>NC_137516.1:6720000-6862500 GCF_041902795.1 Electrophorus electricus | reverse complement strand
TTTATCAAACATTCATAGGTATCACTGAAACAATGAGCTGCCAACTCTGCTCTTTACAAAATGGCTGCCTTGCGAGTTGACACAGGATTACAGTAGATAAAGTCCTGACACGCTGATGACATTATAGAAACAAATAATAAACAAATCAGATGTTAGATGTTGCAGAGAGACTATTACTATTACAGTAATATTGTGTGCTGAAGGAAGGCCAGGAAGAAAGAACAGCAGCTTTTGGCTTTAGCTATTTATTTGCACCATTATAAATGCTAACCAATTCATTAGCGCAAATCTTTAAACTCCAGCATTTAATGTTGAATGTGGCTAAAGACACATGCCTCCGACTTCTTGACAGCTCTTACAGCAAGTCCCTCTATGCTGAATGATTGGGTAAGGTCTCTCATTTAGTAAAGCTAGGCAGAAATTGCACTGATAACTTGTTTGATTGTACATTGGCATAAGGTCTAGGCTTAAATTTTTAGCTCATGCACTGTACTGTATACAAAGAATAAGAGGAGACGTAAAACTTTAGTTTTGTAATGTAAGAAGTTTTGTAACTTTAAAATCAGGTACTGACATCCCTAACAACTTTAGCAAATTCAACAACACAAATCTCAGACATGTGTGCAACATCCCCAAGTTTTTCCTAGAGGATTCAACTATTATTCATTAGCATGTTAGTAGAATGGAAATTGAAAATACACGAATAAGATATTTAAATAGGTTTTACAATATAAGTTACAGTGGGCACTGCATCAAGCCTCTTAACTGAGAGTGCTGGTAGTGGGTGGTTATAGACCAGCAAATGATCTCTAATCAACATCAAAGGGTTAGGAAGGTCTAAAGGTCCTGAGAATAGACTTCCGTGTCTCAGCCATATGACATCATAAAAACATATCTGGCTTTGGGAATCTTCAGCAATGATATGCACATGCTGGGGAATCCACAAAGTGCCACATACAGATAAATTGTGTTAACTACAAGCTATGGCATGCATGCTGGACAGTTATCATTCAGCCCCCCAACAGAACAACAGGAAGGGAACTCATAATCTTCAATACTTGAGATATATTCCTTCTGGCCACCGTATCCTGTTGCTTGAGTTAATGAATGGATGGAAAAATCAAACCATCAGTACCATCAAAATTTATCTGGGTGTTTGTTTCAAAATTGCTCAGCGCACAGATTTGAACATTAAAAACCATCTATATTGTTAGGATACAAAGAGAGTCAGGCCAGGGTTGTTGCAATCCTTTGGAAAAGCTGGAGACTGAAAGAACTATCTCTGGAGGGTGTTTTTCTGAGCCAAAATGTGTAACGTTCTTGATCTGGCTGAACCTCATTAAGCATGCATTTCACTTACAGAAGGCTAAAGGCAAAATCACCAAAACAGACTGATGCCGCAGATCTGCCAGAGCATTATTGTGTATGCTACTCCTCATCTGGGGCTAAAGATTTGCAGCCAAGCATTACATATTTTATTTAAGATTTTGTTAATTTATTCGGCTACCCATAATGAAACTCCATATAAAAAGGGGCCATGATTAACCTATTGTAACTTTAAATGCTCTCAAATTAAAGCTGACGTTCTGCATTTCATTGTCATAGACATTGTTTCATTTCATCTCTAATATGCTGTCAGTGTCCAAGCAACAAAATAGTGAAACTGTCCAGTTCCGTTACTGCAATGTGTATACTCCTTTATTTGGATTTAGTCTGACTTGACCAAATGGTTGTTTTGATGACTTAAAAAACGTGGATGTGATGACTGGATGAATATGTAAAAAAGTACATTTAAATCACTCATCATTTTTCTTCCTTATCATGGTATCAGATTTTATTTTGGTCAAATGGTAGATGGCAAGCTGTTTTGTGGGAGGTTTGGGGATCAGTAAATATACCATAAAATCCGGATGCTTTGTGATTGTGCACATCCCTGTGCCCTTGTTTTGCCTTAAGTTTCACTAACACCGAGTCTGCCAAAACTTAGAAATGATTCCACCATGTCCTTCATATGCATCTTGCAGCTGTCGCTTTTGTAGCTGGTGCCTGTCTGCAATCTTACTAAATGACAGTAAATTGTCTCTAAACAAGACACAATCACCACCATTGTTTTAGAACATGTCCTGTGTCTTCATTTGCTGTTTCCTTCTAGTCCAGATGAGTAAAATGCAAACAATATATAAGTGAAAGAAGTGTTTTTTCTTATGAAAGTTTTTTTTTAATTTGAAAACACTTTCAACTGAAGTGTGGTCACAAGCATTTGGATAAATATTGCTCAAGATCTAAGTGAGGTTTTAGGAAATTGAATGAATAGGTGTTTGGAGAGTATTTGTGACTGATGGAGAAGACCCTACTGGACAAAGCTTCAGCCAGGTCTGAGCAGAATAATGCCAGGCTGTACGATCAGGAAAAATATGACCCGAATGCAAAGTGGCAGTCTGGAAACCTGTGACTATAAGAGCAATACAAGAATATTTGTGTGTGTGTGTGTGTGTGTGTAAAAGTTTGTGCTTGTTCACACCCATGGGAAACATTTGTTGCTATCTCTTATATCTTTCTGGTCTTCTGAGACCAACAGGAGTTTCTCATTTTAGGATAGTCTAGGGTTATGACAAGATTAATTCTCCTAAAGAGCCCCCAAGAGAAAACGGAGATCAAAATAAGGGAAATTGGTTTTTCATGTTTTTAATGATTATCTCGGCAGCTTTGAGAATCAGCAGCAAAATACCATATCAGCAGGTGTTGTATCATAAAATGTTGTGTGAAAGGTTTTGTGGGATTAAAATGAAAGTACCTGTTACATATTGAAAAGAAAATAAATGTAAATCATGAGCTTGCCTTGTAATTTAAATACATGAAAAGCAGGTTTTGTGATTGCTACTTTGTTTTACCAGTTATATTCTACGTCATTTATGATAGAATCCTTGGTAAGAAAATTAATAAGGCTAAATTTCTAATCACTGTGAGATGGACCTGATAGTACAAAACAGATTATATGTGATATATGTGAAATGTCTAAGGTCATGAATGATGGAGAGTCATTTTAATTCTGATTTCTGAAAGACAATACGACAAAGGGAGCCAGGAATCAATCGGTTTTTAGAAGCTGCATATGGAAATTAGTGGATATTGGCATTGAAACTTGTCCAGGTTAGTCTAGAAGATATATAGAAGCTTTTAAAAAGTCTCATCTTGGATTTTGCTTACCTAGGGGCAGAGTTGAGAGTTCTTTTTGTAACACATAGTCAGAAAGCACTTTTTAATGCAGTCCTCCAACGTCTATATGCACACTATATGCCTGTTTGTGTGATGTGGTTGTGCAGGTGTGTGTGTGTGTGTGTGTGTGTGTGTCTACAGGAGTGTGTGCATGTGCCATTATTATATGTCACCCTACTCTGGTGTGTTTGTAAGTGAGAGTGTGCGTGTGCGTGTGTGCCTGCTGCAGGGTTAGCATGTGTTTCCTGGAGCGAGTGTGATCTCACTCCTCTTCCCCTCTCTGCAGGCTTTCTCCCATTGATTGCCATGGGCGTGCCCAGACATAACTAGCCGATCACATCGCATTCCACATCCTGCCAATAAGCCATCGCTTACCACTCCTGCATCAGCCAACTCCCTGATAAACTATTTGATGGGTATGATTGATGGCAGAGAGAACTGTGGGTAATGGGGAGGAGGCATTTTTGACATTGATAAGATACATGTTCACTCACATGCAATAATTTGTGAAAGGGAAGATCCATAAAGCAATGTACTCCAATAAATAAAAAAATATTCCTTCTGAATTTATCAAATTGGCACCGCTCAGATCTTAATGACTGCTAAAAACTAAAACTAAGCTAAAACATTTATCTTTCTAATGCCTCATACTGTTAAACATCACTATATGTGTAATTTAAATATTTCTGAAATGTATTTGTACCATTGCCCAAATTGCTAGATAAACTACAACTTTTACTTATTGTATGTGCAATCACATATTCTCTGTTTGAGAGTACACTTCATTATCAGAATCAATTCCAGTACTCAAAACAGGAAGGCAACCAACTTTGTGCTAAATAATTTCAATTTAAAATAATTGTTATATACCTGTGTTAAGAGATTGTCTATTTGTGATTCATTGCACACCAATACTGTACGTTCCCTTTTTTTTTTTAATGTAAATGATGTATAACTCTAGTCGTATTGTGTTATTACTAGTGAATATATGCAAAAAGTCTCACAGGGGTGCAAAGGCAAAACGCACCTTCATCTATCATGATTTCGACTTTAATTTTCCCTCACAAGCCAGAAGCTCTGAAGCCAGAGCGTCCTTGCGAAATTTATTCGCTGAATTCCATCTGTCTTCCTCTTCCTTTATCGCAAGCCCCCATTATTTCTCAATAACCCACACAGTTGCTGTGTGCCTCTGCAGTTTGAGTCTGTAATTGCAGCGCACGCTCCCAGCACACAGACCCACACGTCGGCCGCACGCCTTCCTACACGCCCAGAGCGCGCCGTCTCTTAAAACGCATCTTCGGCCTCTCTCGCTCCATCCCTCACATTAACATGCGTACACTGTCTCTGTAGCCCGCTCGTTTGCGGCACACTCTTCCTTTGCAAACGCGCTTATCTTATCGAGTCTTCTTCTGCCGAGATGCACAAACAGGCGTCTCTTCTGGTGGTCGGCCTTCTCTATTTTTCTCCCCTTCAGCGCAGTAATGGCTCTGTCTGCGCGATATTGATCCGATCTTTCTGTGTCAACGCCTGAGCCCAGCCGCCGCCGATTTCACAATTTAACTTAATTCTCTTGAGTGACCAACCGAAAAACCAGATAATTTAGATTCACCTAAAACCAGAAAAGCTCTTTTTAGATGCATAACGTCACTCTTCTCACCCACCGAAAACTCGACGTGAACACCACTGTGCCATTGCGAGGGTTGTGACCGAGGTGAGAAAGAGGGACCTCAGAGTATAGTTAAAGCCTCCAGGTTATTACTAGGGTCGAGGGTAGTTGCCATATCTTGCTTAGGCCATTTTTAGATGGTAACCGCGCCGCGAGCTCCTGTGTTAATCGAAGTAACGTTTTACATCAGACGCGTGCGGCATTCGGATTAGGAGCAGTTGTTCCTGGAAACTGAGAAGATACGATTTGTGTCTGTTTTTGCCATGTGCGGCACACCAGCAGTTTCTACCTATAAACAGTATAAAAAAGTATTCTTCTTGTTTTATAGGCCATACTAAAAACAGAAAATAGATAGCCTAGGCTATATTTTTATTTCGCATACCTACAGATCTCACGAAGGGGGTCTAGACAAGTTTTTTTTTTTTAACAATATAAAAAAAACGTTTTTCCCCTCAACAATTTGAACCTTTTGACTTTTGGAAGGAAAACTATAACAGAATTACTCAGAGCAAAAGCTGTTTAAAAACCATTAAACCATGTCGGGAAAATGCAGTCACCGCTACTGAGTTGTTAAGAGATATTTTATTAATATTTTAACGGGAGTAGACTACCATAAGGGTCATCCACATTCCCGTTGTCACTGCGGGAATATTTTCCACTGCGTCCCTATATGCGGATTACAGCAGTGAGTTGCGTCCAGTGTGAAACAGCAACTGCGACCTGCTGCGTGCGCTGCACCGCTTCTGGTGTAAAACGCGCATAGGAAGGGTAATGCCTCGCTCGAGGGTGCGACTTCAGTAGCCTCCGCCGCGCGTACACTTTACACCCCTGACCCTTACGAAACCACAGCATCTTCGCAATCCCCTTAGGAATCCCATGGCTAGACTGTTGTCATGGAAACAACCCCAGTTTTTAATGACATGTGAGGAGCAAGAGGAGAAGTAAAATATTCACATTTAGGCAACCTACTCCATAGCTCATATATACTCTCACATATAATCTTATTATTTCCACAGTAGCAGCGGTGCGTATTTAGACCCTTCTAGCCCTCTAGAGCAGCGGTGTGTAGTTAGACCCTTTCTAACGCTCTTCTGAAGGGTTCTGTAAATCTATGAGAAAAATGACAGGAAATCTAACCAATGAAATGAACTGTTTTCACTATGGGGGCTGGACTATAGCGGCCTGAACCTTCTCAGAGTTCTGAAGGGGCTTCCACTATTCTGTAATAAAGAACTGGAGAGTTTATGCATGCAGCAATAAAGTATCTAATGAAAGGTGTTGCCAGAAGTGCTCAGTCCAGCACATTAGTAGGACAAATGCCATACATGCGAATATCTGGATCACTACATAGAGCATTATTATAGGGAACAGAAATCATCAAGGTAGTGAGCAATTTTTGACACTATGCCAGCTCTTTATTGTGTGACAGCTCAACTGCTACTTTGTAATGATTTTTGGTTTTGTCAGACTCTGTGAAAGTCCAAAATTAATGGGGCTGAGTGGAGCTAAACTGCTAAAAACAAAAATTAGTTTCTCATCACTTTACCAAGAAATTCCTAACTTTGAAAAGTAGAATATGTATTTCACAAAAAAAAATATCAAAGAAAACTTATCTGTATATTTTCTTTATGGTACAGCAAACAGGTTTTAGGCAGTAAGATGCTAGTATTTCTATTACTACAGCATCAGCTCACCAAACAATCAGCATTGAGTAGCAGAAATGCTAGTGCTATACTGAAGGCTACTGGGTGCCGTTGCTTCCAATACACCTCATGGCAGTCACAAGTTAATATCATCCGGGCATACCCCTAACCCATGCCATACCTTCCTGGTATAGTGGTCTCCCTGGGCCTTTGTGAAAGGTATCTGGCTCCCTTCTGTATATTCTACTTGTCTGAAGGCTGGCATACTAGGCTCCATCCACACCAGTGCATATTCCAGGTTCACAACATAAGGAGTTGTGTACAGGTTTCATAAATTAATAATCCTTGTTGAGCCGCATGCCTGTTTCCCAACACATGAAGCCCCTTCTCTCTTCACAGTTGGATGAAGCCTGCCACGTCTTTGTCGATACTTGAGGTAATGTAGACAATCAGTTGGCTCAATAGCTAATTGGCTAAGCTAGCTTGAAAAAAGACTAAATTATTTGACCTCAAACCCATCAAACCTAGTTAAATATAAACTCAGCCTATGGGATTGCAAAAGTAAACTTTGAAAAACAAAGCAATTCTTCAGTAAGCCTGTTGCTAACATTGTAACAGAACTGTGAAGTCTCTTAAGACAATTTTCATTATGCCTCTTATTCATTTCTATGGAGACAAGAGGCTGTTTTCCACAGAGGATTATGGGAGCAATCATGTTATGAATCAAGTGAAGAGAGCATTGAAAAGTTTAGCTTTTCTCAACTCTATGCAAATGAGAAGCAAGTTTTACTGGATGGCAGCCAATCAGTACAGTGTGGTGCATTTATTATGTAACGTCAAGCCAAAAGCTTAAATCAGTGCTGAGACAAGATGGAGGAGAGGGTTATCATTGCTGTGACAGGTTTTCTGGTACTTTTTTTCCTTTACAGAGAAATATTTAAAAAATGTATGCATAGAAGTAGGTGCCTGAAATAGTTGCCTCATATTCAAATTGTCAGAGCACGGCCCCCTTCTCCTAGACTCCTCCCCATGTGTGTGTGACCTCTTGTTAGTGTGTGTGTGTTTGTCTCCTCATTGCCATTGCCCACCCCATTGCCTAATCATTCATGTGTGACACCTGTTCTTCATTATCGTCCTTGTTAGTGTATGTATTTAAGGTCCTCTTCGGTGACTGCCATTTGTTGGTTTTGACCCTGTGTTTCACATGCATCTCCAGGGTTATCTGTGCTTTTGCCACTAATTGTGTGTAACAGTTTATTGTGTTTGTCTTGCTAGCATCTCTGCATCCTGCCTCATCTCCCATTGTCACAGAAACACCAAGCTGAAAGTGAAGAAGGAACGGAAGTGATGTGGCCACCCCAACACAGCCTGAGTGGAGGAACATCCTTGTGTGTACACTCTCTGCTGGTGCAGAGGGGGAGAGCTCCCATAGAAAGAATTGGGGGGGGCCCTGAGGGTCCAGGGTCAGACTCTGCAGGGTCCTACCTGCCTTCCCTGGACTACCGATATGGTTATGAAGGCTATGGAATTGGTGAAGATTACGACGATCTCGATAGAATCAGGAGGTTGAAAAGGCTCTCCATGAGGATCCTAAGCCTGGATTGGAAATGAGTACAGGGGACTCTAACAGCAACGAGCCCCCAGCGCCTAAGGCTCAAAGCAGGCTGTTTTAGAGCCCACGAGCTTCCCTATGTTTCTGCCAAAAATGCCCTGTCGCTAGTGCCCAAGTTGCTAAAGGATGCTCCCTCACCTCATATGCATGGCCCCAGAATCTATGTACTGCTCATCAGCCCAGACTGGAAGAGATGGAAGCACCACCAGCGCCTGACCCCAAGGCGGGTGCTCCCCAGCTCATTTGCCAAGAGGGTAGAGGAGCCAACACCACCCAAGCCAGCAGCGAGCGCTTCCAACTAGACTCTCTGGATTTCGCCTGGACCAGCGACAGGCAGACCGGCTGGCTTTCCTCCCAGCCTCACCTGACTCCTTCCCACTTCTATGTGGGTCTATTTCGCATGTACCTGTTCCCTATTCCCAAGTCACGGGGCGTAGTGTCACGGCCCCCTCCTCCCCATGTCCATGTGATGTCTTGTTGGTGTTTGTGTGTCTTTCCTCATCGCCACTGTGAAGCAGGTCGAGAATGCCATCATGTTAATCACATTTTAGAGCTTTGCAATCAAATATATCATGGCTTTAATTTTAACTTAGAAATACTTGACGTTATGCTCCAGCAGCGTGCAAATGCCCACATGCTCCCACTGATATGAGGAGGAGAGTTTTGATAGTTCCTGGAAAAATAATGCTCTTGCATGGTTGAAGTCTGTCATTGGTTAGTGTGTCAATAAAAATGTTGATCAAGACAGTTCTGTTACTACATGTGGAAGTGCTATTTGCTGTTGCATGGTGATGGTATTAAGTTTTTGTACGGACTAAGAAGTGTGTAAGAAAAAAGCTATTTCATTCGAATTTCCTACAAGACCATCACTGACATGATCAACTGGGTCCTTCTTAACTACAACTTGTTTGTTCTCTAGGTTTCTATTATATAAACATTACTGGTGGTCATTGTGCTGAAGTTTCTCATGAAAAAGCATATATTGGCTTTATTGAAGAATGTGCTATTATAGTTTATCAATAGGCCAAAGTCTAATAAGTCAAAGAGAAGTCTATCCTTACTGAGTGCTTGGATTCACAACACTAAAAAACTGAAAAAAAAATCACATATTTTCACATTTGCAAATAAAAAATGCACAGCTATTACAGACAAATGCTTTCCTGTGTGATGTGATGGGATTTAATAGCCTGATGAGCCTGGAATTTCAATCCCACTTCTGAATTTCATCCCACTTCATCCTGAGGCTACCACCTTTTGTGGAGACAGGATGGAACCAATCAGATTCCATTCCATTCAAAGCCAGTCTGAGGCTCCATATGTTCAGAAATCCTTGCAGAACAGCAATCAAAGCAGCCTCACTGGATTGTTTTTGAACTCCACCCTTACCTGAAACCTCTGGCCCAAAAGCTCCAAAGAGAAGCCAGCACCAGATGGACACTACTCCGTGCCACATTTTTTGTTTTAGTTCTAAGGTCTCTTCTCCCAGCAGAGTCACTGAGCCGCCTGTCATCAACCACTGTTGGTGTATGCTGTGAATGATGACACAGGGTTACTAAGACCATGACATCACCTCTTGACCTGCCATGCAATGCCATCCTAACCACGCCTTGCACCTGTCACTCATATATTGCCGCAGTGACCTCTCTCAGAGAGGTGTTAGGAAGAGTAAAAAGGAAACAGTGCTTGTTTGTGCACTTGTGTGTGACCAGCCTGTCAGTCATGCCTGGGTGTTTGGGTTTGTACTGTCCACTGTGTTCCAAGTAAACGTGAAGAGTGTGGAGTGTCTGGTGGATGCACACAAACTTTCCGCAAACTCTCCATAGAAAGAAAATGCAAACGATACATGCTTGCTTCAAACCGATCTCTCTTCTCCCTATTTGCTTAACATTTTATGAGTATGCGATCATTTTGGAGTATGTGATCACAGCCATGATTGCCATGAATCTATATTCATGCAGACAATCGTCAGCATATTACCAGTGAGCCTAAAAAATACTGAATGATTTTCACAGCAGTAAAAACAATTCTGGCTGGAGACTCAGCTTATCTCTGCAGGAGACAGTAACTCTGATCAGTGTCAAATCAAGAAAAGAGATTTTAAAAACAGAATGGCCTGAGATACCTTGGCCAAAAGGAGGGGAGTTTCATCCTCTAATTACAACTCAGCCATTCATGCCTTAGCCTAGTAGTCCCTAGATGGACATAATTATCTCTCATTTATTTAAACAAATTTACATATTTATATATGCATAAACATACACTGAAATGCATAAACATATCACTGAAACCAGAATTCTTTAGTGACTAGATGGAAGTCAGAATAACACTGGACTTCTCAAGCATTTTTTCTCTTATTTCACCAACAAATTTATGTACCTAAATAGCTTATCATAAAATTTAAAAAATCTTTTTTAAAAAGTTGCAAAAAATTATTTAGGGATTCTGACTAACAGGAAATTAGCAACTGTACACTCATAGCACACTACAAAATGTCTCCATAAACTCATACTGAAGTTGATTTACTCAACAAATTGTTATTGTTGCATTGCTATTAATCCTGACAAATCCAAGCTGTTATGAGATTAATAACATCTCCAATCAGTATAGATTCACTTTGGAATTAAGGAGCACTGGATGTTATCAGGTTCATTTTTTTAGCTTCTGCCAATCACACAAAAAATCAAAACAGCATTTTGATAAGTTGGATTATGTACTTATGATTATACTATTTTAATTTTATATGTGTGTGGCTGTGTTACTTAAAAAATAGACCCCTTGATTCAATAATTACAACACTATAACATGACGAAGTAATTGAGCATTTCCAAATTATTATATTCATAACTTTAGATACCAGTCTTAAGTAGATAGAATCCATAATCCATTATGTGAAGTATATGAAGTCTGCTGAAGGTGAAGTAAAGGTTGAAGAATAAGTGAGAGGTTAATTGAGCACAAGCTCAGTAGAGAGCTGCATGTGGAGATCTACTACCTAAAGTGGCTTCCCATGGTGTGAACAACACCTGCCCCATGCAAAGGATCACTGGATGAATTTCTTTATAAAGGAACTTCTACCTCCTCATCACCAATGGTTCACTAACTTTCTTCCATTTAAAAGACACTTTGGGCTTTTTATCTATGTCTAAAACATTATGTTAGTGAAGGGATTCTACTATTATCTTGATAATTTTCTATAAAGTAATGGCAGATGCTCAAATTATTAACTGGTGATATAGAGTTAAAAAGCCAGTATGATTTATGAGTCTAGGTTTTGGTGTTCAAAGTCAAATTCCTCTCTGGTAAAAGGTGGTGTTAATGGTGTTATAAAATTACTATAAAATATATCTGTAGTAACAGTTCAATATTTCAACACAATTTCCCCTGCTACAAATGAAAACGCACCACTGTGAGCGATTGCCTGACATTTCAATGTGTGATTGGTGCATAAACCTAGCCATTAACCTACAACTGCAGGTCTCCCCAACAGTGCATTTTAATGTACATGCCAACTACAGTTTTCTAATCAACAAACTATGTCTAATCATTTATAGACTTGGCCTTGTTTTAAAAGCCAAACTTCCAAACTAGAACAATAGATTTTGTGCATTTTTTATATAAAGGTCTTGGCTGAGATCCTCAGTGTGTTGTCAGTAAAACCTGGGAAGAGGATGAAAGGTGAGAAATCCAAGTGTAACAATTCACTAATCACTGTAATCTGATCACTGAGTGCACCACTGAAAGTCAGCAGATCCTGCACAAAAGCTGAATGGACAAACTGACTGGGTCTGTGTGTGTGTATATGTGTGTGTGTGTGTGTGTGTGTGTGTGTGTGTGTGTGTGTGTGTGTGTGTGTGTGTGTGTGTGTGTGTCATGCTACTAAGACATATTCATGCTGCTCAAAGAAACCATTCCAGTGCATGGACAAGCCTGAACTCCTGGTTTCTACACAGTCCAAAATTCAGGAAGGCAGAGGACAAGAATAGCAAGTCAAGTTGGATTAAATATGCAGTAAATGGGGCAATGATTGCTTTGATGTGTAAAAAACTGGTTCAAGTGTAAGTTCATTATACAGCTTTCTAATGTTACAGAGGACCATATCCGCACAGCAGGCACAGTTTTCTGTGTTCTGCTTAAGAAAGGGGAGTGTGAGGGTTTGAGGCTCATCGTTACTGTCAGCTTGATGAGAGTATATTTAATCTGTGCTCGTTCTCCAAAATACAAACTTGCCTGCTAATTGTTATTATTATATATCACCCTGCGACCCTGCGTCACTCTGTGACGCTGAATCAAGGGTGGTTTTAATAACACACTACAGAGCATTATACAAAAGATGCACAGTACTTTAGTGTAGTTTACTGGCATCCCAGGTTACCCCAGCATACTCTGCAACAGTTGTGCAACCACTGTCGGACAGCGTGTCACCAGTGCAGTAAAGAGAATCTAAATATACAGAAATGTATACTCTATATACTTAGCTCTGAACTATGACATTTACTCCCAGTTAATCTCAAGCATTGTAACAGATTTTTCCTCTTTACTGGTTAAAAAATCAATCATGAGCGTCTTTTATAGAATATCACTCTACTTTCTTAAAAGCTATATAGAAATTCTGCAAACCTTCACAAATGAACAATTTAATTCAAAATTATGCACATGAAACTTGAATCATTAATATTTGAATAACAGGGGAGTTCATTTTTAATTAAATTAAATTTGAATTAAATTTCAATTTGAAAATTGAATTCATTTGTTGTGAATGTAATTAGTTATCCTTAATAAAGCACAGATTTTATATATTTTAAAATAGTTGGGAGTGATTTCAGTTTCTTTTTTTTTTTCTTCAAATTTTACATTTCAAGTGATCCAAGTGCCAAAAATGTCTTCCAAGTCAAAAATAATCTTTTAAGCCAATTTTCAGACTTTCAGATTCAGTTTCAAAATGGAAATAAATACAAAAGTGAAGAGTTCAGTTTCTCGGAAAAACAAGAGACTGATATAACTGAATTCAGTTCTAGCCAGAGTCACAAAGACCCCACAAGGTACAGCAGGCAGTCTAGTAGATGGAAAGCTGGTAACTCTATTCTAATTTTATAACCACTGGTTGTACTTGAAAGCAGCACTATGTGTTTGGGGAACTGGCAGCCTCTCTAATGGAAATATGTACATGCTACGTGTTGTTGTTTACATCCATTAAAGACGCATAAGTCAATGTTTCCCTTTTGCTTACTATTTCAAGTAAACTATGAAATATGTAGAGCATAAAAAAAAATTTCTTAAAAAAATTTTTTTTTAGTAATTGCATCAGCACATGCAAACTACAGGCCAATCTGAAACATTTAATTTATTTCCAAGATCCTAGAAAAAGATGAAATCTTTCAGTCAGCATAAATTGAGACATTTCAGATGTTAGTTATGGTGTCCCACAAGGATACGTTTTAGGGCCTCTACTTTTCTATTTATATATGCTACCTCAAGGTGACATTATATATAAACACTGTACTAGTTTCAGCTACTATGCTGATGATGCTCAGCTATGTGTTAGCCAAACCAGAGGACTTATATCAGCTTAGTGTTATTGAGGAATGTGTAAAGGACATCAGGCACTGGATGTTGAGAAACTTTCTCTGACTTAATCCCAATAAAACAGAAGTGCTTCTATTAGGTCTACAGAGAGATAGGACCTCGCTCTCTAAAGTTACTTAATGAACCTTCATGGTCGGTGGATTTTATCACAGATTTTCTTCAACTGTTAAAGATCTTGGAGTGATTATGGATCCCAGTCTCTTGGTTGAAGCTCATGTAAATAATATGTCTAGGACCGCCTTTCTCCATGTCAGGAACAGTGCAAAGATTAGGAACATGCTTTCCTCCTATGATGCAGAAAAGCTAGTCCATGCATTTATCCCTTCAAGATTGAACTACTGATGTCTTACTATCTGGCTGTACCACTAAGTGTATAAACAAGATCCAGCTAGTTCAAAATGCAGCAGCTAGAGTTCTTACTAGAACTAGAAAGTCTGATCACATTACATCTATCTTAGCTACATTATACTGGCTCCCAGTAAAATTTTGTATTGATTATAAAATACTTCTAATGACCTACAAAGCAATAAATGGTCTTTGCACATTATAGTTCCTTAATTTACACACCTTCATATCTGGACATGACTCATAATCTATTCTTTTTCTGCTGAGGTACACCTCCTCCTCGTGTCATGCTGTTACTGAGCCTCAACCTGCTTCAGCTGCCCTGGCTCCTCCCACTACCCAACCGATGCCCCCCCTGCTGTAGACCACAACCCCTCCACCCCAGCCAACTACTTCTCCATTGCCCTAGACAGACGTTCTCATGGAACATGGGTTTCGGACACAAACACACCATCAAAAACAGACTAGGACTTCAAGAAAACTGAAATAGATATTCATTGCTTATTTCTTTACCTCAGACTGGTCAACTATATTAAACCTCCTTGCAGTTAATGATATTAACCTAGCTAGCTAATATTGAAGAACGTCTAACTATTGGCTGATGAACTCATGGGAACTCATTACAAAGAACCATTGAACAGCAAAAACACTAGACTGTTCCACAGAAGCAAACTGTTATGCACCAAAGTTGTTTACAGGCCTATAATTTCACTATCAAGAAGATGCATTTTGTAGTAGACAACACTACTACAATACTATCATCATAATCACACCATGCTGTATTCATGGGTGGGAAGGGAAGATAGATTCAAAGAGTAAAAATACTGTTCCAGTGTTGTGTTCACCTACTTAACCATTAGAGGTGTTGTTTCTTGAATCTTGACTAATGCACCCTTAAATCTGTTAAAGTGTTCATCTTTGTCAAACCTTCTCACGTTAACTATCAACGTATCTCACTTTCACTATCGAACTCTCATTCACCATCAAACTCTCTCACATTCACTATTAAACTCTCACACACTGACTGTCAAACTCTCTCACATTCACTGTCAAACTCTTTCTCATACACTATCAAAAATGCCAACGATAGTGAGCATAAGAGAGTATGATGGTTCATGTAAGAGGTTTGATAATGAGTGTGAGAGAGTATGATGGTGACTGTAAGTGGTTTGATAGTGTGTGTGTGTGTGAGATAATAGCCTAAGCAGCTTCTCATATCTACCAACGCTATTCAGGTAACCAATACTTTGAACCAGACCTTTTTTGAGCCTGTACGTGTGATGTTATTGCATAAAGACATCTGACATCTGACAAAACTCTTGACAAATCCAACCTGATAGCTCTGACTTTGGAATGAATATTTCATGCTATCCAGGGTGACTTGCAGAAGCAAGATATTTAGCAGATGTTTTCCTTCTGGACTCAGTAATACAACTTCCGATTTTGACAAACAAATCCTACATAGTGCTGCTTTCATTTTTTTTGTTGTTGTTGTTATTTATGTTGACATAACAGCTGCTGTTTACTGCTGATATTTATGCCATCTAAGTTGTAACCACCATTTTCAATATGTCAACACAGAATTAGCCATTTAAAGTTGGTTAAACTGAGATCCAGTAACGTAGCACTCAGGATATTTGTCCAGCAGGGGTGGTAGTACGATAATCCAATGGAGATAAATAGATTGTGTTTTTCTAGCACTTTTGTTAGGGTACAAAAGAAATGTGACTGTACAGATGAATGGACACCAGTGGGTATCCAAAGCCACTACTAATGCTATGACAGTGTCATGAGAGGTGAAGGCTGCTCCTACGCTGGCAGGGTAGCCAGGGATATGCAAGCTTATGTGAATAGTCCATCAGCAAAAATCCATCAGCCACAATGTCCATCAGCTACAGTGTCCATCAGCCACAATGTCCATCAGCCACAATGTCCATCAGCTACAGTGTCCATCAGCCACAATGTCCATCAGCTACAATGTTCATCAGCCATAATGTTCACCAGCCTGAATGTCCATCAGATACAGTGTCCATCAGCCACAATGTCCATCAGCTACAGTGTCCATCAGCCACAATGTCCATCAGCTACAATGTTCATCAGCCATAATGTTCACCAGCCTGAATGTCCATCAGATACAGTGTCCATCAGCCACAATGTCCATCAGCTACAGTGTTTATCAGCCACAATGTCCATCAGCTACAGTGTCCATCATCCACAGTGTCTATCAGCTACAGTGTTTATCAGCCACAATGTCCATCAGCTACAGTGTCCATCATCCACAGTGTCCATCAGCTACAGTGTTTATCAGCCACAATGTTCATCAGCCACAGTGCCCATCACCTACAGTGTCCATCAGATACAGTTTCCATTGACTACTATTTCCATCAGCTACAATGTCCATCAGCTACAGTATCGATTAAACCTGAATGTTAGAAGAACAAAAGGCTGGATTTAGACTTTCGGCTGAAGGGATGCACTCTAGGTTACAGCGATTGATGAGGATTGTGAAAGACTGTGTGTTTCCGTTCAAACACCCCCCACTCTCACATCTTCGGTGCCAGGTTCACCATCAATAGATAGTTGCAATCAGTATGTTCCCTGCACTTCCTAGAAAAATAGGAAGGGGGAACACATCTCAGCAGGCTTAAGTTTCCACTGGGACAAACCAACCCTGACTCCAGATTCGAAATGTGAGGCTCCAGATGATTCAACAGGTTGGCCAAAGCAAAAAGGTAACAGAATGAACGGAAATATGCAGTGGCTTATTTCATGCAGAGTGGTTTGTGAGTGGTTTTCATTTTAACTAAAAAATCAATGCTAAAAAAATCAGAGTTGGAAACTAGAACAAACAGAAATACAGATAATGGAAATGACAAAAGAACAATGGTATGTCTAGAGTTTACCCAGCTAGGGATATGTAGGGCTGGGTGGGTCAGCGGAACAGAAAGGCAGAGTACTGCTGATCTTAGACTGGATTATGACACTGAATGTACTAACTGAATGCACACTTAATCACAATGCGTTCATACATTCTATGTGTTACGTATTACACTGTGCTCATACATTCTCTGGGCATTTGTCATCTGTTCCTATAGAAAGAACTTTTTTTTTTGGTTTGTTTTTTATGAGCACACCTTCATATAACAATCGTGTCCCTTCTTTGTGGTGTCATAGGTTTCATAGGTATAAAGTGTAAATAGATGAAAAGCAGATGCATATAGATGTAGATGTAGGTATGAAAATACCAATATACACTGCCTCAAAGATATATCAGTCTTATTCTTTCTCAAGTAAACACAAACACATAGGCAGAACTGATGAAGAGAGAAGCAGAAAAGGATATCAGTAATGATATACGCTGCTTGTTCTTGGTCAGACTAAACAAATATATAAACAAAGAACAAAACAAACTGCTCATTATAGGCCACAGTACATCTAAATCCTGCTAGAAATATGAGCTGGCTCTTTGTACTGTAAAGTCTTAGATGCATAATTAATAGGTGTGTGTGTGTGTGTGTGTGTGTGTGTGTGGGTGTGTGTGTGTGTGTGTGTGTGTGTTCACGCTTTCCTGGAAGCATTGGCTGACACATGGCCTTTTAGGTCAAATATCTTATCTTCTAATTGTGCTTACCACTATAAATGTTTCTTTGTGCATGTGTATGTGTGCATGTGTATGTGTGTGTGTGTATGTGTGTGTGTGTGGGGGGGGGGCTGGATGTTTATGAGTGTGTGGGCATGTGTGCACTCTCATGTGTCTGTGTATTCATACATAGCGATAGCTCCTTAAACACATATCATGTTTGCCCTCCAAATAAAAAAGAATGGTAAAAAGATATAATGACTGATGTAGATTGAATAGTACATTTTTTTCTTACCCATTATAAATATCACAAATATCTCATCACAAATAAGTAACGCATTTTTATACTGTGGGTAGTCACAAACAAACAAACAAAAAAACAACAACAACAACAAAAAAAAACACCCAGACTCAATAGTTCCAATAGTAGTGGACCACGTAACATGAAGGGCAGCAATAATAAACAATGAATTTAATGGTAACTCCAATTTTACATTTGAAATGGTTCGTTTGTTTACGTTTACATTTGTATTTATGTAAGGGCTTCTCATGCCCCCTCATATATTCCCTTGCTAATGCTATTACTGACAGTGTTTTACAACATAACCCTAGTCTTTCTCTCTTTTTTTTATTTCTTTCTATATTTCAAATGGCAATGTGATTGTTACTGACAGTTTGAAATATTGGACGTGACAGCGCATTTAGAGAAATGATTTATTCCATTATGCGGTCTTTCCCTTGCCGCCGTTTTCCAATCTGTGGCCGACTGTACAAGGGTTTTGAAGTGACTGAGCACGTATAATGAATGAACTCATTGGCTTTGAGGAAAATGAGCAGAACATTATTTGCTTTTCAGAATAAGGTTTGGTGACTTGTCAATCTCAAAGCCATTACGCGCAAATGAGTTTATTGAGATAATTTGATGGCCCCTTTAATAGAGCATATTTAAACACCACATAACCAAAGATCCCCGTTTGATTTGACACGTAACACGTAGATATATTATGTCGAAGGTGCATTCAGATAATTCCCCCGAGGTTCTGTCCTTCTCACTTTCATTTAAAATCAGTCAATACCTCTTCTACTTGCGCGCGCTTTCCTCGGTGGGCTACGTCATTAGATTCTCCCTCCACGCACTTTTTTTTATATTCAGAGCGGACCTATTCTTAACCACCTTGAATACCTGATATTTTAAATGAACACTTCATGTCTTACCACGCCATGTCGAAAATATAAAGAAATATATTAACCCGTGGACGTATCTCTTGCATTCATTATGATCCTTAATGCGCATTGAAAATTTTTCAGAAAGTTATCCGTGATGCATCGTACTCTAGATTCATAACTCTGTCGCTCACTCACAAAGTGTAGCTGACTTTCTGACGAATCTATCAATTTTATGAATGAATCCTTACTCTTTGCCTGAGAGCCGGCGCACATAGAATTTATGGGCCTGCCGGGAAGCATAACACCCTCCTCAGGTTAGAGCGCGCAATGCACACGGTTCCTGATGATGAATCGGTGACATCAAAGAGACGAAGCTCCCATTAAAATGATGCTAGTGTGGACGGTCTGACGGGGGTGGATGCGTCTATATAAGTCGAACTTTAAAGGCACACACAAATAATCTCTGCCTTTAGGGTCAGCAACGATCAGAAGTGGAGCAGAGAAACAGAGAAAGGAAGAGAGGAAAAAACTTTTCTTCTGATATAATTCCGCCGCACAGGTTTCGCGCAGAAAAAGGACACTATTCACATACAGCAGAGGTAACGGAAGGATGCAAGTTACTAACTGTAAGCGCGTAGTTTGTGCACATTGCTACTGTTTTTTAAAGTGTGCACAATACGAAGCATAACAGTTGCTCAGGGAAAGGCGCAAATAATATGCACGAGCCAGAATCAAGTATTATGCCTTCCTGTATTTGTTCGTGTACCTTTTGACTGTGCCCCTCTACTTTATGACTGTGTTTCCTATTTTGCGCAGAGCCAGCTGAAGTTGACATGAAGGCAGCGTGTCTCATCATCCTCGCCTGTCTGACGGGGTGCAGCCTAATTGTGATCGAGTGCCAGAATGTTCCAGGAGGTGACCCCGGTCTGGAAGAAATCTTACGGCGCGCCGAGAGCCTACTCATCCGATCTATCCTCAGAGAAAAAGAAGAGGAGGGCACAAACGGTGAGGCTTTCGTTTTTACCTGTACTTTAGAATAGGATCCAGGCGCAAAAGCGTAAACTCTTTGAACGTCTCCAGGTAATCTGTCGTTTTGACATTTATTACCCGATTTATACACCTTGATTCTAAATCGTACTACTAGCCGGGCTACAACGGACTTAGCTGTCCAAAATGATATTAAGGCCGGGGAAATGCCTATCTTTAGAGACGCAAAAAGTTGGATTCTTCTTTAATGACTGCCTTTCTTTATAGTCGACACGATTGCATATCACACATTAGCCTTTTAATTTTCATAAAATGTAATCCAACGGATTAAAAAGGTTTTTTTTTCTTTTTTGAAAATTCCATGTCAGGACAATCAGAAAGTAACTGTGTCGTGAAATGCTGATTCTAAAGTAACTGCGTTGTGAAATGTATGGAAACCTAACACGTATAAATATGGAACTGCGAAGTTGATCGGCACCACCGATCAACGGCGCAAAAGCGCATACCTGTAGTTAGCTATAGTCTTCTCATACAATACGATTTTACTGCGTTAATGGCGAATATTTTGGGGTTTCCCTCCAGATTCTTTTCCGCCTCTGGCAGAACGACTAGACGAACGTCAGCACCCTGGCAAACGACAGCATCCCGGCAAACGCGAGGAGGACAGTTATGAAGATTACACAGATTTCCAAAAAAGGCAGCATCCAGGAAAGCGCGAGGAAGAAGCGGACTCATCCATTGAGTTACAGACAAGACAACATCCTGGCAAGCGCTTTTCCCTGGAACAGATAACAGAATACCCTGCCTCGCAAAATTCCATTTTAAGCGAGCTATCCAAGAGACAGCATCCAGGAAAGCGATATCTGACGTACAACAAACGCCAGCATCCCGGTAGGCGAGACGTGGACGACCTAAGTGTCGTAGACTTATTGGAACTGGACAAACGGCAACATCCCGGGAAACGATTTTGGGACGCCATGGGTTTAGATATGTCGACAAGTGGCCCGTGTGATGTTCTGGCTTCCCCTAGCTGCAGTAAAGCCAGTCTCCTACTCGGGCTTCTAGACAACGTGAAAGAAACTCGCGTTGAGGAGAAGAGACAACATCCCGGCAAGCGGATGGCTGTAGAAGAACATGTAACAGAGCTGGAATAGTTTAGGTGCCAGTCAATGAGTGCATTGTGATTATAATTTAAACGTATGAGTTACAAAAATAATAAAGGTTGTTTTTTCACATTACCTTCACGAGACGCATGAGATATATCATAGTTTAGTAATTCTACCGCAGCATTTATTAGAGAAAGTCAGTTCTTGTTTTGCATAAAGATACGTATCATAAATAGCCTACTTGTCATGTTTTTATTATATAAAGTAACTTAGTATTGTCGTCCAGATGCTTTTTTTCATTCGTAGGATATCCAGTTCCCAAATCAGAATTTCCTAAATGGAGCTAGAACTAATTAGGCAGTTAAAACTAATTAGGCTAAAGTTTTTTTTAGCCAAGTGCATGCAAATTAGGCTACGCAGGTCCATACAGTTTGTTTGGCTTTTCTAATCGCTGTTGATGGGCTCTGTTTGTTTGTGATGTTCTACTAATTCAGAATGAATGGGAAAGGCGATTTATTGTACATACTTAACTTTACCCTTGTCGGTTACACTTTCTATCATGAGTAGAACTGATTTTCGTTCTAAAAATGCGCAGGTCTCGTACTGAACTCCGCGAATATCTCGTGTAGCCAATATACAGAATGCACCATTCTCCGCTTTTCCCAGTTGAGGTGTTTGTGTTAGATATATGTAACCTATGTAAAATTCGAGTGAATATTCCCTTGCAAAACGGATCACCGAATTATTTTTCTACAGTATACTTGCATGAGTTGGATAACTTGTCAATCTGTAAAATATTTTGGTTCTCTGTACAGCATATATTTAAATTACAATTATGTTGTACAATAAAATGCTTTCGATGCTATCGACACTACAGGACAAACTTTGTGTGTATGGGGGGGCCCGTTTTTGTGACACAGGGGAGGTCACAGTCAGATAAATTTCTCACGGTCTTTACGAGGCAATTAGGAGAAGTGGTTGCGCTTCGTTCATTGATTCAAGTCAGTAATGAGACAGATTCCGTGCCAGCTACACTTTTAACTCAGTTTCATGCCCCGCATCAAGAAAAAGCAACAGCTCGTTCACTCTTTTGCCTTTTTATCATTGATCAGTTATATGTGGCCTCCTACGTGGTTACTTAGTTTTCACCTTATAGGCTTAACCCAGAGCCAGATAATCAAACACATAATTACCGTCATTGCTTAAGTAATCTCCAGAGTACCCCCACAGCCTTCTAATCTGCGCGCAGACGTTTTTGTCTGGTGGTCGTGTCTGAGATGAGAGGCTCTCACAGGCACGATGGCTTTAGCTAACTCAATAAATCAGAAGTATGCATATGTGAAGACAGATAATTATCTTAGATCCACAGGTTCCACTATCAGAACTACACAGAGTCACTGATTCTGCAGTCCGTAGGTGGAAACCGGCCGAGACTTTGAGTCCAGTTTAATACTTCCTAATTGCTTCGCTGCACTTCCCAAGACTCGTTTTCCAAGAATGTTCACAAGTTTACAGAAATGTCAATATTCGTGTTTTGGGGTTGTGCAAATAGGGCTACAGTGCACTGGAAATGGAACTTAAGATTTGAATTAGTATCTGTCACCGTTGATCAAACACATTTACTACTTAATATTTGCTGGCTGATCACAGGTCTGCAATTACTGAAACAGGTCTTACATTCCCAAACCACATTACTCTGAAGCCAAAAATATTCTGCAACTTAACGTTTTCCTTGAAACACTATGATGCAATGCCAATACAATGGCACGTTTCAAATGCAAGGTAACAACCCAGTCAGTACCATAGTTTAATCTTGGCTTTGTCAAGTTGGTCAATATTTAAAGAAAGACACTATTAATAAAAAATATTTGGAAATTTAATTTTTGTTTTCAATTATCCACAGTGCGAAACAATGTATTTTTTCAAATATAAATAAAATTGATTGGAAATAATTTATACTGATCTAATGGATGTTACAGTATGATATCCTTCCCTTTAGCAATGTAAACAGTTTTGATCTATAGTAATCAGTGGAAAGCATGATTTCACTACATTAAGTTTCGGCTCAAATGATGCAATTTAATTAAAGGATGACTTACTTAAAATTTTACATCAGTATATTACAGTCAAAGTCTGTTTTTCTTTTGAGTAAAACTATGATACATAGGAAAGCCTTTATAAAAGTGATCATCTATAGCATCTTATGTGTATTTTTATACATAACTTTGTCCTCAAATATATATACGCATGTTACTTTCAGATAGGGTCAAGGTGCAGTTCAGGGTGCTAATGGTTTTGCTTTTTTCTTTAAGGGGATGTGTGAGAGTGAAAGGGTGAAGATGTATAAGGAGGAACACGAAAGACTCCAGAGGTGTGTGGAAGTGAAGTGTGCTTCCTATCACTCGTCAGTCTAGCACCTGTTCTACCTCTACCTCAATGAGGCCAAGGTACAGAAACCAGCTAATGGCCTGAGAGATGGTGTGTTTGAAGGAGCAGGAATTGACTCCAGAGCCACATTCACATGAAGAACCAACATATCCGTCGCTGGGAGGACGTATACTGCATGATCTGTTTTAATAGCTGTAGAACACAAGTGCGTGGAGGTTTACTTTGCTAGATTTTATTAAAACTGAATAGAAAGAGAAATGTTTGTTCTGGTACTAACCTGTGCTAAATTTTGTGTAGATTTTGTACAGACATGACTGTTAATAATGGGTGTTGACTCAGCAAGGGCAATATGTTTTGTAAAAGAATGGTCAGCCCACCCATATATAATAGCTGGATGAAATATATGAGTCACAAACATTTAATTTACAGTCACCTGTGCTTTGGCAGACATAGTTCAAAGTGACATTAACTAAAAGTCATACTAACACTTAACGATATCATGCCTTTGAAAATCAGGAACATTATATGTAGCCTGGAAATTTAAGGCATAGCAATTGAATGGGGTTCTGTGAGGATGGAGAGATACAACAAAGCAGAACATGGTTAGACAGATGAATGTCATCAGTATGAGGTTCAGCCAGTGTGCTTCAGGTCTACGGTTCTTTAATCTTTACTCTTGCTTTGATAGTTCAGATTCCTATAGAATAGGATAATAGAGGGATGAGAAGGATTAAAAAGGAGTAAAGACAGATGGATTTATGGGGTGTGTGTGTGTGTGTGTGTGTGTGTGTGTGTGTGTGTGTGTGTGTGTGTGTGTGTGTGTTCGTGTTCTTGTTCCAATATCAACTTGGAATGAATTTGCCCTGCACAATAATCCCTAGCAGTGTGAATAAGTTTCCAGTCAAGGACTGTTTCTGCTCCCACCCTGATTCACACCAAGGAAATGAGGGACCTGTCAAGGCTGTACTTAAAGCAATATAAATGATAATCTGAGCAGCACCATTATATATATGCAAGTTCTCTGTCAGAGGTTAAAAGGGTTTTCAATCAGCGGTAGCATAAAGTTTATCCCATTTGAAACAATACTATCTATGGTGCAAAGCCCATAAATTGCATTCATTCCACCACTTGGACTTTCATGGAAAATAATCACTATATCTCACTTGAATTGCTTTAGACTGTAGGTTATGCTATGCTGTATGTTACGTAACAAAATCAGATAAAAGGATATGAAGAACAAACTAGGCCTGTCAAAGTTAAATATCTTTGTACTCCAGTAGCCTTCTGTTGGGGCATGACTCAAATATTTTTTTCCTGACGCAGTAACACAACTGCATTTTATGGATTAGATGGTTTGAAGGCAACTTGTAACCTAATTAGGTAAATCATGAAAATTAAAAGCTATAAATGCAATAAAATGGCAGTGACATGCTTCTATTTTTCTTGGTTGTTCAAAAACGTGAAACGACAATCCCCTCAAAACCGTCCGTTAAAAAGGTGAACAGTGTCGGAGGTTAGTTGTTACCTAGGCGCACAGCGCCACCTTGTGGTGATAGGCTACTGTTTGCATGAACATTTAGACCGGAAAAGTTTCTACCCACTTTTGCTTGCACTCATTAATCTGCTGCTTGTAGTAACCAATGTTTGCAAATATGACACTAACAAATATGATGTGAACTGACTGCACTGAGCACTTGTTTAGGAAAAAAGCCAAACAATATCCCAAGTTCAACGAATGAATGCAAAACGCGCATAAACGGTTCGAAAGTTTTATGTTCCGTTCGCCCTGCCGTATCAACTGAATGCTGGTCACATGACGCCCCCACGTGACGATGTTGGGCCGCTACCCTTTCACTCGTCGAAAGAGTTTGTATCATGTTCTATTTAAGTTACCCGTGACGAGCTGTCAGAAACTTTTATACCTACAAATTATCCAGCGAACTTTGGGTAAGATCTCCACGTCATCCGCTAATGGTTGTGAAAGGTTTGTTGGGGTCGTGTCGAGTCAATTGTTTTTCTTCTTTGAACGTTAGCGGATCGCACAGTCTAGCCTAGCTTTATTGTTGTATTGTTGCATTGTAACGGTATGAAAGACGTAGTCGCCTGCTGTTATTGAGCTTTATTTGCGACGTGCAGAGCGACGAGCTAGTTTAATGCACATCGCAATTGACGCCCATCGTTTAATCCACGCCCATTAAGACAACATTTAGCTAGAAAACCAAAAAAGACTGATAACGTGGTAGCTGTTTTAGGCACAGCGAGCTAAACCTGTAATTATATAGCCAACAATTTGTTATAACTTGCCTAGAAATGCAGCCAAGATCTTTAAATATGGTTTTGATTAATACACAATCATATTGTTGTTTATCTATTATGCATTGATAATTACTGATTATAACAATGAATTCTGTGGAACAGAATACTTTTATAGAATTACACAGCAATACAAATTGTGGCTGAGGCGACTGAGCAAGCAGTGAGGCACTGACATACTTTCGTTTAAAAGTTGTGACTGTCACATGACAATCTTTTGCAAAGACAAAGGTTGACTTGGCAGGTTAGGGATTTGCTTCATTTGTCCAAATTTCGACTGGAGCCCTCTGTGACACTGCTTGTAGAATAACGGGGAAGGTCTGGGCTGGGCCGTGCCCTCAGCCAGGTGTGGCATGAGCTGCTGCCAGCACCTGCCCTACCCTAACACGCCTTACACCGTCTACTTCGAGCACCGCTGACATCCATCCCATGGCTTCCGGTTATCCACCGCCGCTCGAAGGCTCGGCTGAGGTGAAGGAGGGCTTCCTCTGCCCCCTGTGTCTGAAAGACCTGCAGTCCTTCTACCAGCTGCAGGACCACTACGAGGAGGAGCACTCTGGAGACAACCGCCAAGTTGGCAGCCAGCTGAAGAGTGAGTGCTGATCAGAGACTCGCATTCAATCCCGCTAGTGAAATGACTATCAGTGAATAGACCATTAGAGATATTTAGCTTTATGCTGGTTAAATCATACTACCTAGTCCACACTAGCTTTTACAGACTGCAATCATCTATGCTTGGGTAGAGAGTATTGTGTTTAAGTTAGACTGTAGCTAGAGTAAGCTCAGACACAGGCTGGCACATGGGTGGTTTGGGCTGCCTTTCCATAACTATGCCACATGAACTGTCGCTTGTTCTCAAAACCGTATATGTGGAGTCAGAGATTCGGAGAACCTCCTGTTCTGCACTGTGATATGAAGGAGCTCTAAAGCTTTAATTTATCTAATTATTGCTCAGGTCTGGTGCAGAAGGCAAAAAAGGCCAAAGACAAGCTGCTTAAGAGGGATGGAGATGAGAGGGCCGAGACCAGCTACGAGTCCTTCTACTACGGGGGCGTAGACCCTTACATGTGGGAGCCCCAGGAACTGGGTGAGACTAGGTTTGCTGGACGTCTTATTAGTGGCGCTGCACTGCCTTCTAGAACAAAAGCCACCCACCAATATCTGTCTCTATTGTTAGTCATACGGATGCAGCATACTATGGATCTTTTTATCATAGGCATTTACTAGCTGTGGTCTGTTACTAGGTCATAGCCTAAAGGACTTATTCATCTTTTTTTTGTTTGATTAGGAGCCACACGGAGTCACCTTGATCTTTTTAAGAAACACAGAGCAGCCAGGATTGATCATTATGTCATTGAGGTCAACAAACGCATCATTAGGCTGGAGAAGGTAAATATTTGCATCAAACAATGCTGTTCTATCACTGTCTTGGAGGACAAAACCATATGAAACTGGTTTAAACAAATTTTGCATGTGGTCACACACGTTTGTGGTATTTTTCCAGCTTACGTCTTTTGACAGAATCAACATGGATGGTGGGAAGATAAGAGGTGGGTGAGAGACCGAAAAAGAAGCTTATTGTTCCTTCTGCCATAAATATTTTATGGTTAACCAAAGCATGGTTTTTTTAATCATTTAGCATTGGAGAAGTCGGTTGTTCCTTGGGTGAGTGACCAGGACGTACCATTCTGTCCGGACTGTGGGGGCAAGTTCAACCTCAGGAATCGGCGTCACCACTGTCGCCTCTGTGGCTCCATCATGTGTGGGAAGTGTATGGAGTTCGTGCCCCTGGTGCTGGCTTGTAAGTTACCACTCGTCTGTCCTACTGTCTAGGAGCGCTGTATGCATAACACACAAGGCCTCCCGGTTTTGCCATGCCTAGAACAAGTTCAGATCACGTAATTGGAGGAATGTTCCTGGAGGGAGTCATTTTTGGGGTGCGTTGCGTTCGCCCTCAGACAAGCTGACCAGCGGCACGCGTGAGGCCCTGTACGTGGCCGGCAGCCCCGGGCACGGGGCGCCCCCCGGTGGAGGAGGCCTAACAGTGCAACAGCCACAGGCCTCGCGGCGTGGCTCCATCAGCAGCCTGTCGTCAGTGAGCTCCGTACTGGAGGAGAAGGATGAGGACCGCATACGCTGCTGCCATCACTGCATGGACGCGCTGCTGCGGCACCAGCGCAAGCTGGATGAGAAGGACCATGTGCCTGACATCGTCAAATTCTACGAGGTACCGTGTGTCCTGTAGAATGATGTCATCATACACATTCATTTATACCAAAAAATGTAGTCAAAAATTGTGTTTTTAAAAACATATAAAAATATGCTTCATAAATAAAACATTTATTGCTTATTTACTTATCTGGCAGAGAGAGGAGGCCAGAATACTAATAAAAACATTACAGAGAGCTGCTGTTTAGCTAGCTTCTCTCCTAACAAGGATGGTGTAAAGAAATCTAACTGTCTGTAAGGCATAGCTTGTGTTTACAATTTTTCTGAAGCCTTTTGTTCTCTCTGACACCGGCAAATTCCTGTCTGCCCCTTCCTGTCTCTATGCTGGCTTCTCCTTGATGGCACCTCTTCCTGTCTGGCGCTGTGCAGAGATTGAGGATGTGTATGGACAAGGTGGATGAGAAGGCTCCGGAGTACATCCGCATGGCTGAGTCGCTGAAGTAAGACTCCTAATCCTGTTTGGTGTGCAAGACGTACCAGAATAAAAGACCAAATAAGCCTGGGCACCAGTTCCTTGCTTGAAAAAGCAGCCACTGGACAATGTCTCACTGCCACGTACTCTCAGAGAAAGCTCTGTTCATTTATTCACTCACTAGCCCATAATTTGTCACCATAAAGACCATACTTTGTCTTTCTGTCTCTCATAGTGCTGGCGAGACAACCTACAACCTGGAAACTGCTGGTAGCCTGAGGTTGGAGGTGCAGAAATACTATGAGCATATAGATGCTCTGAGGTATGCTCCGGGTAACAGTTAGCACATATGTAGAATGAGTTGCAGTCTTATGTGCATGTAAAAGCGAGCTTGCATAAACAGATCCCAGTCTGATGTATGTAACATCTGTGTGTGTATTTGTGGCTGTCAGTAAGAAGATTCTAACACTCGGACTGAAAGATGAAGTGCAGCCCCACCCAAAGACCCTCCAGCTGCAAAGGATGGTGCGCTACTCGGCAACACTGTTTGTACAGGTAAGACCGACACACACACACACACACAAACACACACACACATCTTTTTGAGCAACTTTTTCTACACTCCCTTCTGTTCCATATGCAGGAGAAGCTGTTGGGTCTGATGTCATTGCCTACGAAGGAGAACTACGAGGAGCTAAAAGAGAAGAAGAGATATGAGCAGCAGCACAGACAGGTGAGGAGCTGGAATGATGAGGCTGCATTGCAGGTGCTGTTGCTAATAGGCCCCATGGTCACAGCTGCTGCACTGATAAGTCACTCTAAGCCCCTTTCCTCTGCCTCTCCCCTTTCTAGGCAGCCCTGGAGGCACATAAGCGGCGGTCGGAAATCGACAAGAGCCGACCTCTCCTCAGCGCCAACGGCGACGCGCCCCGGCCGGCCTCTGGCCCGCGCATGACCAAGGCCGGCAGCTGGCTGCCGTCGTCAGAGGGCACGCGCTCCCACGGCGAGCTGGACGACCCTCTGCTGCAGCAGATCGACAACATCGAGTCGTTCCTGAGGCAGGCGCGTGCGGCAGGCCGCTCGGACGAGGTGGCCATGCTGGAGGAGAACCTACGGCAGTTGCAGGACGAGTTCGACGCGCAGCAGACCAGCCGCGCCATCGAGCTCTCACGCCGCCTGGCCCAGGAGGAGAGCCTGCAGCGCAGTCAGATCAGCTACCTCCAGCAGAGGGAGCTAGAGAGCCGGGCAGCCGCCAGAGAGCGTGCCTCAGATTTTGGCGAAGGAAAGGGCGTTGAAGAAGCGGGTGAAAGGGAGGGCGACCGCAGCCGGGATCCAGACATGAGCCCCGAGCTCAGGCCACCTCAGACCATCAAGTCATTCCCACGCTTGCCAGGGACTTCGCCACCATTGCAGAGGGATGAATGTACAATGGCTCCACCTGCTGGAGAGGCGCAGAACAGTGGCAGCACCACGCTGCTGAACCAATTTGACGAAGAGGACTCCATCCCGGTTGAGGAAGATCCGATGAACCCTTTCAGCAAGGAGATCCAGAGAGAGCACCACCAAGCAACCGTTGCAAGAGACGAAGAGTACAACCCCTTTGAGGATGAGGAGGATGACGTAAAGGAGACAGACGAGAGGCAGGATGGTGCGCTCGGCAGGAACCCCTTTGAAGAGGATGACGACGACGACAGGGGCAACCCCTTCAAAGATACGCCAGATGAAATGCTTCCGGTTGCCTCGACCAATCCCTTCGAAGATGATGATGACGACAGCGCAGCAATGGATGAGCTCATCGAAGAGGAGCTGCTGCTGCAGCAGATCGACAACATTCGTGCGTACATGTTCGACGCCAAACTCAACGGACGTACCGATGAAGTGGAGTTGCTGTCCCAGAACCTGAAAGAGCTGCAGTGCACCCTACAGGAGCAAAAGAGAAAAACACACTGACCGTTATTCACTGGTCTCGCCATTTTTCTTTCCTGGTTTCTGTTGAGTCAAATGTCATGAGAATAATGGAATTAAGGACACGTGTTTTTGTCTTGACATTTTTTCTTCTCCTCAGTCACTAATTTAGGCTGCCAAAATGCACAAACTAGAGGATAAGGCAGACTAGAGCTTCCTTCATATCAGTGTGCTTACAGAAAGAATACAATACACTCAGCATTTCTTAGAGATCTCCTGCAAGGAAGGGCTGGTTAAACCAAGAGTTGCTAATCATATGTAGAGAATCTCTCAGCCAAGTCATGTTTCTGTTATTACATCTTGGATACTTTTAGATCATAATGAGCTTTTGTAATGTTTACCCTTGAGTAATATGAAGGAAACATCCTTCACCTAGCCAAGAAGTGTCCAGTACAAATACACTTGTAGCTTCAAACACTCAAAAGCCTTGCAGCACAGTGTCAGAACACAGGGCCACGTGATGGGAGAACTTAGATGTTACATGCTCTCTAGCTAATACAAGGGTTCCTCTTGTTATAGACACATTCATTATAAGGACACACTATGCCTTCCCAGCATGACTTCAAAACAGCAAGTATGGCACTATTGCCAACATGTGAAAACAGTTGCTTTTTAAATTTGTAGGTAAATGAATATATAAGGGGAAAGAATGAGAATAAGAAAAAAGTAATAAATGGTTTTAGCATCAAAATGGTATACAAGTACATCCCATGGGAGACTGCCATTGGATCTAAACTTAATGTAAGATTGGGAAGGTTGGTTAAAGAAGGTAAGCTATTAGGTTTGTTTTGCACAAAAATGTGGCTAAAGGAATGTATTGAGGAAGATCATTTGAAGATAATTCATAATTTTATTTTTTTTGTGTGTGTATGTGTATGTGTGTGTGTGTGTGAACTGGAGATGTCAGGAAAGTCTAGGTGGATATGACCAGAAGCTACCTGCCTATGTTTCGTTTTATGAATGTTAGTCTATAAATGCTAAGCAGATTCCTTGCCTGATATCTACATTCCAAGCAGAGGTCCATTCTGCAGTATCGCTACAGGGTGTCCACGGGTAATCTCTGCCCTGACGGAATTGAACAAATTTGTTGGAATTCTTAAAAAAGGTCATTATGCTAGCAGTGTTAGATTCTGATGAAACACAACTGCAGAAAACAAGCTTATTTGCCCATTTTTATTTGATGCTACACAGTGATCGTCATGGTAAAAAGTGGAATTATCCTTAGGTACACGTTATCTTTCTATTGTCACTAATTATTGCTTTAAATAGCCTTGCAAAAGCTTCTCTACATACTTTGTTGCATCTTCTACAGTCTCTTTTTTGATGGCAATGTTGGATGTATGCCTATATATATATTTTATCAATACTTGAGATACAAAATCAATATTTTGTCTAACACTAAACCCCTTATGTGCTGTTCAAAGTTCTTCCTATACAGACTACTTAAACTGAAGATTATGCTACTTTGGCTGTGTTGACATTATTTGATCTTAAATAAGCAGTATTTCTTGTTTGTTTGAAAAAAGAACAAAGAACTTGTCTGCATAAGGGCAAATGCAGATTCATTTGTATCTTGATTTTCCTCTGCAGTAGGCCTAACTGGTGGTGTCTGAAGCCAACATGAATGAACTGTCTAGTAGCCTTTGAAACATGATGATGATGTTCACATTAAGCGCTGTCACAACAAACACTGCAAAATAAATCTGTATAAATAAGAATGCAGTGGTCCCGTGCATCTTAACACCTTTCCCTTAAGCACTGAAACGTTATTTCTGGAATCAGCAGAAATCAAAGAAAAGTTGTTTATTTAAAAAAAACAAAAAACTCATCTCTCCATTATCTCAACAAAGGACACACACACACAGGAGAAATCACAGACAGTAGGATTACTGCACATGTAAAGGCAGCCCATGGAGAAAAAGATGAGAAAAGGGGAGCATGAGGGATAAAGCCCCACCAAGTCCTGTTCTCTTTATTCAGCCCTTTTTCTGAGCAAAGGCAATTGCCCCCCACATCCCCTCTTTGTCCTTAGTCCTCAGAACCGGCCAACATTTTGGCTCTGTATTTGCCCGTCATCTCTTTTGGCAGGGGAACGAGGCCCGGGTGAGGGACCTGACCCTCCACTTCGCTCATGCACTCCCGCAAGTAGTACTTTTTGGGACCGAAGTTAGCTGGGTTTGAGGACTCCATCCTGGCCAGAGCTTCAGCATGTAGAACTTCGCTGTTGGGAAATGAGCAGGAAAAAAAACAAAAAACGAAAACATCACTAAGAGGAGCAATAGAAGAGGAGCATGTTTAGACACAAATCTATTTTATAGCAGCAAAAGCAGTCAACCGGTCAAAATGATGCAGCAATTGCAAAATGTGTTGGTAGGAGAATGTGCTTCTAAATCCATGTTCAGAGTTCCCCCCGCCAAAAAGATGTATATTCACCATACACTTTTATTTGAAACATTTATTAATTAAAAATACCTTGTGTGCACTTACAACCTATTACTTGCCTCTTTAGCAGTGATCGGTTTCTGACTACCAGACCAGTGTTGGCTGGATATTTTCCAGCGACTAACCACTCCTAACATTGTAGCGGCACTTACACACTCCAACAGTGCTGTGCCACATACACTCACACCAGTGCAACATCCACCACCATCCCAACACCTTGACAATGTTTAAGAATAATATCCACTGGTCTAGTGGTGCGCTGTGATCACATGGTCAGAAACTGATGTACCAAGTCAAAGGGAGGCTGATAAATTGTGGCAATGCATTTTAATTGTACATCTCTAAAGATGCATGATTTGTCTTTGTACATTATAAGACATCCATGAAAGCAGAAACACTTACTCTGATTTGCCTAGAATCTTCCTCACATTTTGTGTTATTTCTTTATAGTTCTTTCCTTCCACGTCCATTAGAACCTGATCTCCGTCACCTATAGCGTTGTCCAAAAGAAAACCATGACAAAAACATCGCTAGTTGATCTATGTTACAGAATGTTATCTAGTCAGGTCAATTAGTTTAGCTATCTATATGACTGCTGTCAGGGCGCAATAAGTAAAAAGAATGCACCTACCGAGGTAGAATCGGAGAAAAGGCGACGGTGTCATGTTTTTGAACATCATGATTTGAACCCACTGGTTTTTGTACTGGATTTGAGGAACACTGAAGAACACGAATTTCCTATAACAACAAACACAGCTGTAGAATCCTCACCATGTAGCTTGCCACTAACACTGGCTAGCTAGTACCCAAACATCCAGAGCGTTTGGCTACACATAGCTGGCTAGCTAACATCTGTTTTAAATGAGACCGTGGTCCAACACACTGAGCTACCCTCGGCGTCTAAAAAACTAGCCAAGCGATGTCCTAGATAACCAGAATGCTAACGCTAGCTAGCTACAGCAGCGTTCAGTTACTGACCTTGCTCCTTCACTTAGTTCTCCGTGCGTGTTGTAATTCACGGTCATAATCTTGACAGAACTTTTGAAAACAATCTCCCCCTTCTGAAGATATTCCAAGGTCCTCCGTATGGGAAACCTTCCTTTCATTGGCATGATTAAATGGTTTTAATTCACGCGTTCATACGTACAATATTAGCTATAAACCGCAGCGCATGTTCCTCCTCTTCTCCTACTTTGGTGGCAACATCTGAGTCGTTGATACCGTGAAGACATAAACACAATTTCTGCCACCTGGCGAATTGGAGGGTATAACGGTTCATAAAACAAAATCATAATCGTTAAGTGTGATAAGTGACATTTACTTTTGTTTTAATGTTGCACTCGAGGTCGTAAAGCAGGCGTAATGTCAGATATATGTTTAGGCCAAGATAATAGCATAGAACGATCTGTAGAAAGATGATATAACTAGCAACTAGCTGCTGAAATGTATGTTTTATGATTCATGTATGAGTCATGCGTATTTTATAGGTAAGAATGGAATTCAGTTTTGGCGTGGAGCTGACCTACAATTGAGAATTACTAGAATATTCGAAATATTAGATATTCAAAATTGTATTGAAGTACATGAGGTTTCCAGATAAATAGGACGTTTCAGACAGTTCTTTCATCAGCTATGCAAGCAAGATGCATGTACGATCTCTATAATCTATACTAGATCAAGGGAGATTCAACACAGTAGGAGATTAAGCACATCGTCAGGGTTAGGACCATATGGGCGGCTGCAGCATGGCGCCTCAACACAGGGGCCGTCGCGTCACGTTTGCGTCACCCTTTTGGCATTTACTTCATCCGTACTCAGAGCATCTTTCAAGGGAAAGAGTGCCCTAAAATATTAAGTTCATTTACTATTAGGTTCTATTTTTTTGTTTAGCATTTCGTCAGGTGAAGGTTGCAAAACGTCTTAAATAATGGAATCTCCTGGACAATTTGAGAGTGGGGCATGCAAACTAAAATGGTAGCAAGAGAAACAATCTGCCATTTTAAACATCATTTACTAGGTGATACTCCTATTCAGATTGCATGCCTATTGTATTTGTTTATTTGTTTTCCTGCTGTATCAGAATTAGTGTAAGCCTGTTATTTCGTTGCTTTGGTGTACTCATTATGCTGTCAATGTTTTTATATTGCATAAAGGCCACAACAAAGGGCCTAATCCACCTTTGGCTAGGACATTCACCTAACAGCTGTCAAAGTAGCTACCATGTGGGTCTCAGACGTATTAGATTTTGTGTAGTATTGATTGAATGTTCATTGCTGTTAGGAGGAAATCCAAATCCTGCTAAATTGAAGCTCTCTGGCTACCAGTGGTTGATTCTAGTGACAGTGTCTGCTCATCTCATCTTGTGTGGGAGAAGAATGAATCAAATACATAATGTATAGAATACCAACAGTTCAGTTAAAACAAAAAGCCTTCTATTGCCTCAAATCACAATTTAGGACCACAGGGTTTTTTAGACCTCACTAACCTGCACAAACATTTTAATGCCTTTGCATATGTGAAGAACATCAAGCGTTCTGAAGTTGCTGTCACCAGAAAACGGGAATAAAGAAGGTTTATTCTGTATATCTTCTTAGGACCCCTTGTGATGTTCCTTAATATGGAACTAATGACCCAAGAAAGTCCTAAGCAGCTAAGAGAAAGTAATAGGTAACATTATTTAGTTATTGATGGAGACCTATACCTAATATAGCACAAAGAATTATGAGCAACCATATGTGCAACCAGTAGTCTGAGTATTTAGCACCTCAAGCTGCTTATTTGCAGTTGGGCTTTTGATGTTTTTGATGAGAGATGGTACACTTTTGAGTTTCACTGCCACACCATTTTAGGGCAAAACTTATGATTACCTAATTTACAACCCATCTCTGCATAACAAAGATGTATGGACAATGTTTATAATTTTCCTCAGACAATATGGCCCTACTTGTGTTAAGAGTATGCAAAGTTTAAAATTTGAATTGTTGTAGCTTATTGGCCTGGAATCAACCTACCATTTTAAACATCCACAAACTCTTTTATCAGAATGGAGCTTTCAAAACTGAGAAGTTATTATTACAAGGCCATGTCAGGTCACACCATGGTTATAGTGGTGTGTCAACATGCATTTATACAGATTTCCATGCAAAACACTAGTCTCTGCACCCCTCCCCCCACGCCATGTGAGCAATTACTGTGCATCATTCATCATCAATTTCTGATTATATCGCGATTATATCGCTCCATCAGCCTATTGCACTAGATGCTCAACAAAGAGGAGAGAATTGAATTAAAGCAAAACCTCATACAACTTGACCAACATAACTGGTTTTTATATATATTATATATTAGAAGGCCTTTGCTGACAAGTCACCGATGATATTCATTTCTTTACAAGGTACATAAATGAGTTAATTTAGCACAAGGAAAAAAAAAACTTGCTTTCAGGTCATTAGTCTCTGGCAGATAAATATAGCATTAAACCACAACATTTTTTACTCCAAATTTATATCATACAGTATTTAATAAAATGTATTAGCTATAACATGCATTGCAATGCACTATATACAAAAAGCTTAATATGTCACTGCCGGAAAAAGTTTTAAAAAATGGACATGCATTCATTTTAATGAAATTACATGTAGTATAAATCTCATTAAACATGATATCACAACAGCATTAAAAACATTCTTGGGTTTTAAACCCAAATATTTAGGTAGGCTATCATACAGTACATATACATTTCAGATGTGTAGCAGATATTCATAACTTATAGTTGAAATTGCCCCACAAAAGAAAAAAGATGCATTCCACAATTTCATAGAATTTTCCTAAGTGCAAGACTGTACTTTCAGTACATTTCACAGACAGCTCTGACGATTTCAACTGACAGGAAAGGATGAAAGACTAAGCAACAAATGCTTCCTTAATTACAAACACTATGGAGTTCTAATTGCACAAAATCTGCTGGTAAAATGGAGTACACTATGCTTTTTTCACCAGTGAAAAATTCGAGGTGTAATGTAATCTTACATCCATCTATCCATCTATCTATCTATGACTTAAATCGATAAGTCGTTAAAAAAGACGAATGGAGAGAAACAGAACTCTCATCAGTTCATGTTCTAACAAAGATTATAATGATGGACAACTAAATAAATACAACTGAAGAAAGAAAGATAAAGGGAAATAAATGAAAAGGTGAAGTAATGTCCAGGATAAGCACACTAAACTGCTGTATGCTGATTGTCTGAATAGCAAAGCTGTTGTTATAGATATTTAAATAGATTTCCTCCACCAATTATGACTGGGAGACTGAAAAAATGAACAAGATTCAACAGCTTGAGGAAGGTAGAAATATCCTGCATTATGGAGGTCACTGATCTTTCTGGTACATTTGCCAGAGCTTTTTTTTTTTTTTTTTTTTTTTTTTTTTTTAATCTGGTCTTCTAGAGATTGATGCAACTCTTTGCAAAGGATATTGAGGATCGATTCAGAGGTTTCTAAAAGAGGTTGTAATTAATTGCATTCCATTAAAATGCTTACAGAATGCCAAGGGACTTTACAACAGTCCACTTACAGCTGATTAAAAAATTCTTAATACATGGCTGCTCCTGAATAATACAAAACATTTGAATGGTAAATTTCCTACCTAGCCCCAAGGTCTGAAGTGCTAAATGTCTGAAGTGCTTTAAGAGAAGAAAAGCAAACAAAAACTAAACCAATGGCTGTTTTTACATTTTTCACACAACAAATGTCCAGATTTGAAAAACTCAAAGTTCCATGTTGCACTTTTCCCAAAGAACAAAAATACATATATTTTAAGTGACCTTCACCTTCAGTTAGATGGTCTCACTTCAAGGGCAGGGCTGTTATGTAGGCAGAGGAAAACCTTCAGTTCAGGAAAAAAAAACTAAAAAAACCCCCAAAAACTTCATCAATCCACATGAAGGTAAGGGATAATATAAGTTGTTTGGAATTTCAGTCCAGTTCACCCGCGTCTGTGGCTCAAAGCGGGTCACTCTGTGGTCATGCGGTGGGACCGGTGATTTGGCTGTTGTAGTCAGCAGTCTCCATTTTGAGGATGTAGGGGATGATGCTGTCAATGGGCACATTCCCGATGAGGCCGGTGAAGAAGAGCTCCTCCGTTATGCTGGAGCTCATCAACCGCAACGCTGGCAGACGCATCAGCATTCGTGCCAACCTGACGAGCCAATCACACGCAGTGACTGATCAGTGATAAAGGCACAAAGCAGGGTAGTGGGGAACGGAGGGTCAAAGGTTGAGTGGGAGTACCTGTACGCATCATCTGGATAGGTCTTCTGCACGTAGTCCTGCAGCTCCATCTGTGCCTTCTCCTGGAACTTCTCAATCTGGTTGCTGCTACCCTGGCCTGGGTGATCTGGTTAAGGGCATGCATCATGAGATCAGAGACATGCACTCAGGCCATGCTGTTATCCTGAGCCACACAGAGTAGTCTTGACAACATTCCACCTATTCTTTGGCCCTACATGAATGCATGAACACTGGCCAGTAGACATTCAACATTCATATAGTTCAGGTCCCACCTCATTTTTAGAAGCCCTTATATACAGACAGGCCCATCAGTTCCTGGCCTCTTCCTGTGGAAAGGAACTCACCGGGGCTGAAGAGCACGATGGCTTTCAGGTAGGCGTATTCGTAACCATCTGTCTCCAGCTTGGCCATGCTGTTGCAGAACTCCTGTAGCTTCCAGATGTGTTCCATTACCAGCTTCACCCGCTCACTAGACAGCTTGTCTAAGAGCAGGGAGCAAGTGGTTATAGCTGCTCTCCCCTCCAAACTAGATCTAATGAAACTTGCTTTTCTCTCCACTGAACCATAGTGCCCCTAATCCTGGAACTGTTGACAGGTCAGTGTTTCACTCCAAGGTTTAAAAGGGGTTTGGTAAGGTCTTAGTGCTTAAACTGCACACAGGATCAGACTGAAACACTGAAATTTTATCCACCTGAGCAAACTAATCAGAATGGTTAATACAACTTTTGCTTTTAACCCATGCTGTAATTGATATTCTGCAACACATGCTCACTCCCTGCACATTATACCTTATAAGGAATCACAGGGTTGACATACCATCCTGTATGCTTGTCTGCAGGTGGTTGACGATGGCGGCCAGGATGGTGGACAGGCTCATGATCTGAGCACACTGAGCCAAACCTAACGTGAAAAGTTCGTTCCAGCATGCCCGTACCAGAGACGTGTTACACTCCTGCCTACAACACACACACACACACACACACAGTTTTTTTTTGGGGGGGGGGTGGGGGGGGGTGGGGTGCAATCAAGAAGATCACTTCAAGCTCAAAACAGCTAAACACACAGATGGTGTCACCCACCCGAGGGCAAGGAAGGCTGGAATAGAGCGTGCCCAGTGCATTGAGAGAAAGAGCAGACGGGATGCAGACTCGCAGATGTAATGAACGTTCAGATACTCAGGCATCGGACTGGGCATGGTCAGCTAGACACGGGGAGGGCACAGAGAGATACTCTTGTTCAGCAAAATGCCAACCCCCCCCGAATGTTGCAGAATGGAGTCCCCAGAGATCTGTGTGTCTAGGTCTTTAATCAAACTGCACATGTGGTGCATCCCACCTTGAAGCTGACATGCGTGTCTGTAAGCAGAGGGCCCTCCACTTCAATGAGGGGCGTGGCTTGATCTCGGCCGATCACCTGTATTGTGGCTCCACCTACACACTCTGCCTCGGAGAGGTTCTGCCCCTCCGCCACCTCGTTGGGGTTCAAGGCTTTGGCCAGAGTGTCAAAGGCACTGTGTGAACATGCACACACTGGTGATGCAATTTCACGTTGCATGGCTTAACACATACCTCTAACATTCTGTTTTATGATAAAACACAGAATGGCATGCTGCATTTGAAATACACTAGGCACCGACATGGAACACATGCATCACTGTCTCTCATTAGACACACACACAAGAGTACCGTGTGATTTCGCTGGCTGACTCCTCCTGCTGGCTGTGTGACATGTCACCGTTGTTGAGCGAGTCATTAAGATTGGCTAATGATGTCACCACGTTGGCAAGTGTCCCCAGATCACTATGACCTGCCTCTGCCTGAAGATAAGAGCACACTGAACCTTAAACATAGTCTGGTGAGTAACAACAAACTGACCCGAGACACGTATGGAAAAGTGGGCCAATGTGATCAAGCCTTTACTCAAAATCCTAAACACTACTTAGTATTCCCCCGGAGGCTCATATGGCATAACAAACATGACAGAGGAAAATATTGGCCTTTAACAAGGTTATATAGAAAGAGGTGATTACCTTTGCATCTGTTGCTAGGAGCAACGTGCCATCGGCCTGGATGAGAGGTTGCTGGATATTCACCAGCATCCCAGGGTCCAATAACCCAGAGCTATGGAGATAATTGACAACATGAAGACCCAATCAAGACATGAGATTCAACTCTCGAAAGCAGAGAGTGTGCAAGTGTGGCACACAGTAACCATATGAAGTGGGTCAGAAGCACAAAATTCCAGCTCCTGTTATCAGAGGATAATAGTTCATCCAGCAACCAGCAGAACATGCCACACTTCTAATACTCAGTTCTAATCATTCTTTCAGAGAAGTTAAACAGGATAAGTTAAGAAAAGCTTTATACTTGGTAATAAAACATTACCTAGTTTGGAGTGATGTATATAGACAATTAGATAGATAGAACTTTAGACAGAACTTTATTGATCAAATTGTTGCTTTCCTTGCAAAGTCCATAAAAAGTCTGTAACTGTGCATTTATATCAGAGTGCATCTGTGCACAGGAAGCGTATGGGAGTGTCAGCTGAGTGTTGAGCTTGGTGTGTTTTTACCGAGAGCCATCCTTGTCGGTGATGAAAGTGGGCGTGGCTATCAGAGGACTGCGCAAGTCTTTCCGGATGTAGATTTTCTCCGTTGAGGCAGCGCAGTTGGCGGGCTTCTCTCGGGGGAGGTCTAGCGGCTTCCTCTCACTCTGTACGGCTGAGGGAGCACACACACACGTGCCATATCAACACGCTGCCAGGTTACCTTCTTCAATGGTAAAGCATGAAAAGTGATGGAACTTAACAAAGCCAGTGAGTGTGAGCCCTTGCTGTTCTCAAGCAACGCGGAACGCTTGACTGAGCCATCAGGTTACATGGAGCTGACGTGCTGTGTTAGGATTTGGTTTGCTTATAGACAGATACAGCACCGCGTTCTCAAATTCCAGTCCCACCTCAGTTTTATGGGTCGGCTTTCACAGAAAGTGCATGTGTACTCGTTCAGGTGTGTGCGCTCACATTTTGTGACTGAGCACGTGCTTGCGTGAACGTGCAACTCACACTCCATCTTCATGCCCATCTCCAGGCACTTCCTGAGACGGCAGAACTGGCAGCGGTTGCGATGGTGCTTGTTGACCACGCAGTCTTGGTTGCTACGGCAACTGTAGGTCAGACTCTTCCTGACGCTTCGCTTGAAGAAGCCCTTGCAGCCCTCACAGCTAACAGCCCCATAATGCCTCCCTGAAAACATACACATGCGAACGAAGCAAATGAATCGTAACATTTGAATGTGTAATAACGCCTGAATGTTTGTAGGTACGTAAACTTGTCATTCACAGGCAGAAAACATGCTGGGTGTGTTTCTGCACGTGGTCTTTACCTGACGCTTTATCTCCACATACTACGCAGTACTCCACAGGCTGTGGGCGGCCCATCTCTCCTCCCTTGCTCAGGAGCCTTTCCACTGAAACTGCATCTGTAACAAACTGCAGCACAAAAGGTGAAGTTACCAAAACAGACATGCTGCAGGACACCACCGGGCGTTCGCTTTCTGCACATCCCAATGCTCAGGAGGTTTATACAGGAGAAGAAAAACCGTGCTTCTAGTCAGCTAAGACTCAGCTACAAGTAGCATTAACTCATCTGGTGTCAGATCTGCCAGTTTCATCACACAGACGAAGCTGTGTGGGACTTCACAGGTGCGTCTGCTGCATGCGCCGGTACCTGTATCCGCCCAGGCATCACGCTGTCTGCCGTGGCGAAGATGAGCTGCTTGGCGCTGGGGCTATCGGGGGACGCCAGGATGACCTTGCCTGCCGCTGCGCCATCATGGGCAGCCAGAATGAACTGAGGTTTGGACACGTTCGCAGCGTCCACCGACGTCACGATCTGGATCTTCTGCCCCGTCTGCTGGTCTGTCACAATCTGTGTTTGCGACACGGCCGCTGGCTTTAGCCATTGGCGACTTCATTGCTGTCTGAGTTTTTATCAAGAGCCTCAGCAAGAGATATATATATATATATATATATATATATATATATATATATATATATATATATGAATGAGAGCGAGAGAGAGAGAGAGAGAGAGAGAGATAGCTAGATAGATAGATAGATAGAGGATAGATAGATAGAGAGAGAGAGGATAGATAGATAGATAGATAGATAGATAGATAGATAGATAGATAGATAGATAGATAGATAGATAGATAGATAGATAGATAGATAGATAGATATAGAGATAGATAGATAGAGAGAGAGAGAGAGAGGATAGATAGATAGATAGATAGATAGATAGATAGATAGATAGATAGATAGATAGATAGATAGATAGATAGATAGATAGATAGATAGATAGATAGATAGATAGAGGAGAGAGAGAGAGAGAGGTATTGCTTAAAGGAGAAGTGACAGTGCTGCCCTAGCCAGCCAGAGCTGAGCAAGAGAGTGAGGCACTGTGGTGCGTCTACCTGTATTCTCTGGGGCGTGGTGATGGAGGGGTCAGTGGAGATGATCTGAATATGCTGGGGAGAGGTGCTCATCACTGGGCTGGCTGAGGGAGACGACTGTGTCTGCAGAGCATGCGTGCACACGCACGCACACGCGCACACACACACGCACACACACGCACACACACGCACACACACGCACACACACGCACACACACGCACACACACGCACACACACGCACACACACACACACACACACGGAACAAATGAGGGAAAAAGGGGCAAGATGTCCTCTACTTAAACTGCCTTTGAGGGTCAAGTGATACGTTTCCATGGTGACCAGTCATCTTACACACAAAACAGTGTAAACACACAGTGCTTAGTGTTTTTCACATAAGCTGAGACAATATACATTCTATAAAACATCCCAGCAATATATCACATCATGACACCATCTCAGATATCAAACACACAACAGAAAAATTGCACAGGTGTACACATACAGACAACCGCATGCCCATGCTTATGGACACACACACACACACACACACACACACACACACACACACACACACACACACACACACACACTATTGTAGGCTTTTTATTTCGGGGTGCTCTCAGCACAATAATAAGGCTGAACCAGCCATTCCAATTTCACACAATTTGCAATAACTACACTAAAACAAAGTTTAACGTCATACAAAGTTCTCAGTAGCAACATACAGACACATATTCAAGAACATTTGTCTGGCTAGCTGACCCATTTGTTAACTAGAAAGTAATGATTCATGCATTCCAAAGGTTCACTCTTCAGATTCTTGGGTTGTTGTGTTTTTTTTGTTTTTTTTTTAAAGCTATAGGGATTTTTAAAACTCATTTGGACTTATTACAGTCAGGTCAGCTCAGCCTTCGATGTTGGTACATAAGGAAACTAACTGCTGAGGTAAATATAGTTCAGGCCCAAGAATCAAAAACATCATCCTGGACAAAAAGACAGCATACAACCAATACACATTTTTAAAAAACCTACACAAACACACAACCCCGACTCACCTCTGCAACCTGCTCAGTGGTTACTATCTGCTGAGCCAGCACCTCCACGTTGGTTGTCATGATGATATAGGGTCATTAGAGGCATCTGACTGGACTGGGCCAGTGTAGAATCAATTAACCACAGTACTACCTGCAAATCAAAGGAGATGGATAATACACATTGTATACAGTAACTACAACACAACATGGCATAATGCCTGTGATCTACAATAGGTACAGTGTTATGGCTTGGAAATATATCATTAATACACCATGAACGTAATACATAATGGATAAAATTAAGAGCCGTATATACAGTGACATATGCACTATTTTTCATCTAAACAGCTATTACATTAAAAGTAGTGGTTTGCAGACTTCTAATCATTGAAAAAAAGCATTAATTAAATAAGAACACAATGTATTGTAAGATTTTGTAGCCTCTTGCTCAGTGCAAGAGTAGCCCCAGTGAAACAGCCACCCTTTGTCCAGCCTCTGGACAAGCTTGGCAAGTAACCCCAAATCAAGAGACCAGAGTCAGCTGTAGTCAGGGAAGCTCTAATTTATTAGTAGCAAAGGGGAAGTATTTGTATGGTTGAGGTGTGTGAGGAGAAGGGGGAGTGATGCAGGGAAGGCGTGTGTGTGGGAGAAGTTTAGACGGGTGTTGGTTGGGAGCAGTCGGATATCAGCCAACTGCTACTAATTCTCTTACAGCAACAAGGAGAAACACTTGAGGTCAGAAGGGAGAACAGTGTTGAATCATCAGATTAGGGAACATTCCTAAAATGAACATGATCTTCATCCTAGACTAACAGAATTACTTGATTCAAGAATTTTCTTCTTACATATATTGTATCCGCAGTATGAGTTACACAACACAAAACATGATTGCTGACTAACCATGTCGTTATTAATTTTAAGATACTGTCCGTATCACTATTTGATTTCTGGTGCGACTTCAGTCGGGTAGGATACTATCCAAATTCCATCCTCATACAGCAAACCGCGTGGACTTAAGCTTCCTTAGAGCACATTTTGGTATCATCTTGCACATTTCCTGGCATTTCTATTTTTAGTCTGTTCCCTATTCACAGAGGTAGCTGATCTCTAGCACTCTGTCTCCCTGCAACCTATGACATATCCACGAAGTCAAATAACTTCATATTTTAGTATGCGAGTATTTGAAATTTACAGTCTAGATAGCATGGTTATCACAATTCTTTTGTTTGTTTGTTTTTCTCTCAATACTAACAAACGGAACACGTTTTGTACGTGAAAGGAAATGAATGTGTAGACATAAACCACATGCAACTTCTAACGGTTCGATGCTTTCACCGTCCTGAACGCTTGTAAGAATACTGTACGTCTTCAAGATAGTGTCGCCAAAGTAGCCCTCCAAAATGTTGCAAGATTGCTGCATCAAATGGCTTCCGTTCGAATTATTACTGGTGATTTTCGGTTTAATGTAAATAGTTCGTATCAAGTACTCTATTAACTTATTTGAAAAGGCTTGGAAGTAAAATTCGTCGATGCAGCTATTGAAGATGTACGGCCGGTTGTTTTATTGTAAACAATCGAAGCAATCACGAATATGTAAAGGGAAATGGATTGCTAGCTGTCTAAAAAACAATAGCAAACTTCAAACGGCCTTATAGCTAGTAGGAATATGCACAAAATGGAGAATCTGGCAAAATGCCAAAACTCGGACACTAATCCACTAAATGGTTCGTTTTAAAATTAATTTAATCTGCACGTAGTGTGTCGATAGAATTTAAGAAAAGGTTTAGAGACGGAATCAAGAAGGCCCCCGTCTCTATGTTTGGTTCAGGCTAGCTAGCTGCTCTCCCCGAGATGGCAAAGGTAAAAGGGTCGAGTTCAGCTGCGCCGCCGCAGCATTGGCTGGCTGGCTGGCTGGCTAACGTTAGCTAACAGGCTAATTCAGTACTGTTATGGCGCTCATCTTTCTCTAACGAAAACTCAGGCGATTAGCTAGGAGAGGCTAGACGTTTTGTTTATTTTTTTTTCCAGCTGGACGTATTTAAGGAGTGACTGCGCAAAGGTGTCATTTTGAACGGCTGAGTTTAAAGTCTGCAGTTAAATAATTTTCGAATCGACGGAAGGACTGACAGCACCGCCCAGATTTGAAACCTCTATCGGGCCTGCCGTTAGCCTAGTTGCAGGGCTCGACAGGTAAACCAGCTAGAGAAAATGCTTTTTATCTCCTCCGGTTTTTTATCAACATTCCTCAACATACAAATGAAGAAAATGTGGCTTACCTGCAAGATTGGTGAATGTAGATTACAGTGGTTGTGTTTAAAAATTATTTGTTATTGTTTTTCTACTGTGAAAGGTCATAGTTCGTGACCCCGTTTCAGCCTGCTGGGAGTTTTTTCTTCTTCCTCCCTCGCACACTGGCTCTACCCCCCTTTTTCTGTTCACTGGCGAACAGGAGCCTCGACATCCAGACAGCTCTGACGTCAACCTGTCTACCTTCCACAGAGGATGCTGATTGGTAGATTTTCATGTCTATACAGTCGGGCCCAAAGTTTCGAGACTGACAATGTTTGGTTTTCGGAAAGTTTGCTGCTTCGGTTTTATTGTGGCAATTCGCTTGATCCCAAGTTGTTATTGACGAGCGATCAGATGAATTGCAGTCCATTACTAAGTCATTCCTTACCTTAATTGCAAAAACCCAATTTCCACTGCATTTCAGCCATACCATAAAATGACCTGCTAACATCATTTCAGTGATCTTGTTAGCTCAGGAAAAAGTGTTAATGAGGACAAGGCAACTGATATCACCCTGTCATGCTGACTGAAGAGCAGGCTGGTTACTTTAAAAGGGAAGTGGTGCTTGAAATCATTGTCTTCTTTTGTGAAAAGGGCTTCACAATGCTTGTAAGACTGCACCTAATTCAACCATTTATTGGATCGTCAAGAACATAAAGGAGAGAGCGGTTCAATTGCTGTGAAGAAGGCTTCAGGGCACCCAAGAAAGTCCAGCAAGTGTCAGGACTGTCTCCTAAAGAGGATTCAGCTATGGGATCGGGTCACCACCAGTGCAGAGCTTGCTGAGAACTGGCAGCAGGCAGATGTGAGTGCATCTGCACACACAGTGAGACAAAGGCTTTTGGAGGACGGCCTGGTGTCAATAAGGGTATCAAAGAAGCCACTTCTCTCCAAGAAAAACATCAAGAATATTCTACAGGAATCATGGGGATTGACTGCAGAGGACTAATTGTGAAAGTCTTGAAAAAGAAGGGTTAACACTACAAATACTGAGTCTTTGCATAAGCATTTGTCAACAAATGTTTAAAAATTATGAAATGCTTATAACTGTACTTCAGCATACCACAGAACCATCTGACCAAAAGATCTAAAAACAAGCAGCAAACTTTGAAAGCAAACTTTTCAGTCTTAAAACTTGTGGCAAAATTTTGTGAATGATTAATTATTCAATATTGATGTATGGTTTCCATGTGGGGGAAAAAATCTATTGTTCAGAGATATAGATGAGGGGGCAAGTGGGAAAACCTATATATAATTGTAGTGAAGCACATAATGTTTCTAGAGAAACAGGATGTTTCAGACGGGACCTCTCTCTCTCTCTCTCTCTCTCTCTCTCTCTCTCTCTCTCTCTCTCTCTCTCTCTCTCTCTCTCTCTCTCTCTCTCTCTCTCTCTCTCTGTAGAGCAAAAAATAAATAAATACAATGAGCTCAAAAGCCTATTAAAACACATGTAGTCGCACCACTGATGCAAATAGCAGTAGTTTTTCTTAACATACGAGTATTAAGAATGATTTATTTATTTCCAAGTATACAAGAAAGGACTTCTGTAAGTGACTGGATATAAGTAAATATATATTTAGTGTTTTAGACAAGTTTGTAATCGGTGTCTGAAAAATTACTGACGTTTTTGACTGGGGGGGGGGGGGGGGGGGGGCTGACAAATTAAATGGCAGTTTATATTCTCTCTTTTTTTGCCATTTGTTAGCTCTCATTGTCTTCATGCAAATTACAAAATATGTCCTGAGGAGTTTTATTGGTAACAGACATTAATAGTAGGGCTCTGGCTTCAGTTGTCTTGCGGAAGGACACATTTCAACAGTCATTAGCTAGAAAGTAATATTAAAAAATAAGTTTGCTGTTTTGCAGCATATGCCTTTGAAACGGTTTATGGTGTAACTGCACAGTGTCACCAGTGACATTAGTCCTGAGAAAATGACTACCTGTATGAAGCTTCTCACTGATTGGTGCAATTTGGCAAGACTTCAAAAACCGTGATAAATGTCCATTTTAAAACAGAGAACTCAGAATAAAATATGCTTTTTTGTTGTTTGCTCAAAAAATGCAGCAATTGCAAGTATGTACAACAATCAAATGTGAAGAGGCCTGTATTTATTCAAAACATGTAAATATAAACTATATGATATCATGGGACTTTACTGTAGTTCTGAAAATGCACATTTTCTAGGATTTCTGAAGGCTTGAAAAGTTGCCCCACTGAAAATGTGATGATGCAGAGGAGTGGTGGCTTATTTGATTCTAACATATCCGTTTCTAGAAAATCTCTGTGGGTTATTCGGAAGCAATTTCAACCTGTTCGGTAAATGCTTACATGCATGTTTGACACCAGCTTGTATATACGCGCTGTCTTTGCCGCAAATATCTAGGTCTGGTTTGCACCTTACTGCTTTTTTTCCAGCCTAGACCGGGTTGTAACAGTGTATTTACCACTGATCTATAATATAAAAAGTTATAGATTAATGCTATATGCATTTACAGGTTAAAACACGAAAACCTAAGTGTAATAATAAACTAATTTAACTGTTTACTGTATGTACATAATTTAGTTTGATTTCTGTTTATCGCCTAAAAGTATCTTTATAACTAGTGACACTTTTGAAACAGCGTTTTATTTTGAAACTCGGTCAAGGGCAATGGCTACGCAAGCCTACACCACCAGATGGCGCACCGACCAAAAACTGAGGATTGCAGTTGTGCTTACGGTGGTGTAGGAAGGAAACTATTGTCGCAAAAGAATTATGGTATGACCCTGATTTTCATGTTTAGCATAATTAAAAAAAAATATTTAATGATTTTTGAATTCCAAAATAAAATTGTGGGAAAGGGGGCTTTTAAATTGCCGTTAAATAAATCCGTCTATGTAAGTTGTGTTGTAGATAAAGTAGGCTGTTATATTTTTGAGGTTTGTTCGCAGTAAAGATCCCATGCAAACACATCCGGGAAACGAGGTCACGACAAAGGGTAGTTCCCTTGAAACTCATCCGCGTGGGGTCATCTTGCATGCAGGACTGACGTTGTTCGTGTCGGATGATACAGTTTCGTTTAGTACAGCCGCCCGTCGCTGTGGAAAAAGACAAGGTTTGTAAAAGGGAAAACAATTTTCAGTATATTCTTTTCTAATATTTTTGCCACGTTTTTGTTTCTACGGCCAATGTAGTTTTTGGAAAGTGCAAGTGCACTGTTTTTATTATTCGAAGTATTGGAAAGCCTATTTAAGATAAACAGTCATACTAAATACCGTTACGTTTAGTCAGTATCATATTCTATAGGTTAGCTGTATAAAGATTCCTGTCGTTCTGGTTTAGAACAGCGTATTGTAGAAAATGTTTTCATGTCGTAACATTAGGTTGTGTTATTGTGTAATTTAACTGATTTAATACAATCCAGGTGTGTGTGTGTGTGTCTATATATATATATATATATATATATATATATATATATATATATATATATATATATATATATATAATTCATCGCACGAAGTGTTATTTTGGAAATTCCATAAGAGATCCTTTCTATTACAGCATGTGGTTGGAGCTTACCTTACCTTAAATTTTCTATTAAATGTTTTGCAGATAAGTTACTGTGCTAAAGCGAAATCAAAACTTCTGTCTTCCTATACTAATCCTTGGATCTAAACTTGGGCCCCCTACCTCGACAGCAAATGGAATAGAGACAAAAACGGTCAGTGTGATGAAAAGTGAATTACTCAGAGAAACGTTCCCCCAAGGTCTGAGCTGTGATCTGTCAACTGCAGGAATGGTAATCCGTGGTCTGTGGATCTGTAAGGTCCGTTTAGGGAAGCGTAGGGGACATCTTGGACTGCTCTCTGCCCTGTGCTTGCTGGTCTTTGCCTGCCTTTTGGCTGGTCTCTTTATTGACTACATTGAGTCCTGGATCACCTCTCTAGGAATGAGTGGAGTAGTAGGTGCCCACGGAGTGGTTCTTCCTCAGAGCATCCCCCCTACCCGCCCAGAGGAGTACCTCCTCATGCCAAGTCCCCTGGTCTGCCAGCGAGCCAAACCCTACCTCATTACCTTGGTGACTTCGGCCCCCGCCAACCAGAAGGCGCGCCAGGCCATCCGTGACACCTGGGGTGGCGAGGTTCAAGTCCGAGGCCACAGGGTCATAACCCTTTTCATGGTGGGTCAGCCGTCAGACCCAGTCCTAGCCAGTGAACTGGTGGAAGAATCAAAGGAGCGAGGGGATCTGGTGCAGGGCCGCTTCCTGGACTCCTACGCCAACCTGACCTTGAAGACCCTTTCAATGCTGGCCTGGGCTCGACGCTTCTGCCCTCAGGCTCGCTTCCTGGCCAAAGTGGACGACGATGTGATGATCAACCCCAGTGCGCTCCTGCACTATCTCACCCTTTATGGTGTGGCACCAGAGAGCGAACCCACAGACCTGTACCTGGGCCGGGTCCATGTGAGGGTGGCCCCAGAACGCAATCCAGCCAGCAAGCACTTCCTTTCTGAAGTGGCTTTCAGAGGTGCTGCCTTCCCTGACTACTGCAGTGGGACTGCATACGTGCTCTCTCGCCCTGCTGTGCTGAAGCTCTCACTGGCAGCTGCTGCAATGCCCTTACCCAAACCACTGCCTCCCGAGGACGTGTTTGTTGGTATGTGCGCCCAAGCTGTGGGCATCGGCCCCACCCACAGCCCGTTCTTTTCAGGAGGGCCATCCTTGCCATACAGCCGCTGCTGCTACCAGGCCATGGTGTCTGTCCACCACACCCAGCCAGAGGAGATGCTCCGTTACTGGGCAGACATGCACTCCACGGCCCCCTGCTCCTGGTTGAGAGTCCGGACCTCTTTCGGCTTTTGCAAGGTCAGAACATTTCTGAGGGTCCTTCTGGGTTTTGCTTCATAAACTGGACCACCTAGAGAATTAGCAGGATTTCTTAATCATACATGGGAGGCCGCAAAGCCTGAAGAAGCACAAGTGGATCTACTTGAACAATTGGATGTTGGTGTCGCCCAAGGAAGCCCTGCACTGTGCTTTGTAGCTTTATTTTTTTATTGTCACCAAGTGTTTCAATATGTATTAATTACACTCTCAGCCTTTGGTGGTAAAGTGAATGAACTGTTTATACTTGGAATCAGTGACTATACGTTCTACACATTGTGTATTATAAGTAGGGTGTTGCAGCCAGCAACACTGACTTGATTTTGTTTGAAATGACCTTGCCAAGCATCGGCAGATTCTGTCAAATCTACACTAAACTAACCTATGCTCAGAATGTTCCAAACAAATCACAGCACGATTGCTACTCATTTTTTTTCTTCTTGCAAGTGAAAGATGCATCGCTCTGGGTGGTCATAGGACTGTTCTGAACTGACATAGTTTCACAATCTTACTCTTGAACGTAGTCTTCCATGTAATATGTAATATGTAAATTAAGACTGCGCTATTTTTGCAACTTTTTGCATTTTTGCAGTGGAACCTTTACTGAGTTCAGTATCAGTCCCCGTGCCATCGCTGTCCCTCCTTAACTTGATTTCTAAATGCATTTGAGTTTTTATTACACTAAAGAGCTTTTAACTAGCTGATGCACCTGGCCAAGTGTGATGAATGGTAGGACAATGATGATAGCTAAGATTCCAAAGCTGAATTGAAAGAAAAATAAAATACAGCTTTGACTAGTAGTAAAAGTGCAGTCATATCCACTGCACCAAACTGCATTTAATATAAAAAATCATGTAGAAAAACTGTCGCACTAAGGATTAAACGTACAATACATTTATTCTATTTGGACATGAAAACATTACAGTGAGGTATCGCTTCACAGTCTGTCCTCTTAGTTTGTTTATCTGGTTATTTTAACACTCAGGTATGCAATGAAGGAGGTAAAAAGATAAAATTAAATAAAGCATGGACTGGAAGATTTATACAAACTCGTTTCAATACTAAATGCTACTAAAATGCTTAAAAAAAAAAAAAGTCTAAAACAGATGGATAATGGAACTATGCAATTCTGAAAAAAATGCTTCACCCCAAAATGCTGCTGTTGCTAACAGTGAATGGAGTTAAATGGGGCTGGAGATAAATACTCATACTAAATATGAGTGATTTCCCCACTAGCCTTCACCAGCTCACAGTAGCACTTTTGTTGGAACTAAGACAAGCCACAACAAAAACTAAGTGCTTGCCCATTTTCAAGAACAAATGGTAGAAAGAGCATGTTGCCATAAGAATGACTGACATGTTATTTTCTAATCTTGGCATGCTACATAACACAAACACCAGTTTGTGTAGTGTGAATAATCAACAGATTGGTGAATTGAAGTCCATTTAGAAAAGGTATATCCTAACGAAAACAGGCTTACAGAACACCTGTGAGAGGCAGAGTCTGGTGTGTGTCTGAACAATGTTGACCGATATGAAAATTCAAGTCCAGCCTCCTCTTACCTTGGACTTAAAGGAATATTTTACACCCAGACCTGCTAATGTTGCTACCAAGTCAAACAAATAGGAGTTTGAATAGCCTAAATAGGACAATGCTAAGTTCCCCATATTTCTGCCATGGGAGCGGTTTTGGGTGAAGTATATATTTCATCCAAGACTGGGACTGGATATCACTGGCCCTCATTGATTTAGTGTTTTCCAGTTCACATTCATTTTAATCCATAAACTGATTATCATATTATTACTGACTGAACCAGGCAGGACAAACATCAATCTTTGTTGTATATGGTTGCTATCTAGGTCTGGATTTGCCTGCCCCTGTGCTTCCAAAACCATCTTCATCATTGTAACAAATTAGACACTGCAAGGAATATGTTATTTACATGTTTAATGGCAACTTATGAAACATATTTTTAGGCTCAAAAACCTCACAACTGTCTCATAACAGCACACTTGCACTCATACAATATAGGACAGCATGTTCAAAAATGGAACAAACATCAGGCTGTAATGCTTAAATAAGAGATGCGTTTTTATTTAATCATTTATTTTTGTACTTGTGTGTTCAGATAAGCTTCTGACCAGTTGCAGGCATAACTGGACAATCTACAGATGATTTGGATGTGAATTGTTAAATGTGGCTGCAAATGCAATTTAGCCCAGACTAGTTCAGTTTTCAACATTTTACATTTCAGCTGCCTTTTAAATTGTGTGGATAGTCCAGAATTATTTGCAATACAATCTCTTAAGCAGATGCAAAAATGTTTTTTTTTAATTAACTGTAATGTACAATTTTTGTCAGTTATTAGGTTTCCTTAGAAGAGTGTAAACAAAACTGAACAGATAAAATTGATTCAGTTTAAACATTTTGTCCTGTGTATACAGCACCTTAGATACAACATAAAGGCAGATTCTTGTGGTGTGTTAATGTTCCACTATGGTAGTTGCCTCTTTATAGTAAGTGCTACAACATGCTGGCTGAAAACTGCTCTCTCTGTATGAAGGCTCCAGGGTGATGTGCTTTCACAAAAATGTGAAGGAGAGCTCATATGAACTTTTGTTGTCCACTCTATTGTCTGCTCTGTGCAGGTCTTGAATAAAGCACTGAACTGCATCTGTACCACAACTGCACTTATTGAAGTGAATTATCCTTAGGCAGTGTCAGATAGCATCACAACAAAGGGACATGTCTGGCTATACCATGGATGTCACAGCAGTTGGAAAGTTTAGTTCATGCAATCAGTACCCTTTTAATAAAAGTTGTACAGTTTGCAAAGTCCAAATGTTTTAAATTTGTTAAATTCACAAACAAGGGGAAAAAAAAAAAAAGTACCTCTCTATGCACCGAGGGGGAAGCAACACAATGGAAATCTGAAGCTACTGGAGAAATTCCAGTGATATTATTCACATAGGATATATTCAGTTGCAAGAGTATATCAATTTTTCGTATTCTGACAATTAAAGACAAACTTACATTGGAAATAAATAAACTTCATTGTTTTTAAAACCCACCCAAACAAAGAACAATGTTCATATTCTTGTTCTAGCAATTAAGAACTGCAAGAATGCGTTGCTAATTTGAGCTTTGGCCAATGTATTCAGTCTTAAGGAGTTTCCAATTAGTTTACTTATTACAAAATTCACAATTTTTCAAACCTTGTTATTTTATGATTACTTTCTTGTCCTAAAAGAGAGTTTGTTTTTTTAATAAAACCATAAGAGTTTATTTTATTTCTGTTTACTAGTCTACCAATGTGCATTTCACAGTCAGACCAGAAACGTTTTCGTTACTAAGAGCAGCCAACACACAAGAAGAAAAAAATAAGAGTGGTCGGGTCACTTTTGCATGGCAGTTGACCAAATGTCCAGACAGAGGAGTCTCAGTGTTTGAAGACTGAAAAAAACCCCAAAACAGTGCGTAGTTCACCATTCTGAATAAGTCTTTTATTTCCTCAAAAGCTCAAAGTCCTGTGCACTCCTGCCACACTGCTCGCTCTACTTCTTGAACCGGTCTAGTGCCGTCCTTGTGCCGTGTTCCGCTTGCTCCTGGGCCTTAACCTTCCTCTCGTTTTCCCGCTCCATCCTCTCCTCAACTGTTTTCCGGATCGTGTCCTATGGTGAGGAGGGGAAAAGGGGAAGACGAGACAGCACGCGAGTGAGAATGGCGACTGTGGCTTTGTGGGAATGCTATTAAAAGCATCAAAGCAATGGCGAGAGGAAAGCTAGCGTGTGCATGGAAGCAGGGGAAAGAAGATACCTTCTGATCCTCGTGGGCCACCTTCTTCTTCCTCCTCTCCACAGCACCCGCTGAACTTCGCCCTCGCTTCTTCAGTCTTGGCTTGAACTTCTCGGTTGCGAGTGGGTCATAGCCCTAAGGATGCGTGCACACACAAACTCATAACTCAGTATATAAAATTTTCTGTATGTTAAAAAAAATAAATAAAAAATGTGCACACAAACAAAAACTAATTATTGGGCACACAGTGCAGGTCCTTTTGCTGAGCCTGAGCTTGTGAAAAGACTGCAGGTTTGGCAGTTGTCCAACAGAGCAGATGCCAACTCGGCATGATACTCAGTCTCTCCCACACCTCCTATCACTTCACTACAGTTATAGAAGGCCAGCATGCAGGTCCAGGGAAGCAGCACCGTAGAAAACAACCAGCAGCTGCGATCATCTGAATGTCACAGACTTTCGGATGCTATTATGGATGTGAGAGGACAAGTACATTCAGGCCCTTACTAAACATAAGGTGTGCTGCAATGTTTATAGCAAAGTGATAAATTGGGATTTCCAAAAAGGTAATCTGCTAAGGATTAAAATACTCCTATTTGTACCCCTTTTTTTTCTTCAAATTTAAAAGGGTATGACCACCAACAAAAGGAAATTATACAAGCTCTACATTCTTTAGGAGTTATACAACAAATACTGGGTTAGGCCACCTTTAGTGGGTGGATACTGTAACTATCGGCGTGAGACTTAATCTCATGTATGTATGCAAATTTACGGAATTTAGCTAACACTTATCTAAAGCAACTTACAATTATGACTGAGTACATCTTGAGCAATTCAGTGGCAACTTGGCGGTGGTGGGACTTGAAACAGCAACCTTCTGATTACAAGTCAAGTACCTTTACCACTGAACTGTCTGTGTGTGTGTGTCTGTGTGTGTGTGTGTGACCTCACCAGAGCCTCCACTCTCTCCTTATGTTTCTGCTCGAAGGTGGCTTGGTCCACCTTGCTCAGGAGTCCTGGGTCCAGGCCAATGAGCTCGGGCTGCACCTTGTCCAGCAGAGCCTTGACCTCCCACTCCTGCCTCTGCTTGGTGCTGCGGTATGGATTCATGTCCAGGGCGTCGAAGTTCGGTTCACCCGCGCCTACCCATCAGAACACGCAGGAGGAACATTTCACGCTTTACATTTTCTGAGCCCTGTGTGCTGCATGTTAAATGTTGCTTAGCCATATAATCAGCAGATGTGTGCTAGAGCCAAAGAAATACAATTATCAGACAATTAATGCAATAACATTGGTAAATTATTAAAATAGTTCCTAAAGTTCCAAAATCCCTTAAATAAACCATTAAAATACTTAATTTGGCTATCCAGACAGTACACAGTCCACAGATTCCAATTTGCACTCTGTTGGAACAGCAAACAGAAGTGTGTGTGTACGTACATACTGACCTGGTACGATCATACTGGTGAATCCTGCTTCATGGCCAATCCCCAGCACGTCCTCAAAGGGACAGTAGTCCACACCCCACACTGCCCCCCTCACCCGGTGCGCCATGTACGGCTTCGACATCGATCCACCTCCCCATACATCACGGTATACCTGGGGGAGTGGGGGGTGGTCTGCGTTCTTAAACTCTCTACAATGGTGTAAAGGGTGAATGTACAAGCCAAACGATGGTGATGCTTCATTTAATATTTGCAAAGCTGTTACAACACATTTGGATCTGCTGTACACCATTCTGAATGCAGTTCTCAAAAGGATCTCAAAGATCACAGTAAGAAGTGAACTAGCATGACGGCAGCGGTGCTTTCAACTAGTGATCAAGCGATCTTGCGGCCGATTAATGCCATTTTAAGATATGCTCATGAGGCCGATAATCAAGAAACGCCTACAGATACAACGGAGGCTCCCCTGTCAGTTTGGCTGCTGCAGAGCAGTTAGAGCTCCCCCTCGGGTCCTCTTTGTCATTCTACGGGCAGTCATGGTACTGTGAAATGGTGCATGCTAATGCTAGATTTAATGTTTCCTGAGAGAAAACAGAAAACCTGTAATTCCTATATCTTTCAAAACTTAATATTTAATTGGTCTCTCAACATATACAATGTTTACTGTCTGTAATTTGGTGAGAAAATGCATATAATGTTATTTGAGCATTGTAATGTTAGTAAGCCATTAAGCAGCTAAACTAGCTAGCTTACAGGACTCAAACTTCTGTTCTCATCTCAGCTCAACAACCTGCCATCATAAGTGATTGATTTGACAGTTATAAAGGTACCCAATGTACGTTACAGTCGGTTGCATTTGCTAATAGAGGATTTAACTTGTTTGCTTTTGTTTCTGCACGTGTATGTCTGTCTCTCTCCATGTGAACACCAGCTTGGAATAATTATCTTAACTACACTCGGGACAATTTTGGGACAGTGATGAGAAAGATGGTTTGAGCCCTGTACTATAACTCTCAAGCACCCTGCTGTTTTTTTACCACCTGTGGACATTTATTCAGTTGATAATAAAACTCAGTATTCATTCAGTTTCATTTAAATTAAGTACAGTGTTGACAATAAGCAATAACTATTTATAGTTAAATAAATGTCATTTAATTCAGCAATTTTGTCTCAATTATTATCACTATTAATTCAAGTATTTTATCAGATGTCAGCCTTATACATGAGCCATCATTCGCCCTGCTCTCTAAATATTGGCATCGGCCCTTAAAAAGCCCATATTGCTCAACCACTACTTTCAACATACTCTGTACCTAAAGGTCATAGGAACACTCAGATCCTTCGGGGAGACAGGGGAGGTTTCTATTTTTCCCTAGCATAATAAACAGAACAGATGTGAGTGTGTATTCCTGCACAATACAGTAACTTACAGGTCAATATGCCTTCACTGCTAGCTCTAAATAGTGGCTAGCCGTGTGTGCGCATGTGTGTACCTGTACTACATCTCCAGTAGCAGCACTCAGTAGTCCTCTCTGGCTGAGAGAGAGGCAGGAGGCTCCCGCAGGCAAGAAGTAGGAATGAAGTGCCTTAAAGGCCCTGATGTCATATACTTTCAGCTTCCTGTCCAGACCTGACGTCACCATGTACCTGTGACATGCACAAGCCACCAATTTTATTATTATTATTTTTTTTAAATGTTCCACCATCATTTAACCTTTGCTCTCCCACTGGGCAACTGTGGAGTATATTTATTGTATTATCTCTCCTAAAGCCACTCTTCAAACCAGACAAACATTTTTGCCCAATCATGAGTTTTACATAGTAGACATCTGGACCAGTATAGTTCCTCCTAAAAATCCCACTAACTAGCACAACAAGCAGTAAATGGCACAAGCTCTTTAGGCAAAAACGTGTGCATGATTAAGTGGTTCAAAAGACATCACAAGCAGGGATGCACATTTAACATGTATAGATATTGATACTGTGGGAAACAAATATTGTACCATTCCAAAATGTTCAGTATCGACAGGTATCAATATTTGTGACAACACTGGTGAGAAGCTGTGAACTCTCTGTGCCATGGGCTGTACTCACGTGCCAGATCTGTCCACAGTGAGAGAGCGGACCCCACCACGGTGACACAGCATTTTGACCAGCGGCTCCCTCTGATTGGGTGACCACAGGCTGACCGTGCCGTTGGGATGGCCCAGGTGCACGATGGCATTGTGTGGGTTCTGTGCCATCACGTCGAGCCGGCCCAGTTTGGTGCCAATGGCTGACACCTCTTTCCCCACAGACACGTCCAGGTACTGCAGGAAACCTGTGGCGCTCTGAGAGCGTGACGCACATATGAAAATACGCTCTCAAAAATCTGCTTATTCTTGAGGAAGATGAAGGCTTTTATGCCTTCATGTAAATGTCTATAAAAGACTCCATAACATGTATTTGGGAAAATATGTGCAAATGTACAAATACAATCAAGAACAACAAATTTGTCACAAAGCAGCAAGCACAAGGGCTTGCTACCAGTACGAAGGGGACCCTTTTTACTGACGCACCGCTGTAGCAAGCAGGAAGTGGTAGGGGAGGAACTGCATGCGCAGAACATTGTTGAATTTTTTGATGCAGTGCAGCTCTATGCCTTTGGAGTCATAGATGTAAAGCCACTGCTTCTGAGCCACAGCAAACATGGCCTCGGAGTGGAGCCACCTAGTGGACAGAAGGGAGCGTGTATGCAAAACTATTTCATATGACATGGAATAAGTGTGCTTAGTGTGTGCTGCACATATGTATATGTTAATGTGTGTGAGAAATATGTTGAGGAGCTAGATGTGTGTATGTACTGTATGTGAGAGATTAATTCAGCATGCGTAGGTACTTACTTGACATCATGAATTGTTTCCATGACGTTTATCTCGCATGTAAGGTTTTTGGTCTGCCATTCTATGCAGCTCACATGACCTCTTTTTCCACCTAGTAACAGATGCCTAAACACAATTATTGAAACACATTAGGATTTTTAAAGACATTTAAACTAATATCTCTGGATTACTAAACATGAAAGAAGAGACAAAAACATGCAATGTCCATTATATACTCACACATAGATTTATGGAAAAAAACAAAAACAAAATTGAGGTAGCAGTTACCGTCCAGTTCTGCTGTAGTCCAGCCTGTATGGACCAAACTGGGTCAGATGCAAGTTAAAGTACTGCAGATGCAGACAGAGAAAGAGAGATACAGAGAGAGAGAGGTGTCATATCACATAGAAAACATCAAAAATACACCACCACAGATGTCCAAACAATAGCAGTTTCCATGTTCTTTAAGATATTTTGGCAGAAAAAAAAACAGCAAATTTCCATCCACTATGGTTATGCGATGAAGTAGGCGACTGTGCTTAGGGGTGGCATTGAAACAAGCAAAATGGAGAGATTTAACTCGGCCTTATGGCTTGATGCATCGTTGAGTGTTTAAATGAGAAAAAAATTCTATCACTGTTTTTTGTAATATTCTGATTTTTCCACCTTGTCATAGCATAAAATCTTTTTGCGATATTTGGGTGGGGGGGGGGGGTTTCCTCCAAATTTTGGGCTTTTTTAATTCATGTTTTTTGTGCATTTTTAAAATTCGCAAAAATTTGGTAAATGGAAAACCTGCTAATAATGTATGAATGCATATGAATGGAACAGAGTTTCACAAAGTTTGAAATTTAAACTAAAATCCATTTTCAAGTTACCATATGATTTCAAAATGTTTATGGCAAGCACCAAAAACCAAAGTGTTACCTTTGCCCCAGAAGTAATATCCACAGCATCTGCGATATCTTCCTGTAAGATGGTACATGTGTCCTCATCGTCATCTCCCTCCAGGAATCTGGAGACATGGAAACAGACATGAGCATGTCCAAGGGAGAACACACGTGTGTGTGTGCTTTCATGACCAGACCAAGAAGAATCCAGAGGTTTATGTCAATGAGATAGAAGCGCTCTGCTTCCAGTGTGTGCCGAGTTACCCAGATTCCTCTGGGAGAAGGAGATCATATCGTGCAGCCTGCTTCAGGGCCAGGTCAGACGCTGCTTCAGACCGCAAGATGGTCTCTTTCACCTTTTGTCGTGCAGTCACAGACTAAGGCCACAATAAATGAGGAACAATTCATGCAACAAAACTCCAGTCACAAGATTTTCTGAAACAATCAAAGCACAAGTCTTTGCGTTTTGTCCTTTGGCGTTCCTGTCTGCAGTCTAGTTAAACCTTTCCTAACCGAAAGGCAACTTGTCTGAACATATGCACATCAACACAGAGTATGTTTAAATAAAGCTGTAACTACATGGAGCTTACCACTTGGAATTTCTCGCCTCTCTGGAACTTCTTCAGCTGCTCATTGGGAATGGGGGCCTCACCAGGGAAAGGGTCCTTTTTCTGAGGAAATTACATCAAATCAATGGGAAGAGCTGCACTTATTTGTTCTACGTTTCCCCATATATCCAAGCTAGGTAATTAGTTCCTGGCTCACATCACAAAACCACAGTGTTGGGAACCACTGCAGTACACGATGAAAAGAAACCTTAGAAAAGGCATGAAGAGTTCTATGAAAGGAAATGGCTTAAGGCTTATATAATAAACACAAGACAGTAACAAAAAAAGTGTTTTGTTTTACATGGTTTTAGGAATATTGGAACCGAAAGAGAGAAACCGGATGAACTGAGCGAGTTCAATAGTTTAATGCACTCAGGTGTTCAGATACTTTCCAAGGTTTAGAAAACAGAAAATTACACACCCCTGATATGAAACTTCCATGAGACCTTTTTTTCTTCTGTCGTCGCTCGTCACGTATTTTGTCTGGCTGTTCTTTTGAAATATTGTCCTGGTTCGGTGAGACATCGGTGTTTTCTGCCTCGCCATTCTCTTCACCTGCATTTACTTCCCAGTAACGTTTGGGTGGCTTGAGGTACGAACGCAGTATGAGACGAGAAACTCCATAAAAAACAATATACAATAGATACAACCTGGAACACTATAGTTTCCACTATTCTCTCTCACAATGATCTTGTACGGTTTTCTTCCGCAGTCATGTTATTCTCACATTGCACTGCATAAACGATTCGTATGATACAACTATCTAGCTAACTAATTCACGCAGCTAAGGTTTTGAGTGTTTCTCAGCCTTGCTAACGCTAGCTAGCTAACCAGCCAAGAGTGTGACTCTCAAACTACCAGATATCCAATTAGAGACAACTGCCATTTTATATAAACACTGTGGTATTCGTTTTCCAAACCGGCAGCTAAAAATAAAAAACATATGCAATTATTTAAAACACCTAGTTGGACAAATCGAACCTAATTTTCCTAGCTAACTAGTATAGCAAGCTTACGTGAGAGGCTAAAATACCTATAAGAGATCTGTTGTTTATGCTTTACTCAAAATTATTCACACTAAACATGTTACTTATAAATAGTGCATAATAACTTGTAAAATTAGAAATGTTAAGTCAAAATGAAACTTAAGTTCACGCACCTTTTTCTTTTTCTCCACGTGTGTATGTACCAGTGCTTCTTCTACGGGCGCCGCCATCTTTGTTGTATACCTTTTGTACGTTCATCGATTAACCCTTTCCTCTCCTCTGCAGCTATATTCAAAACGTAATTTTAAGGTGGTATTATGAGCTCGAAGCGATAGCAGACTTAGAGATTTTTTAAAAACTGAACCATAGTCGTTAACAACACGTTAGGCTGTTAGGATAATATAGTTGTGATGCTCGTTTAACCTACACGAGTAAATTAAACGCTATACTAGTGGTTCTATTGACTCACTAGATGCTAGTTCACTACTAAAACAAATCTGATAATGGTAAAAGGAATGTCGATCTTTTTAAGAAAGAAATGCTTAAAATTATTATTTTAAATTATTATGGAGAAATTATCTGCTAGTCACTCCAGTCAACACGACCACTCAACAAAGGAAAAAGAAAGACTAAAGAATCTTAGACTTGAATTCAGACATTTAGAGTTCTGAAGGTGTCCAATCTGCAGTGTTTTGGTTTAAAACCCACCCAGTGTTTTGGAGTGAAATATCACTTTGTCACTGTGTAATGAGTGACAAAGGTTTGACATGAATTAAACCAAACACATATGGCCTGCAGGTATCTAAATGCTGTTTAGTAATCTGGTGTTGGTGGGTGACAAAGCAATTGTGGTGTGTTTACATGTCTAGTATGATAATTGTTAAATTCTTGCAGCTAGCCAAATCTAAATGCTTACAATTACTTTGTAATCAATTTATAAATGGTTTAAATATATATTTTTGTACTTATACATTTAGATTGGAAGTCCAGATTGGAAGTGGATTTGAAAATTAGGAGGGACTATGAAAGTTTCAGGCCGAGCATGGTTTTCAAATTGAGTGACCGCAAAAAAAAGTGGCCAGGAAGCAGAAACCCCAACAGGAAAAACATTCCAGTACCAATGTGCCCTAATTCCCAGCATGGAATTGGTTCACTGGTTAATGTCATGCAGAAAGTACCTCCATGATTTGCATTGTTCATATGCTACATCAGATTGACAGACGGGAAATATAATGCTAAATTATTTGTAAAGACTGTTCATGCAAAGTCATACCTTATGTGGACTTTGTGAAAGGTTAGAGAGTTCAGAAGAGAACAGGATCGTTATACGAATGAGGAGATCATATGGCAGTGTTTGTGCATGTGTGTGTTTATTTAGGAGTGGCTGAGGCTGGTAAGATGACCATTGGAGTGGGTGGCCCACAATCTGACTGTAATGATATAGAAGGAAGGGACAGAGGAAAAGCTCTGAGCCTTTACCTAACTCAGAGTTACAAGGGAGGAAAGAAAAATTGGGAGACAGATCATCCGTGATAAGCACAAGAGCCGCACGAGATAAAAACTGCCAAAGGAAGAAAGGAGGGACAAGGAGAATCACAAAATATAAAAGGAAGCAGTGCAGAACGGTCATCTACAGCCTATGTTCATTGTATCATGGAAGGATTTGATGTTTCTTTGGTGAGCCAGCTGCAGTTTATTTTTGAAATATGCTTTGCACTACTAATGGATCACAGATGTGTAAAATAATATAAATGTATTACAAATAGCAGGGAAAAATGGTGGGATAATTATGACACTTTAACGCTGGAAAGTCAGGGTCTATGAACTTCTGAATACCACATGGCAAGCTGATTGTGTGAAAAACCATTTTAATTGGCTTTTGTTGAAAACCTAATGAACAAACTGCCATATGACCTATGACACAATCTTAAAAATTAAACCTAATGGTTCTAGATTTGGATAATGCGCCATGTACTGACTTGTAGAGAACTTGAAGTGAGTGAACAAAATTTGCGTCTGTGATTCCATGTGGCAATGTTAATTACTCAGTTTGGTTACCATTGAACTACATTGAGAACTGTTGATTGAAGCTTAATTTAATCACTTTTGCTCACATTTCTTTTGATAGAGGATGGCAAATGATTTAAAACTGGATTTAAAGAACAGGCCCAAATCTACAAAGAAAGCTATTCTCATCAACCTTTCAATTTACAGAATATTTATAATTAGCATGCTATATTAGACCTGATGGATTTCTTATGAGATTTAAAAGCACCAAAGACCTGGCCTTGACAGATTAATTATTTGCGTTAACATATTATTCATTAATTGTAATTATTAAATACTACAGTTGAAGGATATTGGGCGCCCAGAGTTGTTTGAGTTTGAAGGCATCTCTATGACCCATTACTTCACGGACAACTGGGAGAATGTTCAGAACTTCAAGGCGAGACCAGATGACATCCTTATTGCCACTTATCCCAAAGCAGGTATCCTGTGCTTTGCTTAATGGCTTATCTGACCAAGAGTATTAATGTGGCTGTGAATTAAAAGCCAGCAGTTCTTGTTAACATTTCATTTTAAACTGTGTTTTTAACTCAAGCATGGGCAATGTAATTCCCTCTCGCCACAGTACTAAATGTTTTAGTAAACTGCTTATTAGACAATGGAAGAATATATGTAGAAGAATAGTAAACTTCAGCATATTTGTTGTAGATAAAATGGTATCATGTACTTACAAGGTGACCATGAAAGAGCACACACAAATATTTAGAATTGAAATCATGTTTAGGTTCGCTTATAGAAGGTACAAGCAGGCACATAGCAACTTAGCAGATTTCACAATCCACACTTTTGCCTCAGAACAGCTTAGAAAATGAATCATGAATCAAGAGAATAAAAAGGTGTGAGCTCTACATAGGGTTAGGGTTACCATAAAGTTAAAGAGTCAGAGTTAAACCTAATGTGGAAATGCTCAGGAAACCAGAGGTTGATAATTAAAGGCGGATAGTTTCCTTCACTTTGTTACTTACTTTCATCCAGTTTCATTAAGTATTTTAGATAATAAATTTGTAAGCAATCTGGTGATTTTGCACCTTTTCAAATATCCCTTGCAGTCATAACAATTTCAAAGTGGTTTTTGCACATCAAAAGCTTTACCAGCAATGTTGTTCTCATGTATGGATGGGCTTGTATGGATGACTGGTAGCTGGTCTCAGGAACAGAGCACATCATTTTGAACTGGGATTTCAAGTTTTGAAATGACCCAGTTAAGACAGTCAGCTGGTGATAGGCAATCCTGGACAGTAAAGTTATAATACAAGCATGGTTTGGATGGCACAACTCAGCAATAATTGCAGAGAAGCTGCAATTCTCTTAAGTGTCATTGCCGGTGCTTTCTGTACCTGGACAGTTACAGACAAGGTTTCCCCCACCTTGTCTGAAATATTACAGAGATGAACTACTGTGTAGGTCCTTCCTATGTGTTCTCACAAGATCATCTATTCTCCATTAGACCATGACCCCATGCTATACCTACATGCTCACAAACACTTAAAATCACATAACTTTTGTGAAGCTCACATCGGTTTTTGTTAAGTCTCAGTTACAGTGATGTCTATTCAATTGTGGTACATTTTATTAAAGCAGTAGTTTTGTTTCTATTGCATCACTGTGGAGGAACTTTGACCCTGTTCTTCTATGCCAGTGCAGTTTTTGCTGTGTTTGGCAAGTCTTACTGATATACCCCTCTGTCATTTGGCTCAGTGCATTGTGATGAAAACTCACAGAAAACTGTTCTAGCGTAAACTGCTAACTGGCATCAATCATAATATGAGTCACCTCTGCAGCTTCCTTTGCTGTTGTGCATTTAGCAAATACAATTCAGTTCTTTTCAAATAACAAAGCTATTTGATGTTATTCAAAATTTTTCATAAGGTGTTTCACTCTCTTTGTCCAGCTCTGTCTAAACAAATTACATTGTATAAGCATAGCCAGGCTGATTATGTAATACCAGTTCACAAAGCTGTACATACTGACCACATGGTCACCTGCTTCCTCTCTTCTTTCTTTCCCTTGGTCTATTCTGACAGGCACGACATGGGTGTCCTACATGTTGGACCTGCTTTACTTCGGCGATACGGCACCAGAGCGTCAGACCTCTCTGCCCATCTACATGCGAGTACCGTTCCTCGAGACAGCCTTCCCTGTGATCCCTGCAGGTCTGTGCTCCTGCTTACTGTAATACTCTAAGGCTGTAACAATATGGACAAAAATGTTATATATATATATATATATATATATATATATATATATATATATATATATATATATATACATATATGTATGTGTGTGTGTGTGTGTATGCTGCTGTGAACTCTCCATGTGTCCCAAGTGTCACTCCATAGTCGCACAAAGCAAACAGTGCAAAATTGAGTTGTGTAACAGCCCCCTCCTCGACTCCTCCCCCTAAGCCAACATAACATCTCAGCATGTGGCCTTTGTATCATCTTGTGTGTGTGTGTGTCTGTCTTTTCCTTCATTACCAGGCCCCAAATCCTGTTAATTAATCATCTGCTTCACCTGTTCCTTGTCACAGCCCTTGTTAACATGTAAATTTAAGAAATCCGTTTTAAATCCGCTTTGATAGTCGTGATTTTGTTGGTGTTTGACCCTGTATATATGTTACATGTAGTGCTTGTTGCTAAAGTGCTACCTGTTTCATACCTTTTAGTGTCTTTAGTCTATTGTCATTAATAGGTGTGTTTTGTTTTTGGTTTTTTGTTAGTGTTAATGAATGTCTGTTGGTCCTGGAGATTTGCCTCAGAGACCTGCTTCTTTCCTTATGCAGGAGTGGAGCTTGCAGATAAATTGGCCACCACACCGCGTCTTATCAAAACCCATCTTCCTGTTCAGTTGGTGCCCAAGTCCTTCTGGGAACAGAACTGCAGGGTACTGTATGTGGGTTTTGTTCTCTGTAATGTGAACATCAAATCTGCTAATGGTTCCTGAACACAGGTTTAAATTTAAGCTATCTTTGCAAATGCGTTTATGCATTTGAGATGAATTCTACTATAAAGAAAGTGAATTATTTACCTGAAGGCTCAACTTACTTCTGTGGTCACAGTTGTAATAGTGTGCTTACTATGTAAAATAAGTGTATTCTCCTCTTTTTTATAGGTCTTACAGTTAAACAATAAGCCCTTATCTTAAAACTTTATAAAGTACTTTGGCAAGCAAAGATCAGGAAGAATAAACTGTGTGAGTGTTTCTTTGATACAGAAAATCCCATTTCGAGCACATTCATCACATTTTGAAATTGTAATCAATGCCTTGGGCCTACTCTGAGTTAAACTGTGGCATACATCAGCCTGCTTCCCATAATGATCAAATAAACATGCCTACATCCTAACCTTAACAATCACAGAACAGAGATTAGGTATGAAGTATAAACCTTAACTAGCACAGGAAAAAGATTAGACTTGGATTTACAGTATGAGCAGGTCCTACAAAGCTTGCCACACAGTGTCCTGTTCTATGCTTCAATCCATAAAGACAAGATTTTACAATAAATAGGACCTATTTATGTATATAGTAGTTCATCTATAATAATGACAGTTGTTCTCACCCTCTCCAGGTTGTCTACGTAGCCCGCAATGCCAAAGACAATGTTGTATCCTATTTTCACTTTGACCGAATGAACATGGGACAACCAGAGCCAGGAGACTGGAGCACTTTTCTGCAGAACTACATGGATGGACAAAGTAAATTACTATAAAGATATACAAGATCTTTGCTCATGGACTTATCTGCTTGCTGAAATAGCTCTTATTTCTAAATATAAGTAATGCATCATCTTCTATGTTTACTTTTTTTTTTTTTTTTTTTTAAGAAGTGTTCGGTGCTTGGTATGATCATGTGTGTGGATACTGGGAGAAGAAGAAGATGTACTCCAACATTCATTACATGTTCTTTGAGGATATGGTGGAGGTAGGGAAACGTATTACATATGTCAGCTTGGCCAGGTGATGGATACAGCTGGGGTAAAGATGACCTAATCTCTGTACCATTCGCACCATTTGAGCATGGTGTTTATTAGTGTTGTTCAGGATCCAACAGCCCATTCCCTGTTTGCCTATAGGACACTGGGCGTGAGTTGGATCGCTTATGCTCCTTCCTCGGTGTATCTACTCCATCAAAGGAGAGGCAGAAAATCACCAACTCTATTCACTTTGATGCCATGAAGCAGAACAACATGACCAACTACTCCAGCCTTCCAGTCATGGACTTCAAGATCTCACCGTTCATGCGCAAAGGTTAATATGCCATGAATCCCTGTGGGCAGCTGAGTGAATTCAGATTAATATTATCCAATCTTGAAACTTCTCTGCAAGAACATGCTCCTCCCTGCCTGTCAGTTATGTCAGTTATTTTGCCTATGTGAACAGAACAGAAAGGAATGCTACACATTAAGCATGCATGTATCAGGAGTTTAGATGGTGGGTGTGGGATTGGAGCCTGGACTCCCATTGTTTGGCAGCAGTTAACAAAACGTATCAAATCATTATAGAATCTTAAGGATTGTGATAAACCCATTGTGTGTGTGTGCGTGGGTGACTTGGAGGTTCAAGTATTTATACTTACTATTTGCTTCTTTCTTTTTGGTTTCTCTATATTTGCTTCCTCAGGGAAAGTTGGTGACTGGAAGAATCATTTCACTGTAGCTCAGAATGAGCAGTTTGATGAACACTACAAAGAGAGGATGAAGAACACTACGCTACGATTCCGGACAGAAGTTTAGAGCTCATATTTCATCATTTACATGTTGACCAAGTTTATACAAGGACTCATTTTTGTTTATATATATTGTTTAACAACACTGTAAAACACTGTACAATATGAAAAAAAAAATATATTTTTCATGCTGATTCAAATAAAATAATTTAAAATGTGATTAGTATATCTATGCATGCAAAATTAAAATGTCTCAGTGTTAAATGCCTATAGTGGATGAGGACACGGCTTGTTCTCTGTATCACCTTATTAGTAATGTATTCAATCCTAGAATATGGCTGAATAGCTATTGTACATTACAGTACATTACTGCTCAAGCAGAAAGAAAACATTTCTATAAAGCAGAAGTGTCCCAATCAAGACCTAGATTGCCACTGCATCTAAATTCCAAATTCTCAGAATTTTCTTACATATCTAATCACATAACACACATACTGACACATCCAGATCAGCTCTTTAATGACTTTGGACTCACATGGGCAGTTGCTAAACTCTACAGTGTTACTCTTTATATGCTATAGATCACTCCAGGACTGATACCCCTGCTGTAAAACCTTTAGCATACAAAATCAATGCAAAAGTGAAAAAAACTCAAATTCTAACCTTTGTACAGTTAAGAGCTTCTATCATTTGTTATGATTGTCTCATCATATAGTACTCACAAATCCTTAAGACCAAGAGGTGTTTTACAGCTTTACTATTAGACGTTTTTCCATATTCATTATTTATAATATTAGAGGTCTGAAAGAACCTGTCATTTGTCAGTGAAGTAGTTCCCTCTATGATGCTGATTTTAGAGTAGATCAGATACAACACCAGAAAGCAGACATATTTAGTTTGGCACAAAGCTTTTTTTTGGACTTTGTAAGTTGGGAGGGCTGTGCCCAAGTCCTGGATATCGATCACCCTACAAGAATTTATTTCCAACCTGACTTATCAGACCAGATCCTCTTAATAAACTCTTTCAATAGCATCTTAATATCAGAACCAGATGTGTTATATTTGGGTTGTATCTAAATTGCACAGGACAGTAGATCTCCAGGACAGGACTCACACATTTCATTACTGATCTCAAATTGCACGATTAAGCTATTTTACTTTTTTTGCTGCAAATGAAGATTACAACTAATAAAATATTAGAAGAAAATGTTGCTTAACCTTTTTACCGAGACCTCCAAAGAAAGTAGATACACCCATGTATACACCTTTGGCATGTCATGCTCCAGATGGTACCCAGCAAGCCCTCCCAGACCAACCCACCAATCACAGAACTCGTTCACTTCCCTGGTCCCCAATCACCCATTTATTAAATAATCACCTACACCTGTCCCTCATTTATCTCCACTATATTTAATCCGTAAAGGTGCCTAAGTTCTGTACTCTGCATTGATGGCCTGTAGTTGCCAGTTAGCAATTTTGTCAAGCTGGTTTCTCTGAAGACTTGCTTTCAGCCTTTGTATGCATGTAACAGATAAAAAGATTTTTGAGTTTTTCACTTGCATCTTGCTCCTCCTTCGCAATGTCACATTTCACAAATCTATTCTATAACAGTGCCCAATAAATTAAAGTCAGGTAGATATTCATTGCCTGGTTCATGTTAAATGGGAACCACTGATAAAGCTGGTGAAGACAAACCTCAGAAAATGTTTGCTTTAAAGCTGCATTAGATAATTTTGTCAAATTTGTTAAAACTCACTATATTCTGACAGTAGTACTTCCAACAGAAGTACACGAAAAAACAGGCTTTTCTGGCTTCATCTAATGCTCCTAATACCTTTTACAAGAATCCACCGTGCCCAATTCAAAACCTTCTGATGGAGGGTCAATCACTGCGCAAGCTTAATTAGTGGGTGTGGCTTCAGGAGGCTTTGCAAAAGCAATGGTGCATCAACAGTCACCAGTAATGAAAAACCGTCCATCCTTCCTGTATCAACAACAGGTTACACGGCAAAGACAAGTAAACAGAAGATGACAAATGAAAAAAAGCAAGCTAAAAAGAAAGAATTAGATCAAGCCCAAGACAAAAACAAGGATAAACCCCTGCTCACCCCTGCTTGATTTTTTTTATTATTTGATTTTTGAAAAGAATAACCACAATGCTAAGACGATCGTGGTTACAGAAACGCATCATAACACATTTCTCATTTTACTGTTATGTTGCAGTCGGGATAATGTTAGCTTGTTTCCGCTAAGACGTTAGCATTGTTATATTTGAAAGTTACTGAAAATATCTTTGAGAAGTGACCAAGCAGTCGCATCGGTTTGGATTATGTCCTGACATTTATGTGTGCTTGTGCTCTGAGAGCTTATTGTTCTCATAAGTGGTTTACTTATGTGTGGTTTAAGAGCTGTGTGGCATAATGTGTGACTTTAAAAAAGTACTTTACTTTCATATTTTTTACAGTAAAACTAACTTGCTTGTATAGCATGGTAGCTAGCTACATATATATGTGACATTAATTAAAAACAAGGACACACAGGTTATCTACTCCCAGACAAGTTCCTGATGATTTCTAACTTTCCATACAAAAACATCACATAATTGCCCACATTCAGCCAGCAAAGAAATCCAGCATGGTGTAATAAAGAAAGTAAAGTGTAGGACTTAAGCATTACAATGAGAAAACTAATATATAATTGTCCATACACCTTTCACCAAGATGACATCACTGTGTTACATGGATCAATGATGAGTGAGACTGGTTAATACTAAGTAGACAATACTTACTTAAGCATGTTGCAGTTCAGATAGTGTGAGTGTTTCTTTTAAATTTAAGTGAACAGTAAATTTTAAAGTGGAGTTTGATCTGCTGCCACTATTAAAGTGTTCACTGAAGCCACGATGTCTCTTTCAACTCTTCTTTCTTTGTGCCAAAGTTACATTGGTGTCAGAAGTGGGATGCAGCCACAGAACTCAGAAACTCTGAGCAACACGTCAAAGACTTTAAAGGCAGGCAATGAAGAAGGAGACTAGAGGAAGGGGGTACTCAGCAAGAAGAGCAGCACAGCAAAGATTAGTAGCGGAGCCTGAATTGCTCTCAGTGAGAAAGAGACAGCTATGATGGCAGAAAAGCCATGCCTCTGGCTTCCACACCACAACGGTGAGAGTTCCTGGGGACCATACTCCGCAGTGCTGCAAATAATTGCTCAGTTGCTGAGCATCATGGCTGGATGATGTCCGTCGCTGTGATGCAGTTGTGTCTGCCGCTAGAACGGAGAGCATTACAGGTACTCGTGGATTGGTCACCAGAGCAACAGTGATGACCTAATGGTGTTGACCATGGCCCATTAGTGGTGTTTTGTGCAGATGACAGTGTCAGATGGCTACTTTCAGAACGGCGGAGGCTGCGGAGAGAGCAAATAAGCATGCTGGGGGAAACAAAGTTCGGCAGGTGTACCCGGCGTTTGAGAAGGTTGCGCAGAAAGAGCTGGAGCTAGACTACTTCCTGAATGCGCTGCTACAAGAGGAGCTGAGGCAGCATGTGCAACTTGTTGCGCTTTCCAGCGTCTAAGCAGCCATCGGTGAGGGAGACAGAGCAGTAATCATCTTCATCGCTGGGATGCCAAAGTGAACAACACAGTGGAAGAGACAACGAAACGAGTGAACCCTGGGTAAGTGGCAGCAGAGCGACAGGTTTGTTGGCACTGCCAGAAGTTAGGACATTGCACCAGTCAAAGCCACAAACCTGAGCCTGCAGGGAAAGAGAAACACAGCTGTTCGGTGAGGGGTACGCAGCATCCGGAAGGAATCAGCATCAGTGCCACAGCTAGGAAGATCTGTTTCCACCATGGACTTTGGGTTGAGTGCATTGTAGGCAGAAAGCAGCTCACAGCCTTCACGGACAATGGCTTGTCTGTGTCACTACTACAACCAGCTGTGTTTTCTCACACTGTGAATGGCCCACAAGATGGCTGGGCAGTGATGACATTCCAACTGAAGTTCATCACTGGCAGCTGAGCCGACATGGGAGGGAGGAAAGCACTTCCTTGTAATGGCGGATGTCCTCAAGAAACAAACACTGGGCTTAAAGAGGAAACGAGAAGCTGTCAATGGTGGAGCAGAGGCAAAGAGTTGCAGCTCCCTGGTAGTGTGGCTCTCACTTTCCATGGGTGAAGCCAGCAGCTCTGAAAGAGATGAATGCAAACACCAATGCTGGTTGGTGGATCCCCAAGAGCTGTGACCAGTGCAAATCATCAGCATTAACGAAGAAATGGAGCAAATAAAGCAGCAAATAAAGTGGAAGTGTGCCGGCACTGTGCCTGACCTGAGGAAGAGTACGGTGCAAGCAAGAGAGCTACTACTGCTGTGAACGCCAGCTGTGAGGTGTTCCGTCACACCCAGTAGGAAGCTGCGGAGCACTTCTTGGGATGTGGATGTCCAGTCTCTCTTTCTGCCGAGGTACACCTACCCCTGATGTCATGATGTTACTGAGCCTCTACCAGTCTTAGCTGCCATGGCTACTCCCACCACCCTATCATGTCTCCTCCTGTAGCCTACCAAACCTCCACCCTAGCTAATAAATGGATGTTCTCTTGCAGGATGGGTCGCAGACACATGCACACCATCGGGACAAGACTAGAACTTCTAGAAAGTTGGACTAGACATTAATTGCTTATTTTTTCATTATATATTTATTTTTCTCTTAAAATTATTAGTGTGGTGACCATTGTCGGCCAGAGGAGTCTTGGTTCCTCTCAAGGTTTCTTCCTCATGATCTAGGGAATTTATCCTTGCCACTGTCACCCTTGGCTTTCTCACAAGGGGGTTGGACTTGGACATTTATAAAGCTGCTTTGTGACAACATCTGTTGTAAGAAGTGCTATATAAATAAATTTTGATTGATTGATTGGTAGTAGGCAGGATGAACACTGGACAGATGTAATGCTCTGTGCTCGCTGAGACAGACAAGAAATAACACTGCGGAGAGACCCCTATGTGCACTCTCCAGGTACTTTGTAGGGACTGTGTGAGCTGCCCAGATGGCTGAGCCTTGATGTGGCATTTGAAATGGATTTTGTGAGTGGGGGCAATGGGAGAGCAGAGAGAAGCTCAGTAAGGACTCCCAGGATGCCACACAGCTCCGTTCAGAGGTTTAAATCTATTTGTTTAATAATTGCTTTTGGTGCATAATTTAAATAGTTAATGGTGCATTATTCATACCTCTTTGTTTTATGGGCTTGGTGCGATCCAGGCGAAGAGAGCTTTTCTTAACTTTATGTAAATGAGAAACAAGTTTCGCTGCACGGCAGCCAGTCAGCACAGCGTGTCGTATTTCCTCATGTTTCATAAAGCCATCGGTGTTGTGACAAGTTGGAGGACGGGATTGCCATTTCTGTGTCAGGTTTTTCTGTTCATTTTTTAGGAATACAGACTTTTTTTTTAAATGAAGCATGGAAGAACCATTAAATTCATCATGCTTCGGTGCTCTCTTGTTTTCCATTTGTTTATAATGTCTTTTAATAAAAGAATAGGTGTAGTTTTTCACCCCAGAACTCAGCCTGTACTGTAGAAATAATCTGAAATGGGAAGAATACCCGGAATACTTGTAACGCCTTTACGTAATCAGGACACAAACTAAATTACAATGTAGTAAGGATAACTTAATACTTTCCCCCCTGTTTTACTCCTCATTATCACATTTTATTGTTCTAATTAGCGAACGGTTACCACTTGTCACACTGGAATAGCACCAGTATCGAATGTAGCCTGCCATTTATTTAAAATGCAGAAAAGGTTTCCAGTTTAAGCCTCACCACTGCCAAGTTGCTACTGTTGGGCACCTGAGCAAGGAAGGCCCTTAACACTCAGTTGCTTATTTAACCCTTGGTTGCCCAACTGTCATTATTGTAAGTCGCTTTGAATAAAACCGTCTACTAAATGCCGCAAATTTGCATTTGTGAGATGTTTAATACTTTATGATGGTTTTTGTAGCAACCATAATACAACATATACGACACCGTTTGAGTGCTAATAACCTTGTTTATCGAAAACCCATAAATTTGTGTCATGCGGACACTATATTTCTCTTTCGGTATATATGACTTGTTACATGTTAAACGATATCGAATTCATTTTATTTTTGTTTTTATTTGACGTTAAAGATATAATGCAAAAGTAACCGACACCATTTAAAAGAAATTACGTTATTGTAATATACTAATGCTTTGGATGAGCTTATACATTTTCTAAAGTAACCCCAACCATGCTCTGATTTGTGGTTTAATATAATTTGACAGGACATGTATTTTCTGCTTCATATGGTTTAGCCTATATGTTGCGTAAGAGGCTCCTGCAATTATAATAAGAGTCATAGTAGTGAGGGGGCGGTCCACGATCCGTGACTGTAATGTTAGATGGGGGAGGGAAAGAGGGAAATCTCTGAGCCTTTACATAACTCAGCGTTACGAGGGAAACGAAGAAAGAGTTACGAAGAAAGAGAGAGAACGTGTGATACAGATCAGCTGTGCCAAGCACAAGAGGAGCACGAGGCAAAAACAGTGCCAGAGGCGGGAAATCACAGGAGAGAGAGAACTGGAAAAGCCAAAAGGCTGGAGTGCAGGAGAGGAATATACGACCTTTGATACACATCATGGAAGGATTCGATTATTCTTCGGTGAGCCAACTGCACTTTATTTCTTGAGGTTGTTAATGATAATTTACCAGAGCCTTAACAGGCATGTCTTTAACAAGTATTGCAAATATTTCACAAACTCACTTCACAGTTCTTATGGTTGAGCAACAACACTGCAAATAAAGAACGGAGACGCACGGTTAAGGCTGATGAAATTGGTTTGGGAAAGAGTTCAAATTAGTTTTTTTTAATTTATTTTTATGTTCATAAACTAAAATCGGCCTACATCTACGATTAAGACATTACAAGATTTTATATATATATATATATATATATATATATATATATATATATATATATATATATATATATCTCTCTCTCTCTCTCTCTCTCTCTCTCTCTCTCTCTCTCTCTCTCTCATGGTACCCTTTACCATTGCCATTCTGGTAGCAGTGTAACGATTTTGTCAAAGGTTTTCACGTAACTGAGCCCCAAGCTTGTACAAGTCGATCAGCATGATTGAAACGCAGTGCAAGTGAAATCCAGGTCGTGCCGATGCGGAAATGGAAGTGAATGCAGTAAGACCCCAAATTTACTCACGTAATTTACCTTTTTTACTTTTTGTATTTTCGGCGTAATTAATTTGCATCCAAATGCTCATGTACGCCTTCAGATAATTCACGAATACGATATGTTTTGTCTTAAATCTTACACTTATAGATAACAAACAACAGTAGACAAAGTTTTGCCATTCTTTAATAATTATTTAACAGAGGCACACACATCTAGCAAATAACTCCAAAGTAGCGAAGTACATTTAGCTGACGCTTTTATCCAACGCGACTTATAATTATGTCTGAGTACAGCTTGAGCGTTAAGGTTCTTGATCAGGGACCCAGCAGTGACAACTTGCCAATACTGTGACTTGAACCAGCAACCTTCCAACTGTAGGTCAAGTACCGTAACCACTGAGCTACCACTGCTCGGAATTCATATAGAACTCAAGACAGACCGTCAGAAACAAGAAAATCGCTAACGGACAGAATGACGATATACAAGAGGAGAACGCAGAATTCCGGAGATGCCGCCCTTGGTGGTCAGAGGTGGTGTTGCCCAGAGTTGGTGTGACACTCAGTGTGTTGACTTTAATTGCTCCCTTTGACTTTCATTGAAATGTGTTGACAATAATGTTGATTTAGTCTGTTCAATTCCACCTTGCCCCACTTTCAATAGTGAATTACCATTGATTTAAGGATGGATTTAAAGCAGTGACCCAAATCTATGTATAGAAAGCTAGTCGGATCAACAACATATAGAATATCTTTATTTAGTATGCTATGTTAATGTTCTTGGCTTTAATATGTTAATTTATAGTACCAAAGACATTGCCTTAAAAGCATAATCATTATTATATTGTCATTTTTAAATACTTCAGATGAAGATATCCAGTCGTCCAGAACTGACTGAGTTTGAAGGCATCTCTATGGTACATTACTTCACAGACAACTGGAAGAATGTTCAGAACTTCAAGGCAAGACCGGATGACATCCTTATTGCCACTTATCCAAAAGCAGGTATGCTGTGCTTTTCTTAATGGCTTTTCTGATCAAGAGTGTTATTGTGGCTAAAACAATGGAATGACTCAAACAGCAACAAAAAAGTGCCAAACAGGACACAACAACTCAAAATATTTCAAATCTATATCAAAATGTACTTTATTATTGGCCAAACATAGTACTCAGTAGTGAGAATAGAACTACTACAAATTATTCAGTAGTCAGACATTCATCAAGGCCAGTTGACACATGGTAGAAAAAACCTTTTACAAGAACTCAGACCAAGATGACTACCTGGACCCGATCACAGAAGTGTTCTTAATCAGGCATCCATTCACAGAGAAGGAGCCAGTGCAGTGGATAGAACTATGTAATGATATACACCTAAACTTATGCAAACATATATACAAACATATACATTACATTGGTGCTTAATGAAAGTTTCAGTGCTTAATGCTTCTTTTAACTGTTTAATTTGCAGATCTCTATATGCTGCTGTTATTAGATTTGGATATTGAAAAAGTCTGGTAACTGAAAATTGTTCCCCATAGTTCATATATATATATATATATATATATATATATCCATATTCTCATTTTAGCACTATATTTGGCCAATCATAAAAATATCTGATATCTCAGCTTTGGAAAGTTGACATTTAGGGGCCTGTTTGGCTCGTAGCTTTTGGTGTCATTGTTCTCACTACATAGAGTTAATGCTATTGTATTGTTCACTACTGTAGCAGTAATCTAGTACTAAAAATGTTTTGGTGGAGTGTTAATGGTTCACATCAGCCAGAAAACCTACACATTAAGAGGTTGAGCTTAAGCGGAATGGAAAATGAGAGAAGGGGGGGAGAGAGATATTGGGACAGGTGAATGAGGTCATGTTAAAGAGTCAGAGATAAACACAAAGTGGAAATGCTTAGAGAGTTGCAGCTATGTAATAGGTGGGTAGTTTCCTTAAATGGGTCACCTACGTATGGAGGGTGAATCTGTCCAAAAATAATATTGTAATTAAAACCATGAAATGAAAATGCAAAACCACATTTGCCATTTCTCTTTTCATAAATGTGTGCAAATATCCCCCAGAAGGAAAATTAAAATGAAATATCTACATTTTAAGTTTAATTTCCCACACAAGCGCAAGTAATTTGTAGCAAATATAAAAAGAAAATTAAAAGATCACATCAATTTCATATTCATCGTGATATTTAATATTTTAAATAATTGAAATAAAATGGCTAATAAGGAAAAAGAAAATCTAGTCTTCAGTTTGGCTTTGCTATTTCTTCATGAAATGCATAATTACCAACTAAAATAAAAATAAAAACACAAGGAATGACACACTAAGCAATCTCCCACGAGACAGAGTGCAGGAATCAAGATGGTGGCTTCTTGCTGCTCGACGAGCACTTATCTTGGAATACTTCCCTTCCCGCTGGTCATGTGGTTCAGCCCGCCGTGTGCAGTGGGAGTTTAATGTTAGTCCTGTTTGTAACCACGCCTCTGTTGTCAGCGCACATCTGCACGTGCTTTAGTGTTGTGATGTCTGTGTTTATGTAAACTGTTGCTGGTGTGTGCATCTTTGTCAGTCATACATTTGTCGTAGATTGTGTTAGTGTCGTGTTTAAATTCATAATGTTCAAAGTTATTTGTGTTCATGTTGACCATTTTTTGTGAATGCCATTGTCTTTAACGTATGTCAATGTCTATCAACGTATGTATACGACATTACGTTAACAAAATTAAGACTCCACAAAAATATCGTAAAAAATACATTGACTACTAATACTACAATGTACAATGTCATCATGAACAAGTATTAAAAAAGAAGACGACTAAAAACCAACAGAACAAACACCCACCGGTAAGCAACCATGACCACCCAGCTCACTTGAAGTAACAGAAGAACGAGTATCACCACACTGCGGGACTAAGGTCGGTTCTGTCCTGCTTTCCATGAAATAGTATCCGGTCCAGATCTTACACAAGGAATTCCAAGCACTCTGAAGTCTAGAATTCAGTCAAGAACTGATTGTGACACAAAACAAAACAAAACAAAACTTTACAACTCTCACAACTCACACTTGGTGAACTCACATATCAACTTTCATTGGTCAAAAAAGACAATTAACAATTGAAAGAAACAATACTGGACTTACAAACACATAGCACGAGAGATAACATCGTCTATCGTTTATGATAACATATCCGAACATATATTGGAAAGCCCCGAAGACCTTGTAAAGGATTTCATGATTAATAAACTCAAGATGTCCCAAAAATTTGTTCCGAACATTACATTCCACCGAGTGCACTGTTTAAGAAGAAAAAACCAAAACAGATTCCCACGACCCATTGTCGCTAAAGTCAAACACTATAAGCATATAAAGAGCTTAATATTTCCAGAGGAAGGCAGAGGAAGGGAACTCAGAGGCAGTGAGATTGGTATTAGCAGCCGATTCCCACAGGAAATAGTGCATAGACAGAGAGATCTGTTTGGAAGGAAAGCGAGCTGTTATCTCTGTTATCGCTGTTATCTCTGTGGATAAACTATATTGATGCTCAGATGTACCAGGGTAAATGTATCTCTGCTTGGTTATACCAGTGGAACTCTAGTGCATTGTTTTCCTCCCTGTATTTCACTGCTCCCACACACTCACACGTATGCACACACACTCATACAGACACATAGCTAAGCGTATTTACAAGGCTGTATTTTAGAAGTATTCAATGCGCCATTGTCTCAGTATTGTTCTGTCTTTCTCTACATTTACCCTTCGCTCTCTTGTATTTATGCATATTTCTGTCTGTTCCCAATATCTAAGTGTCTTAATGTTGACTAGCCTCCATTTACTAAGTCTAAGCTTTGTTTATATATTCATGTCAAATTAAATTTCCATGTACTCCTTAACACACATATATATCTGCAAATCACACACATTACACATCAAAATAACCATAACACTTCAATAATCATCAGAGTTTGACTGTATCTCACATTCTTACTTATATGAGGCAATTTTACGGAATTGACATACATGTAATAATATTGATACCGCTAATAGCGCTTAACACTTTAACATGTCTCAATTAAAATGTATTGGCTCTCATGATAAAAAGAGTAAAGTATTCCACCACCTCAATCAATTAAAAGCAGACATATGCTTACTGCAGGAAACTCATACAACAGATTCCAACCAATACAAACTGAAATCAGATGATTACAAACATATATTTGCAGCTAATTATAATTCTAGGCAAATAGCTACATCTCAGCTATTTTAATAGACAAGATAATCCAAATCATACATAATATTACAATTACAGACCCCAGAGGATGGTTTATTATAATACATATGACTATTAATGACAGTACTTGTACGATTGCTAATATCTATGGTCCAAACACTGATGATCCTTCATTTTTTTCATAAATTCTTCACACTAGTTCTAAACATATCAAACTCTACAATAATAATAGGTAGAGATTTTAATACAGTTTTAGATTCATCTTTGGACAGAATAGCTCACTCACAAACTATATTCCCCTGGAACTCTACAGAAACAATAAAACTGTTCAGGCAATAAAACGATTTGGGTCTTGGTTATAGCTGGTGATTCAAATATCCAGAAACCAAATAATTCACATATCAGTCATCAGCACACAATGCATATTCATGCATTGACTACTTTCTAATTAGTAATTCTATAACATCAAACATCTTGAATACACAAAAACAACCAATTACAATTAACGACCATGCCTGCGTCTCAATCGTATGGAATGGAAACCAACAACATAAACCGACCTTGACATGGTGCTTTAATACATCATGATTCAAAGACCAGGAATTTGATAACTCTATTAAAAGAGAATGGGGCTCCTTTTTAGAAACAAATGATTCCCCAGAAATCTCACCATCACTGTTATGGGAAACTGCCTAAGCAGTCTTAAATAATATAATATGCTACATATCAGAAAAAGAAAGAATCAGAAAATGAAAACAAATTAGAATCAAAAATAGGTGAATTAGAAAACATAGATATAAATAATCAAATAATTTTCTGGATAATATCAATCTCTCAAAACTAACAGGAAAACAAAAACAAATGCTTGAAAACATAATCACATGACTAACAATAAAGCTCCAGGCCGTGATGGATTCCCAGTCGAATTTGACAAACACTTTTGGCCAATTTTAGCTCCACTTTTTAACAGACTGGTACTAGAAGTTAAACAAAAGGAAAAACATGAATACAATCCTTATCTCTCTCCACCTTAAACAAAATAAAGACCCCACACGATACACATACACACACACACACACACACACACACACACACACACATATCATTCCTGTAATGGTGCAGGTGTATAATATGTAAAATATTCTATATGCATTTCGTTTGTCTTTGTCTGTCTTATTTTTTTTGTCTGACTACATGTCTTCCCCCCCCCCCCTCATATTCCTCTGTTTCCCCCAAATTATTTATGTCTGTTTGTACATTTTATACCCCCCTTATAGTTGGACACAGAACTGCCCCTGAAATCATATTTCATGTCTCTTTATATCTACTGCTAATCATAATCATAAATCAGTAACTGCTGGAATGAGGTGAGCAGCCAGCCTCTCTGAATAAACAAAGGGCACCTACAAGTGAATTACAGCCTCGCCCGTTAACTTTCCATGCAAATCAATCACAGGCCGTTTTTCCCCCAGTGTTTTCTGTATCAGGACAGTCTAAGTAAAGCAGCAGTATGCCCCACCTTGTCTGAAATATTACAGTGACGAACTACTATGTAGTTCCTTCATTTTGTGTTCTCACAAGTTCATCTCTTCTCCATTAGACCATTACCTAAAAGCAATACCTAGATGTTTATAAATTCTTATACATACAATTTTTTCACACTGGGACAGAGTGGTGCCAAATCAATTATAAAGTATTCTTTAAGGCAATAGTTTTGTGATCTTTAGCAATCATTTAATAGTCTCTGAAGCCTCTCATGTTTTCTGAAGCAGATGTGTCACAGCACAGCCCCCCTCTCCTAGACTGTTGTCTGTTGTCTGTGTTTGACCCTGTGTATATCACATGCAACGCATTACGTGAGTGCTTTCTAGACTTACTTTTACCTACATCGTTGTGGTTTAGTGTGTTTTCGTGTTTGGGTTTCGGTTTTCTTTGTTACGGAGACTGCCTCGGCATCCCACTCCCTCGTCACGTTTCGTTATAGAGACAATGACTGCCAAGGGATGCAGCAAGTCTCCTATTCATTACAAAGTCTGCTAGCAGGGGCGGAGTACTTGCTGTTGCTCCCCGAGGACACCGAGCAAGTACGTGAGGACAAGAGATGTGCGTCTCACGTGTTTGCCGACATGCTGGACATATACCTCGGGACGGACACCGCTAGTATGGGGGATGCACGGCTGACCTTGGTTAGGCTCCTCCAACAAGACGAGGCAGATAAAGCCCCGTTAGAAGCCCATCATAAAGTCCCAGAAATTCCCGCTAGCACCTCTCCCGACAGCCCTAAGAAGGAGGGAAGTGACTCCCCCATCCCAGAAGAAAAAGAAGAAGGGAAAGAAGAGAGATGATACTCCTCCTGACCCCTCCTGTATAGCAGAGCCAGTCATCCAAGAGAAGTCTCTCCTTGGAAGTGGAGCCTGTACTCCATATCGGCTCACTCCGTACATGCTTGGAGGTGGAAGAGTATCCCGAGTGGTTAATGGAGGATCAAGGGCATTCTGGGTCAAACACTATGGTGGTTGACCAGTCCTCCATGAACCAGGAAGATGAGAGTTATGTTGAGGGGCAGGAGTTAGACTGCAACTCTCGCTCGGATGTGGGATCCGATCGCACAGTTGCCTTGCATCAAAGCATGGAGGGGCATGGAGGCTATCTTGGACGTGGAGTCAAAGCATTCCGTAGACTCCTGCATGTAGGAGGAAGCCTCATCTGTGCCCCAGCCTACGAATGGTGCACATCGTACCAGAGCCCATGCGCTTCCTCATAGGGTCTCCAAGAAGGTGCCAGTGTCATCTGACACGTGCCGCCTCAGAGTCTGCGCATCCCCTCGCAATCCCGCCAGGACAACGAGGGTCTCTACGGTGCCCAAGCCTGTAGTTGGTGGGTCAGCTGGCAAGCCACAGCAGAAGTACCTCCCTGGCACATCCACCAGAAAGGTGGCTGTGCCCTCGCCTCCCAAGTGGGCAGCAAGCATTATCATTATTCCCTTCTGGCTGGTCATGGAACTTCCACCTATCCTTCCCCCGGGGCCTGTTAGTCATGTTCCTGTTCCTGTCGCAGTCTCCTTGCCCGTCACAGTTGTTGTGTCAGTTGCTCTGTCTCCCTTTGTATCTATTGCCCTTCCCATCCCTGTGTCTGTCATTGTCTTGGTCCCTGTTGTCCTCGCCTCTGTCCTGGCCGCGCTGGCCCGTGTCAGGTCGTTTGGTCCTCTGGCCATTTGGTGTTGGTCTGAGGGCCATGGCCTGATGGGCTGGCACGCTGGGAGTCATGCCGTTGTGTGTGGGGGGGTGGGGGGGGGTTCTGTCACTGCATGGCCCCCCTCTCCTAGACTCCTTTCTGTGTGTGTGTGTCAATTATCACACCCCCCACGTGTTACTTGATTCTTTGTGTTTTGGTTTCGGTTTTGTTTTTGTTGTCAATAAACACTTTTCTTTGCTATGGAGACTCGCCTCAGCATCCCACTCCCTCGTCACGTCACGTTATAAGATGTTTTATGCTTTTTACACTCTTCAATTAGTCTAACATTTTGCACAGCCAGTCCAGGAATGTGCTTTCCCTGTTCTAAAGATTTCCAGGAACCTTTCCCTAAATTTCATGGAACTTGCCCATTGGTAGTTATGGTGGATAATACATCTGTAGCAACAAAATTACAAAAACAAAATGGTCTTCTCTCAATCTCTGAGAGGATATCTTTTATACTGACTATGTCCTTTCTGTCTTACAAGGAACTAAAATCCAGACGATATTTCTCTTGGTTCGAAATAAAGTGGTGTGTAGCATCCTTTCCTTGGCACTATTGTCAGAAATTCAATAATTTGTTGAGACTGTGTTGTTCTTCCAATTGTCACTGTTTATTTGTGTGCATAAAATATATTTGGACCAGTTTTTCAGCATGAGGGTGTCTAATGTTAGCCTGTCCAATCTAACTCCACAAGAGAGAATGTGGAGAAGTGATATATAGGGTAAGGAGTGGATGAAGACTCAAAGTCCTCAGCTCTGAGAATGTTCTCATCTCCTGACCTTGGTGGTCACCATAACACAAAAAAGCAGCCACATTCAGAGATCATCACAAAATGAAAAAAGAATATAAGATATATAGGATAAATGAATTATTCCAGTTGGGTCAGTGTGTTATGATGATTTCCACATCAAAATGCTGATTGTAACACAATTTTGTTGTAATTGTTTGTCTGTTATAGATGAAACTGCTAATCCTAATATGTGTAACCATCCTAATAAGAATTACGTTTGTATCTTCCTTTGCAATTTACGTCTTTCAAAATGATAGAACTTTATGTCCACCTCAGTATAAACAAATGACATTGAATAATAGCCAAGCCCATTATGTAATACTATTTCACAAAGGTGTACGTACTGACCACATGGTCAGATAAACTCCTTCTCTCCCCTACTCTTTCTCTCATTTGCTCTTTTCTGACAGGCACCACCTGGGTGTCCTACATTTTGGATCTGCTTTACTTTGGCAATACGGCACCAGAGCGTCAGACCTCTCTGCCCATCTACATGCGAGTACCGTTCCTCGAGTCGGCCTTCCCTGTGATCCCTGCAGGTCTGTGGCCCCTCTTACTGTGATACTCTAAGACTGTAACAATAAGGACTATTAAAAAAATTGCTATTATAGTGTGATTGCAAGATGTCTTGGAATATGTTAAAAATACACAGGGTAAAGATTGACCAGCAATAATCTGCTGGACCACACTTATGTAATGCTGTAATCAATTAGAAATTTTGTTTATCACTTTGCTTATTTAATTTTCCTGTAAAAAATTATAAATAACTTTATATGCACTCATTGTTTTTATACATTTTATTCAACTATGCCTTTTGATCTTCTATTTTATATTGTATTGTAGCTTTTTGTGAAGCACTTTACTAACCTGGTTAAAAGCTGCTATACAAATAAAAAGTATTAATATATGCAGTGTATTCAGAAAGCATTCAGAGATTGACCTGTGTCGTGCCTTCGGCCTCAGACCATCTTCCTGTGAATTACGTTTCCCATAATCCCCTGTTCATTCCCTTTCCCCTGATTATCAGTTGCATATGTCTTTTTTGTTTCTCCCTATATGTCTGATATCCTCTCTGTATGTCATTGCAAAGTCTAGTTTGCCTAGTCTTACATTTCTGAGCCACTGTTCCCAGTTTTTCCCTCCATGTCTACCCCGTTTATGGTCTGTTTGCCTGAATTTGTTGCTATCTTGTTGCCAGCCCACATCTGTTTTTGACACTGAGTTAGAACTGTCCTTTACCTGTTAAATATATTGGATTTTACCTGTGAACAACTCCATCTCTGTCTCCCAAGCCTGACAGACGACTTTGCCGCTATATGGAGTCGGCAGAGTCTGGATCGGTTCCAGACATCTTACTGGCCCACGGCCTGTTATTGGGTCAGCACCAGCAGTGTCTAGAATCCCTATACAATAAAGTGAAAGAGCTGTCTGTCATGATATGGCCCCTGCCCCTCGAAGTCTTTGTGTGTGTGTGTTTGCATGGTCACGCCCTCTCGTATTTCTCACCTGATCCTTGTTCTGTGTCATTATCGTGCACGTATACAAGTCTCTTGTCTAGTCTTGGATGTGGTCGATGTTTAACCCCGATAGCCTGAGAGCTACGTCTTCTTTGTTGTGTGTGCTAATAAACGTATGTCTCTATTTTCCTCGACTCGTCCCCGCATCCTGCTCTGCCTCCTCAACGTTACACTGTCAAGGCAAACTCAACAGCTTTCTGCCTTGGCACCCTCTGTGATGAAACACACATAATGCTTGTGTGTTTAACAGTTCCATCTACCCCTAGCTCTTCCCTGTTTCATTTAGCTCTTCTTGATAAATATGACAATAATCCAGAAGGCTGTAAGGGATTTTATTTGCAGTGTTTGTTGTACTTTGCGCCCGCCGGACTCCATGTACTGACTCAGTTTGCATCACTCTTATAATATCCTTGTTATGCGATAGGGCGTTAGAGTGGACCATGGCTGTGTGGAATCAAGCATTGTGATGTCACTAAGGATTACGATCAGTTCACCTCCCAGTTCTAATTAGTTTTTAATCATCCCCTGGATTGCAAGGCTGGTTTGGAGTTACTGGAGTTACTGTTCTCTCTCAAGCAAAGTAGGTGGCTGCAAGTAATTAGGCACTTAATACTGTAAAGGCACTTAATACCAATCTGGTTAAGAAACTGGACTGCAGAGATGACTCTCAGACACTGGAAGAACTCACTTCCATGTCTATTCACCTTGAGCACCTTCTCCACAAAAGACAAAACAAACACCAGAGGCAGCAAAAGCCCCACCTATTGCAACCTGCAGAGATCGAGGAAATGTAAGTTGATCACGCGGAAAGACAGCGCAGATGCCATCTGGGGCTATGCTTACTGTAGAGAGTCAGGGTATATTCTTTAGGATTGCCCCACTTCTCCCAATAGACATTAAGATGAGGATTTCGAAAGGCATGCTGAGGTTTCCTTGCACGCCAAGTCAGTGAATGAGCAATTTCTACTCTTTTTGTTTTGGAAAGTGAGATTCTGGAAAAAGGTTGTCATTCCATGTGGTTGTCATTTCAGCTTTGATTGACTCTGGAGCAGCAGGCAAATTAATCTCTTAGGAGTTTGTATGGAGTCTGAATATCAGTACAATCTCCATATCACTGTGTCAATTCCCTAGATGACAGCCCATTTGGATCGGGACTGTTTATGCACTGCACTGCTCCTGTAACATAATGTTGCAGCCTGGTTGGAGTACTGAGAGAGAACTTGTGTAAAGGAACCACATTTGGCCATAGCTTCTAAATCTGTTTTTAAAAAAAAAGAAAAGAAAAAGAAGCCAAACCTGCTGAGAATGTTTTTATTCCAGAGGGAGTGTCAGGATTTAGCTGAAGTATTCAACAGTGGAAAAGCAGCTGCACCACCACATGGCTGTTCTATAGAGCTAGTGGAGGGTGGTGTGCCTCCTAAAACACATCCCTACCCCCTCTCTATTGCCAAAAGTAAAGGAGGACTACGTAGCTGAAGCCCTAGTGCAGGGTTCTATACACCCTTTAAAGTCTCCAGCAGCTGCTGAGTTTTTCTTCATTGCTAAGAAGGATGGCTGTTTATGTCCTTGTATAGACTATAGGGGGCTTAACGATGTCACTTTAAAGTATCCATACCCACTACCACTAGTGCCTTCTGCTTTGTCCCGTATCCATGTTGCTAATAACTCTGAGACTGCATACTTTTTGCCTACCCTACCAACTAAATGTGTCATAGGAACACAATACAGAGGAATTTCAATGAGGATCTTAAGAGGGAACTATAAAACACTGCCATTCATTAGGCCTGCCCTGAAGGAAAATAATATGTTCTGCCTGCTTTTTTGCGAGAAACTCTTTATCTGTCACTTAAGTCACCCAGGAGAAGACATTTACAAAACACAAAGAGATTTATGACTGTTGTTTCCTGCTCTGACTGCGTGCAATCTAACACTCCTTAGACTCCTTCCCTTTCCTGGTTCCTACTGCGTGGTCCATGGTCACATTTAGGCACATATTGACTTTGTTACTGATTTACTCCAAGCAGATGGTAAGACACTATACTTAGAATAGTATAGGGGATTGTTTTTCTAAAGCAGTAAGGTTTGTGTCACTTCTTTCTCTCTCCTCAGCAATCCAGACAGTGGAGTTGTTGTTCCAACAACTGTATTTATGTATTTCAGAATTTTGGAATACCTGAGGATGTCTTGGCAGACTGGGTCCTAGTTCACTTCATAGGTTTGGCAATTATTCATAGAGAAGTTAGGGGTTCATGTTAGCATAACTTAAGGTTATCACCCTCAGAGTAAGGGTGAAGTGGAAAGAGTAAATCAGGGACTGCAAACGTTTCTTCGGGTATATTGCAGAGACCAACAACATGATTTGGCATGCTAGCCTATATAGGCAGAGATGGCACAAAACTCTATTGTCCATTCAGCTATGGGTCTTATGCCTTTTCAGTGCATATAAGATTTTCAGCCTCCATTTGTGCCCTGTGGGACCCTGAACCCACCTCCTCACCTGCTGGTGATACATGGATGAAAACAGAACAATGTCTGGGAAAATTCTCATCAGCTCATTGTCTCATCAGCCCTATTGTACTGGCTCAGTGGTCTGAGGCCAAAAAGACACAGCATAAAGAAAACATGGGGACATAAAGAAATCGTGAGCACAATCTTAGGCAAACATAACGAACAAAAACACTAATCCACATTCCAGAAACTCACTTCTTTAAACAAGAAGAAAAGTAAAACAAAAAAGTACGACAGAATTTCCCTGATGCCCTAACAACAAAACAGGAGAAAGAGCAAAGGAAAATGGCATCCACCACTGCAGCTCCCAAGAAATAAAACAGAAATAAATCATAATAATAAAAAACTACACTCACACTCCTAGGCACCTTAGTGTGTAAACAACGATTTGTGTGAAACCAGTACTTCTCATAGCGCTGTAGATAAAGCCCTTTCAGACCTGGTGATTGCATGTGACTGTCTACCTGAGATCTACACCTTTCAGGAAGTGGTCAGCTGAGGCCTCGTTACATAGGTCCATTCTTGTTTGTGAAGAGGATCCGTTAGGATACCTACTGTCTTAAGATGCCCCGCACATATCACAAGTCCCCTTCTTTCCATGTATCTCGACTGAAGTCATATGTTACAGGGCTCTGTAGTCAAGGTGCTGAAGCAGCTCCCCCTCCGCAGGACATTGAGGGTTCTCCAGCTTGCACAATCCGTGAGATACTGGATTCCAGAAGGAGGGGAAACAAACTCCAGTACTTGATTGACTGGGAAGGCTATGGCCCGAAGGAGTGAGTGATGTTTGGTTCCATGGAGGGACGTCCTGGATTCTGCTCTCCTTTTGGATTTTCACAGGACCCATCCCGATAGACCTGCTCCTCGTTGCAGGGGTAGTCCTCGCAGCTGCTTAGCTCCACCGGCTATCTTGAACTCCTTGGTGCTGGGACTCTGATTCATGCTTTCATCACCTCCTTGATTACTCTCTCTTCATTGGCATCCCAAACAAAACCATCTGCTCACTTCAGTATGTTCAAAATTCAGCTACAAGAATTCTATTACCTGTTAGAAAATCAGCCAACATCACCCCAATTCTATATCAGTTACACTGGCTCCCTGTCCCTCAACACATTCAGCTTACATGCAAAGCAACTCCCTACATAACTGAACTACACTTATACTGCCCCACTCACACACTTAGGTCTTCTGATGCAGGTCTTCTCTCCATCCCCAAGTTTAGATTGGTCTCTATAGGAGGCAGGTCTCTTAGTGTCATGGCTCTAAAACATTGGAACACTTTACCTCATCCTCTATCTCTGCTCTTTAATTTCCGCTTTCAAATTGCAACTTCAAACATACCTCTTCTCTCATTTTTCATTACCTTTTTTTCTGTTAATTGTTTTTAATTGTTAAATGTGATAATGTGTTAAATGTGTTAATGTGACTTTACAAATCTTCAAAACCATTATTTGTAGTTACCCATGCTTTTATGGAAACCACTTTGGCAGCAATTACAGCTGCAAGTTTTTTGGATACATTGCTACAAGCTTTGCACACATAGATTTGGGCACTGTGTCCTATGTTTCATGGCAGATACTCTCAAGGTCCAACAGAATGGATGGCAAATGTATATCTTCAGGTCTCACAGATTTTCCATGGGATTTATGTCTAGGCCATGTTTTAGCAAAGTAATGTTTAGAGCCTGATTTTTCAAGTCATAGTGCTTGCAGTTCTGACCAAAAAGTTTAATTTTCATCTAGTCAGACCAGAGAATCTTTTTCTACAATCCAAGCTGGATGTTATATGCCTTTTACTCAAACATGGTTTCTGTCTTGCCACTCTGGAGCACTTTTCAAGTGTTTCTTACCTCCCTGACCAAGGCTCTTCTTGCCCAGATGCCAACTTTGGCCACATGGCCAACTCCAGGAAGTTTAAAGATTGTACTAAGGAAAATTAAAGTAAATAGGATGCACTTGACCATAATTTGAAGTTCTACAGCAACAAGTATGAATACTTTTGTAAATAATTTATTTCTATTTTTTTATTAATTTTTGAAACTCCCTAAAACCTTTTACATTATAGGTAATTAAGTGTAGACTGGTGGGTAAAATGGGAATTATATCCATTCAAAATAACATCCACAAAACAATAAAGTTTTCAAGAAGTAAAGGTGCTTGAATCCACTGTATATATTTATTAGAGGGTTCATATACCATTGATTCTGATATCAGTATTGCAAATGCCAGTATTTCAATCATGATGAATAATATAACGGTTAGCAGTAAGGAACGAACGCATGTGCGGAGAAGAGCAAGATTTATTATGGGCAAATCCAAAATCAGAGTCCAGGGTCATAGAGCCAACACAGATAGCATGGGGATACATGATTAAACAAACAAAACACACGAAGGCAAACAGAGGGAGCAGTCTATAACATAGGCTAGGAAACACGAAGGCTAGGAAACACAAAGGCACGGAGTACAAACTTAACAAACACAATTATTCAAATATCCAAACACATAAACACACTGAAGTAAACATGCAATGAACAGCCAAGACATAGGCATCAAGACAGGATTTAAATACATGAATTTAACAAGACTAGAAACAAGGGACAGGTGTGGAAAATCAAACGAGGGGCAGAGAAAACGAAACTATGGCATGGAACTAAAATACACAAGACAGGAAAAACATGGAACACCAGAGCTGGGAGGGATTAATCGTGACAAATAAACTATATATTTAATTAATACTAATTTTGAATTATTAATTAAATTACTAATTACTAAATTACTAATCTGTAATTATATTGTCCCATAATGCAATCAGTGCCAAATTTTATTAAGACATTTTATTTTATGTAGGAGTGGAGCTGGCAGATAATCTACCCACCACGCCACGTCTTATCAAAACCCATCTTCCTGTTCAGTTGGTGCCCAAGTCCTTCTGGGAACAGAACTGCAGGGTACTGTATTTGGGTTTTATTCTCCTTATGGTTTTATCCAGTGCAATATCAAATCTGCAAATAGATTTACATGTAAGATATCTGTATAAATATTTGTGTCTATGATTTACAGAAAGTGGATTCTTCATCAATGAGCTTAACTTCTGTAAAGGCTGTCACAATTTTAGTAATAGTATCCTCTGTTTTATAGTTCTTACTGTCAGGGAATAAGCCCTTACCTTTCAACCTCTTAGAGCTAGGTACTTACAAAAGCAAAGGTCAAGCAGAATTGTTTAAATTGAATTGTTTCTTTGCTGCAGTAAATCTTATTATGAGCACATTTTAAATTTGTAACCAATGCCCTGGGCCTGCTCTAAGGTCAATTATGTCCTACATCAGAGCCTACTTCCAATACTTATCAAAAAGGCATAGCTACTTCGTAACCCATCACTGCAGACAAGCTTGTCTTGGTATTTCCTGGACACAATTTAATTTTTTAAATATTTAATTCTAATTCTATATCTAATTGTATAGTAGGTTACCAATGATATTAACAGTCACGCTATCTCTCTCCAGGTTGTCTATGTAGCCCGCAATGCCAAAGACAACGCAGTGTCCTATTTTCACTTTGATCAAATGAATATGGTAGAACCAGAGCCAGGAGACTGGAGTACCTTTCTGCATAACTACATGGATGGAAAGAGTGAGTGAGGGATCTACAGGGATCTGTGCTGTGAGGTTTTAGTGATCTCAGTATGAATGCTTTTTCAAAGCTGAAATAGCTCTTATATATATATATATATATATATATATATATATATATATATATATATATATATATATATATATATATATATATATATGTGTGTGTGTGTGTGTGTATATGTATATATATATATATATGTATATGTATATGTATGTATATATATATTAATTTCATTTCTTTCTTTTTATTTCAGATGTTTTTGGTCCTTGGTATGATCATGTGTGTGGATTCTGGGAGAAGAAGAAGATGTACTCCAACATTCACTATATGTTCTTTGAGGATATGGTGGAGGTAGGGTAAAGTAATATATATTCCAGTTTGAACAGGTGATAGTTACAGGTGGGGTGAAGATGAGCTGATCTTTAAACCAGTTGCACCAATTGAGCTTGGTGTTCATTAGTTTTGTTCAGGATCTAACATTCTGTTCCCTGTTTGCCTAGGACACTGGGCGTGAAATAGAGCGCTTATGCTCTTTCCTCGGTTTATCTACTTCAGCAGAGGAGAAAGAGAGAATCACCCAATCCACTCACTTTGACACTATGAAGCAGAACAACATGACCAACTACTCCGGCCTTCCAGTCATGGACTTCAAGATCTCACCGTTCATGCGCAAAGGTTAATATGCCATGAATCCCTGTCAGCTACTTACTGAAGTTTTTACAAAGCATTGAGATAGTAGCAGGACTGTGTAGCTCAGGTATTATTATTTTATAACTTTATTTGCATGTGTTTTGATGTAATAGTAGGTCCTGCTGTGTTTAACTTACGCACAACTAAAATTTCTACAGTCTTGTACTAACCAATCTGGAAACGTCTCTACATGGAGATGTTCCTCCCTCCCTGTCAGTTATTTGGCCTATATTCACAAAACAGAAAGTAAGGCTAAGCATGTGCATGTCATTGGACTGAGGGGCTTTGTAGGAAAGTCTGGATGGAGGTTTTAGTACTGCAGGCTGGACTCCTTCTATTCTCCTTCTAAGCTTGTTTCCTCCATATTTATTTCCTTAGGAAAAGTTGGTGACTGGAAGAATCACTTCACTGTGGCCCAGAATGAGAAGTTTGATGAACACTACAAGCAGAGGATGAAGAACACCACTCTACAATTCCGAACAGAAGTTTAGAGCTCCCTGAAACATTCCTATTTCATAATTTTAACATGTTAACAAAGTTTATTGAAGGACATTTTTTGGTCTATGTATTGTTTTGTCTACATATTGTTTTAGACCACACACTGTAAAATATAAAATGATTTTTCATGCTTATTCAAATAGTTTTATACATCTGTGTATAGGAAAAAGAAACTTTGCTAGGATTTATCAACGTTGTGAAATGTCTAGACCATAGACACAGACAATTATGTAACATGACAATTAGACATTTTAGTAATTATAACAGGGTTATAATCCATGGTTGTGGACTGAAATTATGTGTGAGTATAAAAAAGTAATGTCAGAATAAAGTGGCAGTGAATTAATAGTCATGGACCTGAGAAGAAAGAGATTTGAGATTAAAAAGTGATAATCTCATCACCCATTCTTGATTGAAGATGAATGTGATCTTTTAAACATGGAAGCAGATGTTCTTATATGTAACGACCAAAGTGCCACAGGGCAAGAAGCAGGACGTAGAGACACCCTCGACGGAGACAGACATTAACGTTCGAAAAAGACAACAGAACTCACATATAATGTAAACGGTGAACTTGAATACAAATACGACTAGCATGGACACTGAGCATGAACAAAAGCAACATGAACAGTGACTGACACTGATGCACACACCAGCAGTGGTTTAAATACATACAGGCATCATGAGACTAAACCAGGTGCAGGTGTGTGCTCAACAACATAGATGTGGTTACAACCGAGACACTGAATTCCCACTGCATGCAGCGGGCAGTACCACATGACTAGTGGAAAGGGGAGCATTCCATGACATTATAGGGTATCCTGCTTCGTTTGAAAGAATAATCATGGGAGGCATCACAGGGCATTAAGCCTATTATAGACCATCTTGGAAAAATGGCATTCTCATTAAGACACAGTTCATCTGGCAGCACACTTTTGCCAGTCCACAAGGCCAATGGCATATGTCAACAGCTGATGACATGTGTTTACATAATGAGGACCAGAACACGTTACATAGATCTAAGGGCTCTTTTGGAGTTTTGGTAAATAAACGCCACAAGATTGCTATTACTACAATTACAGTGTCACTTGCAGAACATCTTTATGGCTCTGCAGTTACTTATACTGCTATTACACAACCACTATATGATCTATACAATCTGCTTAAAGGTAACTAGACAAAATGACCCTATCACACACTGCTGTCACTATGGCTGCTGTTGAACTAGCTGGATCACTCCTGGTATCTGCAATAGCTCTGAGCTGTTGTGACTGTAGCAATCTGTACACTATCTTTGTGCATGAAGAATATGTGTTCTGACCACTAGACCAAAGAACCAGCTCTCTGGCACAGTGGCCAGGACACATATTTACCCTCCTGAGTGAAGTCCCCATGTTGTTCTGTAACTGATCTTATTCTGCCTCTGCTGCATCTTGTCTGCTCTCCTGAGAATGCTGACTCCACTTCTCCCTGCTTCACACTGTGATTTCCTGTGGGCACCACAGCACGCTGTCATATAGAGGGTGGCACCACAGCTTTGCCCTGCTCCCAAGATAACACAACCCTGATGCACTTTTCACCCAGGACTCTGCCACTGCATCCTGCTACTGAGTCAGCTCTACAGTGCACTGCTCCCGAGTCAGCTCTACTGTGCTCTGCTACTGAGTCAGCTTTGCTGTCTCCTGTTACTAAGTTAGCTCTACTGCATCATGTTCCTGAGAAGGTGTTGCCTCATCCACACTTTGCTCCCTTGAGGTTGTTGTAACATCCTGCTCATATGAGCATGATGCCTCCATGTTTCCAAAACCTGCTGGCTACCTTTTTCCTACTCTGTCCACTCCCTAGTTCCCTGCCTGGACACCCACCCAGTTAGTTCCCCTTGTTCTTCTTCTAGAAGTAATTCTATAACATTTTAAAATTATGCAGACATTATTTATATGGAAGCATCTTTGCAGGTGTGTGAGTTTATTTAGGAGTGCTTGAGGCAGGTGAGGTAACCAATGAATGGGGTGGTCTACAATCTGTGACTGTTATGATATAGGAGGGAGGGAGTTCTGGAACTAGTTGCCTTTACATAACTCTGAGAGGACAGGAGAGGAAGAGAGAGAAAATGAATCAGTTTGCATAAAAGTGTTGCACAAAACTCATTGCATCATAGAAATATAACATTTTAAGGCACATTTCATCTTTGGTACACCATATAGTTATTGCCTAAACATCATTTTCACCTTTGGGCAAACAACCATCTAAACAACCATTTATGTCCAATATTGACATGGCGAAAACAAAGCAGAATCCCAGAGTTGCTGAATTAACAGCAAGAACAGCACATCAGTGAAGAACTGTTGAAATTTTTTTTTTCAAATCTGAGCTATTTTTGCCAGGCACTGTAAATAGTGGTACATTAGCAATTGCTGATTTAAAGATGGCAGATGTAAATACACATATAGTGAATTCTTTTGTGATTTACATAGAAGATAGAGTCCAAGGTATCCACCAGCATGCTAAAAAAACTCATTACGCATGTTTTTTGTGATGAAAGTTAAACTGAAATATGCAAGAAGGCTGAGGTATGTATTGAAGAGTTCACTGTTTTAAATTGTGAATACAAGCAATCAAACATTTTAAGAGGAGTGGGAAACTGTAGAGCCATTTGAATGTTGTGATGGAAATTATTATTCAATCATGTATTATCATGTGATTCATATATAATCATGTTAATCCTTTCTCTATGTAATCCTATATGAATAGTTTAGTCTGCATACTCTGTCTCTGTATATTGTGGGAACAAGCAACTGTTGGAATGTTGCTTTATGACCTGCCTGTGTGGTGACCTGCAAGTGTCGTAAAGAGGGATTAGGCTTATTTTATCTTGCAAATTGTGTCTGTTCTGGTGAGTGCTCTGGTACTGCAGGAATGTTCATCGCAATAAGGAGCAGGAAATGGGTAAATAGGATGACCGAGCACCCCTCCCTGGGGGATGTGAAGTTTAGATATAAGGAACAGAGTCAGTCTACCCCTTTAGAGCCTTTGCTTTAGAGCATTAGCTCTCACACAGCTGTGTTTTGTATGTCTTGTTTTCTTTATTAAATTACTCTTTTAATCACGTCTGGCTTGCTGTTTATTCAAAATTCCACCACAATGTGTGATTGGCTGAAGATTTGACACAAGACCAAAAAAAAGTCTGGAACAAATTGTCAGATAGTAGTTCAAGACAAATTCATGTATGCTCCAGTTTTACCTCTATTGCAGAAATGTAACAAAGCCTAGGCACCAGTAACTCAAGAGATATGTGATGGTTCTTTTATTAAAGGCTAAGCACCAGCTAATATGACAGTGTCAAACACATAAATACAGTGAACGCTGAGTTTCTATCTTGTGATTATAGATAGAAAAACATTTTTGATGATGATCATGCCACCCAGAGATTCCAATAATGTGGAACTCACAGACATAGTCTGAAACTGAGTGGTTGCCTAGGCAGAGTTTTGATAGCATCTCACCACATGCTCTGCCCTCATGAGGATGGTCAAAGACTGTTTTAAGTTTTGTGAGAAAATATGTTGTTCCATACAGCAGTAGTCCAATCAAGGGCCTTGTCTGTAATTTGAGATGTGATAAATGCTATTTTGGCTTGATCAGAACAAGGTGGATTGCTGCTAAAATACAAGGAGCATTGTAGCAGAAAACCCCTGGGTGAACTGTTATACTTGACTGGCTTGCTGGGAAATACAGGATACAGGATTACTGATGGGAGGTGCAACTGAAGCTGAGGGTAGAACTCTCTGGATAGGTGAGGTCATGGCTTGTAGTTGAGATGTGAGATCTCTCATGCATATCCTGAGGTCCGCCATATTATTTAAAGCTTTGTGTACTTTTTTTCCAGGCTTTTTTTTTTTTTCTATTACCTTTGGAAGCTTGACATTCAGAAAGTTATTGATGTCTTCTATTTATGGTTCATGATCTGATGAATATATCTTCTCAAAACAATTTCTGAATTTTCTAGATACATTCTGGATTTATTAGTACATTTCCTATATCAGGGATGGTGAGATTTCTGGAGAATCATTTGTTTCTAGAAAGGATGCTCCCTTCTCTTTGAATATAGTTATCAAATTCCTGATCTCTGAGCATGATGTATTAATGTCAGTTTATGTGGCTGGTTCCCATTCCATATGATTGAGATTTGTAATTGTAATTGTAATTGTAATTGGATGTATTTGTGTATGTGTGATGTTTGATATAATTGAATGACTAATTAGTAAGTAATTAATGCATGAATTTGATTTGTGTGCTGATGAGTGTTATGTGAATTCTTTGGTTTTTGGATGTTTTAATCACCAGCCAAGACCCAAATTTTGCTTAAACAATTTCTGTAGAGTTCCAGCTATGCGGTTTGTGAGTGAGCTTTTATATCCAAAGTAAAATATAAAACTGTATTAAAATTTCCATCTATTATTATTGGGTAGTTTGATATGTTTAAAACATATGAAGAACTCATGAAGAAAGGAAGGCTTATCACAATTCTTTCCTTATTTAAGAAACTTCCCCATCTCTGGTTAGCTATTTGTCTGCATCAGCACCCGCATCTGCATTGTCTCAAACTAATGTCATTTGCCTTGAGTTATCTCTGCAATGTGATTTTATTTGTAAGTTTCTATTAATGTTTATATAATCTTTATAGTTTGAACAGAATTGATCTGTTCTTACTTATACTAAAGAAATGTTTTCCACTTATAATTTTATAATTTTGAAGTGCCATTACTGGCCCACTATGAGCTACTGCTTCCCCCTGAGGATAAGCCTGTGAACCAGTAAAAGGTGTTTCAGTCCTTCTGTTCATCCATGGCTCACAGGTTGAGAAACCCTGCAATAGAGGGTGGCTGGTTCACAATGTGGCTGTAATTATAGAATAGCGAGGAAAAGGGGAAAGGCTCTGAGCTGCTATAAAGAAAGAAAAGTGCGAGATCAGCACAAGAGCAGTACAAGTAAAAAAAATGGTAAAAAACTTTTTGGCAGACAGACCTGCAAAAGATACATCCTTTGTTTCATCATGGAAGAATATGATATTCCATTGGTGAGTAAGATGCAAAGGTTGTTTATATTAGAAGTACACTATAAACTACACTATTGATGAACACTATACACTACAACACTGACGTGCATATTAATGTAAACAGATTAACAGATTCTGGGTACAAAGTCAACAGCAAAATAATAAAAATAAATAAATTATGGTAAGATGGATTTAGTAAGGTTTTTAAAAGTATGACCTTGGTCTTATGACCTATGGCACACTTTTGAAAATGAGCCCAATTGCTCTAGATTGGGTTATGCTCTGTATGTATGAACAAAGTGACCGAACAAATTTTGCACCTGGGATTTTCTGAGTTAATTACTATATTTGACTTGAATTGAACTGTTGCCAAATAATATTTATTCAACCTTAATTCCATTTTGCTCCATTACTTTCCATAGATGATTTCCATTGACCTAAGGATGTATTTAAATATCCAAATCTATGATCAGATAGGTTCCTCAACTCAACATATTGAATATTTATATTTTGTATGCTAGTGTTTGACTTGTTGTGTTTCATTTGATGATTCATAGTAGGGGTGTTGCAATATTCTGGTAATAAAGATAGTATTCATATTTTTAAATTAATACTGATGTTATGTTAATAATACACACAAATAATATAAATAGTCCAGCACCAGTAACAAATGCAGATATTATAGATCATTTATCTGTTCATCTGGTTACCTTTTCACTCTACAGTAATTAGTGTGAGTATTCTTTTCATATGCTTTTGTAAAATTGTGCTTACAGACTATCCATATCCTTTCACTTTTGATTTTGATTGTAATTCATTTTGCATGTTTCATGTTATTCAGATCTCACTCAGAGTGAGAGACTAAAATTCAACAATTGTTAAACTTATGGATTAATGTTTCAGACATATGTATTAGTTGGTATGAGATTTACAGATAACAAAGTAGGCAATATATGCAAAAATTCACAAATAGGCTGATATCAATGCTAGATAATGCATCATAAGCTAATAAACATTTAACCTAGTGGCACGCACTGGTATTTAATAAGTATTACCTACACATGCATCAATTACAGCTCTGCAGCTCTACAGTTTGCTACTCAGATACCGAGCAGCTCCATGACCAGGGCAGTCCTCAGGCTCAGTCTCGACTGGATTCCATCTGAAAGGGTAGGGAGGCTCAATCTTGGCTGAATTCCACATAAAGGAGCATGAATAGCTCAGAGAGAAAGAGATGAGCAGGAAGAGGAAGGAAGTATATTTGTAGATATGCAAACAAGTGCATATGTAGGCATAATACATTTCACTGAATGTTATCTAGAAGTTTAAGAAAACATTTTATGATCCAGCTCAGTTTAAGGATAAGAAGCGCATCAGGATCCAATTCTGAGGCAGGGAGTATAATCTAAAATGGGGTCTTCGAGGCAGAAATAGCTTGGAGAAAGGATAGAGGCACAGGATAAGCTATGAAAACAGAGAGAGGTCTAACACTCTGGTACCATATTGCTAAAGTAAAGCAGGTCCAACATGTCGGACAATACAGGGTAGACAATACAGAGTGAGAGGAGTAAATAGTCACTTTTACTTATGCGTTGAATGTGGCAACATAATACTAGTGAATGAATGGCACTGTAGTCAGAATATAGTCAGAATACCTTTGACAACATCATTGCATGAGCACAATATGCTAGTCAAAGGCTTGTGCAAACAGGTAACTTTTCAGGCTAGTCTTAAATATTGAGTGTGTCTGAATCCCTACTGAGGTAGAAAGTTACCTGCTGCTTTTTTTAAATTCAAGGAACAGTCACCAAGCCATCACTCTATGAGCGAAGGATACACACAGAAATATAGGGTTCAATAAATTCCCTGAGATACAGAGGGTCCAGCCCTTTTAGAGCTTTTTACATCAAAAGGAGCATTTGTAGTCAATACAGAATTTAACTGGTAGCTAATCCTGTGCAGAGAGAATGAGAGTAATGTGTTCAGATTTTCTGCTCTATGTGAGAACTTCTGCAGCCTGTTGCATTCTGGACCATTGCGGCTTATTTAGTGATTTACTGGAACAGCCAGCTAGAAGAGCACTGCAGTAGTCCTGTCTAGAGGTTATGAAGGAATAGCTGAGAATCTCAGCATCTTTGATGGATAATTATATATAAAGGATAATATCTTTCAAAGCCTGGTAATATTACATAGGTAGAAAGAAGCTGTTCTGAATACATTACATATGTGTGCATCAAATGATAGATCGGAATCAAAGATGACACCTAGGCTTTTTACATTTGTGGATGGATTGACTAAACAACTGTCCAGATTAAGAGTGTGATTTGAGATCTAATTTTATTCAGCCTTAGGTCCAAGTAACAAGTTCTCAGTCCTGTTTGGATTAATTAGAAGAAAATTGTTTGCCATCCAACATTTAACTTATTTTACATATTCTGTTGTTAAGATTGCAGGGGTCATTAGATTTAGTTGACACATAAAGCTTAGGAATGAAAGCTAATGTTATGCTTGGCACAGAGCAGTTGCATGTAGAGGGAAAATTGAGCGCAGTCGATAAAATCAGATGTAAACCAAGAGAGCATGACTTAATTCTCGCTAGATTTTCATGCCTGTCAGTCAGAATCATGTGATATATGATATCAAATGAAGCAATGAGATCAAGAACAAGGATAGTAGTAAAGCCTCTGTCTACTGACAAAAATAGATCATTCACAACTCTAGTCAATATTTATTTTGTAGTTGGCTATTCTTCCATTCAACACAGAGCCATTCAAACTATATGTTGCACCATTTACTCTCTCATCCTCAGGTGGTATTTTAGTGATAGTACATAGACACTGAGCCAAAGTTCTATGATCAAGATCATCGGGGCTAGACAAGGAGGAGGTCACTGGTAGGCTGTAGTGCTGGTTAGCATTTCAGATGTTTATTTAAACTGTACTCCTTTGTCAAAGATAGGCACCATCATTCCATCTGGCCACAGTACTTAATGTTTTAGTAAACTGCTTATTAGATGAATAGAGTTGTCTGTGTGAGTGTGGTGACTCCCCACGATGGAAGATAGCTATTGCTGCTTTCACTGCATGCACAGTAGTCTTGAACAGTAGTCCTGAACTTCCCAATATTTGTTTTGTATGTAAAGTAGTTACAGCAAATACAACGGCGTGCAGGGTATGTTTAGAATTGTATTAAAGAGATAAACATAAAGTGGAAATGCTCAGAGTTGCAGGTGTGTAACTAAAGGCAGATAGTTTCCTTAAATGGATCGCCTACATTCATATGGTGAAACAGCTTCACCAACAGTGTTCATCTCATGCATAGTAAGACTTGGCAGCTGGTCTCTTTCTTTACATGCATCAAGTGTGAACTGAAGTTCTGAAATAGCTTATTTGTGATACTGGGCTGATGGTAGGCAATCTTGGATAAGAAGCTCAAGAATATGAGCAAAGCAGGGTTTGGAAGGTACATTTCAGCAGTTTGTGTAGTGGGGACAGGCTGCAAACTCTCCAGGTTTTTTCTCCACTGTTTTCTGTATCAGGACAGTCTAAGTAGGCAAAGCAGCAGTGTGCCCCTCCCTGTCTCAAATGTTACAGAGATTAATTACCGTATAAGCCATTCCTATGTGTTCTTGCAACATGACATTGAATAAACATAGACCCATTTTTGTTTGTCATGTAATACCATTTCACAAAGCTGTACATACTTACTCTGCTACATGATCACACAAACTCCTTCTCTCCCCTACTCTTTATCTCATTTGCTCTTTTCTGACAAGCACCACCTGGGTGTCCTACATGTTGGATCTGCTTTACTTCAGTAACACGGTGCCAAAGCGTCAGACCTCTCTGCAGATCTACATGCGAGTGCCGTTCCTTGAGTTAGACTTCCCTGACTTCCCTGTGATCCCTTCAGGTCTGTGTCCTGTCTACTCTTATGAACTATAGTTGTAAAATATGGAGAAAAATGGAAATACATGATAAATACACGGTTAAAGATTCACCAGCAGTAACATCCATACCCCTAATCTATTTGAATAGTGCATTCAGTTGGGATTTCTGTTTTAGCTTTTAAATATTTTATTGTAAAACTATTAATATGCACTCTCATTCTTCTTTGATACATTTTATTTTGCTATTCTATTCATCTTCATCACATAAAACTCTTTGTAAAACTCTCCTTTGTAAAAAAAAAAAAAAAAAAGCCATACAAAGAAAACGAATTTTTAAATAGAATTATTAAAGGGCTCATATGTCTATTAGACATATTATACATCAGTATTACAAAGGAGATTATTGTAATAACGATTAATAAATGATATATTACGTAGCTGTACTACACACAGACAACCTGTGGGCTCATTAGCATCTCATATAAACAGTAGAAACATTTGCGTGAGCCAGTGTAAACTGCTGTGACCTTTACGTGTCATAATTGCACTGTCACACAATGCAGTTGTGATCGTGAAGGCAGGGAGACAAGAGGGATCCAAAGGCATGTATTTATCATACATGTTAGTCAAAACGAAGTGTGGAGTGGCCAAGAATGAAAACAAACAGCAGAAGCTAATAGTGCTGGCAACAGCTATTTGGAATTGGCTCAGCAGCCGAAGGCTCAAAAGAGGCAGACATACTAGGCTGCCCCAATGCACAGCACTGCAGACAGGTACCTGTGAGCTTAAATAGACAAACTTAAACAAGGTACATGTGTATGTGATAAGAAAACAAGGGATTGTGAATGACGTTGGCATGCTGCGTGTGTGTGTTGATCAATGGGTGTGCTCTTCTGGTTGAGTGCAGGTGGCACACTGTGATACCAACCAGTGATAAATTTCATTATTTTTCTTCCTTATGCAGGAGTGGAGCTAGTAGATAAATTGCCCGCCGCATCTTATCAAAACCCATCTTCCTGTTCAGTTGGTGCCCAAGACCTTCTGGGAACAAAACTGCAGGGTACTGTATGTGGGTTTTGTTCTCTGTAACGTTTTATCATATGTGAACTTCAAGTCTGTGTTTAGGGGTACATTATATAACAGGAACATTATATAAAAGGAACATTATATAACAGAAAACAGACAGTTAAATCCTGAACAAAAGTAATGAACACCAAGCTCAAATGGTGCAACTGGTGTAAACATAGTTTAATCTTCACTCCGGCTGTAACCATTACCTAGTCAAGCTATCATATGTAATAATTTACCTCTTCAACGAACACCAATGGCTTAAGCCATTTCCAATGGCTTAATTAATGTCTGTCACATTTTTAATGTGTGTATATATCTATGTGTATATAAGTTTACCAATGATATGATCAGTCTCTCTATCTCGCTCCAGGTTATCTATATAGCTCGAAATGCCAAGGACAATGCTGTGTCCTATTTTCACTTTGAACAAATGGCCATAGTGCAGCCTGAACCAGGTGACTGGAGTACATTTCTGCAGAACTACATGGATGGAAATAGTGAGTTAATGTCTACCTCTACAGGATCTGTGCTGACCAGTGACAGAAGGCTGTAATAATATTCATATGAATGCTTCTTCAAAGCTAAAATTGCTCTCATTTATGAATATCTTCCATTTGACATTATTTCATTTTTTTTTTAGAGGTGTTTGGTCCTTGGTATGATCATGTGTATGGATACTAGGAGCAGAGGATGACATAATCAAACATTCATTACATGTTCTTTCAGGATATCGTGGAGGTAGGGAAAAGTAATATATATGCCAGTTTGAACAGGTGATGGTTACAGCTGGAGTGAAGATTAGCAAATCTTTACACCAGTTGCACCATTTCAGCTTTGGGTGCTTTAGTGTTGTTCAGGAACGAACAGCGTGTTTTCCATTTACCTATAGGACACTGGGCATGAGTTGGAGCGCTTATGCTCCTTCCTCTGTATATCTGCTTCAGCAGAGGAGAGGGAGAGAATCACCAAATCCACTCACTTTGACGCCATGAAGCAGAACAATGTGACCAACTACTCAGACGTCCCAATCATGGACTTCAAGATCTCAATGTTCATGCGCAAAGGTCAATATGCTTGAATTCCTGTGAATAGTGAATAATGGTAGGCTAAGCATTAAAAGTGCATGTCTTTGGGCTGAGGGGCTTTGTAGGAAAGTCTGGATGGAGGTTGTAGGACTGCAGGCTGGACTCCTTCTATTCTCCTTCTAAACTTGTTTCCTCCATATTTATTTCTTTATGAAAAGTTGGTGACTGGAAGAATCACTTCACTGTGGCCCAGAATGAGAAGTTTGATGAACACTACAAGCAGAGGATGAAGAACACCATGCTACAATTCCGAACTGAAGTTTAGAGCTTCCTGAAACATTCCTATTTCATAATATTACCTTGTTAAAGGACACATTTTGATCTATATATATTGTTTTAGATGCACTGTAAAATGTAAGAAAATTATTTAAAATTTTTATGACCCTATCACAAGGGTCACAAGGGCACAACATAAAAAAACATGGAGATGCACACTGGGTTTCAGACATGCATCGTTTATCTGTGTATTGCACAAAAAATATAATCCCAATATAAAACAATCCCAAACTTGAGTATTTCTTCATGGTAGGCTTACAACAACACAACAAACAAAAATTAACTCACGCCAGCTCAACCACTAACTTCCCTAAAAACAGTAAATAAAATGCAACACTCCTACCATAACTCCCTATTGTGAAAATAGAACATAGAAAAGGCAAAAGAAACAGAGTTCCCACCCAAATGACTCCAAACAAAAAAAGAAATGAACAATATTCATAACAGTTGTAAATCTATGAACCTCAGTACTATCTCTCTGTAATAACTCAAAGCTCCTGTTTAAGAACCTTTACATATAACCCCTTGAGGCCCTGTGCATAAAGCCTCTAATTGTCAAGCACACGCTCCTAAAGCCCTGTCCAAAGACCTTACGGAACATTACACTCAGTACACACTCATAATGCCCTTTCTAAGAACCTAACTAGACAGCAAAGTACTAGCTACCAAGGCCCTATTCAAAGAACCCGGGATGGAAGAGGGTACATACAAACTCATAACAGTCTTAGCTGACATGGCTACTCGTACCACCCCCTGATGTCCCCTGCTGTAGCCCACCAACACCCCCACCCCAGCAAACTGCTCTCTGTTGCCATTAATGGACGTTCTCTTGTCGGATATCATGATGTTACTGAGCCTCTACCCATCTCAGCTGCCATGGCTACTCCCACCTCCCCCTGATGTCCTTTCCTGTAGCCCTCCTCCCCAGCCAACTACTTGTCCTTAATGGATGTTCTCTTGCAGGATGGGTCTCAGATACATGCACACCCCGGGACCAGACAAGGCCTCTAGAAAGTTGGACTAGTCATTAATTGCTTTTTTTTTTTTCATTTTTTAAATTTGTTTGTCTCTTTAAATTGTTATTATTGTGGGGGCCATTGTTGGCCAGAGGAGGATGGCCCCCATTTGAGACTTGGTTCCTCTCAAGGTTTCTTCCTCATGCTTTCCTGCCACTGTCACCCTTGGCTTGCTCACTGGGGACTTGGACTTGGACATTTGTAAAGCTACTTTGTGACAATATCTGTTCTAAAAAGTGCTATATAAATAAATTTTGATTTGATTTGATAACATCCTATTTCAGCAAAAGCAAAACCTCAAAGCACAATAGCATGAATAACAATCTTGTAACATCCAAGGATGCTTATTCAGATAATTATAAATAGTTTTCTAGGATTGTTTAGTGGTGTTAATTGCCAATTTAAGAACAGCTTGTTTGTAGCACATTATCAGAAATGGATTCTAGAATAAGATCTGGCCATCTCCTTTGAGGATTCAGTTATCACACCATATGAAAATGCAAAAACTTTGGTGAGGTCCAGAACAACCATCTATCATTCTCTGCCCATGTTACCAGCCTGACCTGGACATACAGGTTTCTCTTACATAATATCAGGAGCATTCAGCCATTTCTTTCCAGAGATGCCACTCAGTTGCTGGTCCACTCCCTTGTCATCTCAAGACTGGATTACTGCAACTCACTCTTGACTCACCTATGATAAGCAAAACGTAACTTGAAATTATTTTCATTTATCTTTATTCAGGATAAAGATTTGAACAATTAATCCAAAGTACTAACTACTAGCTACTAAGTAATGGAATGTAATCAGAAGTGTCAAGGTAGACCAGCCATCCAGCAAGAGAGAAACGCCTGCTCACACTAGGGACCAACACACTTACCGGCTTCGCTCTCAATCGCCTGAATATTGATTGCGTTCACCTGTTCCTTCAATTCACACACTTATTTGAACGCCACAGGTACACAAGGACAATGCTGCACATTAGCGGTTCACAGACCTGATGCTCTTTGAACATCGCTACATTGTCTTCGTGCCAGAAATTGCATTTTGTGTTTTTTTGTTGTTGTTGTTGTTGTTTAATCAGTGCTCCTTTTCAGTCATTCTCAGTGGATAATAAAGAGCACTTCCCTGCAACCCCGCCTCTCACTTCCTCCGCCTATGTCACAAGAAGGTTATTTTAATATAGTAATCTTTTATATTAGATTACAGATTCATTTGTTTCCAGGTAATCAGTAATCTGTAATGGAATGCATAGGGAAAACTCCCAGTCCTGTTCTACAGGTGACAATTCTTATTCAAACTACCAAACCATTTAAATGTTTTTCTGTAGTTTGCCCTATAGTGATTCCCAGTAAAGAACTGGTTCGTTTGTGTTTTAAATATTATTGAATCTGACAGGACATCTAACATTTGTTCTGATGCATAAAAGTGTTAGAAAAGCAATGCTTTAGTAATTACTTTAGTTTTAGTAATGCTAAAACGTTTTAAATTATGCAGTCATTCTTTATTGGACTTTGTGAAAGGTTAGGAGGTGAGTCAAGAAGAGGATCATAATTAGATTGAGGATATTATGTGGCAGCATCTATGTGTGTGTTTATTTAGGAGTGGTTGAGACAGGTGAGGTGACCAATGGATGGGGTGGTCCACGATATGCAACTGTAACAGTATAAGTAAGAGAGAAAGAGCCTCTTTGCATAATTCAGTGCTGTGAGGAAGGGCAGAAAGAGGAGGAGTGTGTAGAGAGAGAGTGTGGGAGAGAAGATCAGCTTGCAGAGACAGTCCCAACCAAATGACATTCGGCAAAGAGGGAGAACTACAAAAGATAAAAGGTTAGAGTACAGATGGGGACTCTACGACCTTTGTAACAATTATTGCATCATGGAAAGATTCTATTTTTCTACGGTGATTCGGCTGCAAATCTTTTCCTAAGGTTGAGCGTTTCAGAAGTACACAATTCACAATACTAATTGTGCATTTACATGCAGGAAGTGATTACAAGCGTAAAGGGATACATAGATTGTGGGAATAAAGTCTTATCTTTAACAGGTATTGCAAATATTTCAACTGTAATGACTCAGGCAGACAGAGGAAGCATCTGTAAGCAAAACACGAAGATTTATTAAATGTCTACATAAAAATAACAGGCAGGAGGATGGTCAAACACATCATGCAAAACTGGGGCAGACCAAATCAAACAGGGTAGGCAAAAGTGAAACCAAGAACAGTTCAACATCCAACAGGGGCAAATAAGCGCAACAAGGGCAGGCCCCCAAACGTCTAATATCAAACAGGGCAAACAGGAACAACATGGACAGGCCAAAGTGCAATAGAAGTGAAATGGCATGGAGACCTCTCATAAGCACAAGAGTCTTTGCTAGTGGACCAGTGAAGCTGACTGGTGGAATGCACTGAAGAGAGTAGGAGCTGTGAAACCAACAGTGGCAAATCAAGGTATTTGAACTTCTCAGAAACACCTGTCAAACTCATTCTGTGAACAAACATTCTAGTTTACCTTTGTTAACAAACTAAAAAAAAAAAAAAAAAGTCTAGGGAGGGTCATATGGGGTAAATTTTAAAAAGGATTTGGCTAATGTATAATGCCAAATATAATGCATAATGTATAACCTGAAGTCAACATAAAGTAAATGAACAAAATTGACATCTGTGATTTCATGTTAATTATTGCATTGGTTATCATGAAGCTGTGTTGACAAATAATGTTCAGTGTAATTAATAACCATTTTGCCTCATTAATCTCCTCCACTCTTCAACATGTAGAACATATAGAATGTTTAGGCATGTTGGGTTTCTAAACAGCTGTGTTAGGCATGTTGGGTTTCTTTTGATAATTCCTAGCACCAAAGATCTTGCCTTAATAGATTAATTCATTTCCTTATTTATCAATAGTTTGAATTTTTTAAAAATACTACAGGTGAAGGCGCTCAGGTGACCCAAATTGTTTCAGTTTGAAGGCATTACTATGGTCCACTATGTTACAGACAACTGGGAGAATTTTCAGATCTTCAAGGCAAGGCCAGATGACATCCTTATTATCACTTATCCTAAAGCAGGTATCCTGTGCTTCGTTTAATTTCTTATCTGACCAAGAGTATTATTGTGGTATAATATGCAGCAGTGCTACTTAGTATTTCAACATAAACTGTACTTCTATGATAAGGATGGGCAATGTCATGCCATCTGGCAACAGTACTAAATGTTTTAGTAAACTGTTTATTAGCTGAATTGAGTGGCCTGATTGAGTTTGACAACCCTCACCACTGGAAATTACCCACTGTAGGAAGTGTTTTAACCTCTGACCTTGGTGTGTTCTATCACATAAAGGACTCATGCCTGAGCATTAAAGTATTACAGAGATTAAAACTGTGTGTGGTGCACCTAGGGAATATTTATCTTAAAAATCAGAGATTAACATAAAGTGGAATTGCTCAGAAAGTATTGCAGGTATTAAACTAGTCAGATTTAACTAGTCAGTTTCCTTCAGTGGGTAGCTTACATTAATCTGGTGAATTTGTCCAGTTGCAAACACTCCTTTCAGGCTTAGCAACTTCAAAGGGGGTAACCACATTATCAGTTTCACCAACAATACTCTTCTCATGCTTGGATTGGTGGATGTAACGCAGATGTAACAGCTGCCTCGCAACAAAGTAGAAATTAACAAAACAGACCACGACACGTGGTCAGAGAGAAAAAACAAACCTCAGGCAGAGTGTGGATGTACTAAACAACAATCAAACCAGGCATTAAATCCAATATGGGAAACCCGAGTGAATAACCTAAAAAGCAGGCAAACAACGTAGGCAGGAATCAAAAGAGTGAAAAGTGGAAGATCTTGGAAGGACTGGACTGCTGAAGTGTGATATATACACTGATCAGTCATAACATTAAAACCACTGCCTGGTGAAGTGAATAACATTGAAAAAGGTGAAAAACAGACCCCTGTTACAGCTGAAACTGCTAATTGTCTTCCAGCCTAATATGAGTCACCGCTGCAGCTTTCTTTGCAGTTGTGCATTTAGCAAATTAGCTACCAGATCATAAAACTTTCTCACGTGGCATTTCTCTCAAATCACATTGAATAGACATATCTAGACCAATTATTTAAATACCATTTTATATATTGTACATACAGTTCCATGGGGTCACATAAACCCCCTGTCGGCTTCTTTTCTGACAGGCACCACCTGGGTGTCCTACATTTTGGATCTGCTTTACTTTGGCAATACGGCACCAGAGCGTCAGACCTCTCTGCCCATCTACATGCGAGTACCGTTCCTCGAGACAGCCTTCCCTGTGACCCCTGCAGGTCTGTGGCCCCTCTTACAGTGATACTGTAAGACTATAACAATGAGTGCTCTGTACGCTGGTGAGGATTGATATGAGGTATTTAAATAAATAAGCATAGAAGTCCAATACACAGTCCATAGTACAGTGGTCAAAAAACAGTCAAGGGTCAAAATACACACACATGAACAAAAACAAAAACAAAAAACACCAGAGCAATCCAATCAGTACATGATGAAGAGACATAGTGTTCAGTAGAATTCAGGTGAGGGTGACCTCTGATGGTTGAAGATGACATTGCTGGGAAGTGGTGTGATGACAAAATTATTAAATTGCTATCCTATTGTGATTGCAACCTACCTTTGAATATGACGCCAATGTTTTCTTCAATTCAACAAAGCTAATGATTGACCAGCATTTGGATGTCCAAATCAAAATACTCACATAACTTTAACAGGGAATGGGCAGAATGCTTATCACTTTCTGATATCAGTTTACAGACTTAGTACCTTAAAAATGTCTCAAAACAGACCTATTTAATGCTGAATTCAGTACTAATGTTCTGTCACTTTTCTTTTTATATTTTACTGTAAACAACATATATGCACTTTTACTTTTCTTTTTTTCTACTGTTCTTTTTTACTTTGTAAACCTATTTTTAAAGTTTCTATACACATAACACACACACACACACACACACACACACACATATATATATATATATATATATATATATATATATATATATATATATATATATATATGATTGTTCATATGCATAATAAATTTTGCCTTATTTTTCATAACACCTGATGGGTTATGACCCTGCCTTTCCTCATCCCTTGAAATTTGGTCTTAGGTCTTATTATTTGTGGTTATTGTTATTATGATTAGTGGTATAAGCAATAGTAGTAGCACTGCTAACACACATATTATTACTTTCTCCATTACCATTGTAGCAATGATTGATATTAAAAACAATTAGTAATATACGGTCATTAGTCTTAATTACTGATTAATCAATCTTTAGTTTTAATAATCATCGATACTATCACAGTAATATAGGAATTACGTATATTATTATTATGATTATTGTTATTATAGTTACTACCATCATTGGTATTATGATTATCATTATTAATCATGGCTTCTTAATTGATGATTCTTTGCTAATTAATCTTAAAAATAAGTTATATTATAATAATTACAGTGACCATTGTTTCTATTATAGTTATTATGGTCATTATTACTAATTATTATTATTAATAACATTATAGTCACGGTTATTATAATTATTACAATCATTATTCTCACCATTATTCGTGTTATTTTTGTTACTGCTATCATTATTATTATGATTATGATTATGATTATTATTATTAATCAGTATCCTTAATTATTGATTGATCACTCACTAGTCTTAAACATTATTGATATTGTTATAATAATTATAATAATAAGGACTCATATAATTTATTATGGGTACTCTTGTTATTATTGTTTCAATTATTGTTGTTGTTGTTGCTATTATTATTATTATTATTATCATTATTACTTCTTACTAATTGTTAGGTCATTGGCCCTGTTGTGCCTTCTGCTCCTGTCTCTCTCTGGTTTTGACCTGTTTCTGATATTGTTCCCTCTCTAGATGCTCCTTTGTTAATGTAATTAATATTTGTCTCAGTTACAGCTAGGGGTCACTGCGTGCTATCAGGTCCCCTAGTGAAGTGACTACCCTTGTAGAAAAATACAAGGTTAGAGGCAGCAAATTTCCTGCTGCATAATACCAGAGTTAATTCCTGTCTCAGTTGCATCTACGATTTACTACTTCACACCAGAGGTCCTAGTAAAGCAACACATTTCTATTTGGCCTTGCATCGCTACATGAATGTTGCATGTACAGAGGCAAAAATGAATTGCCATGTGTCACCAGGATTAACTTTTTGTCTTAGATTGCGCCTAGGGGTTGCTGATTTTCATCAGGACCTCTAGTAAAGTGATCAACCCTTGTAAGAGCCATAATCTATATCTAACCTGACAGATTTTAGTGTTATGAATTACAAGGTGAAGGCAGCGAATTTCTTGCTGCATGACACCAGAGTTAATTTCTGTCTTAGGTTGCAATTATGATTTGCTGTGTCACACCAAAAGTTGAAGTAAAGTGACTACAGGGCTGTAACTGATATTCAACCAGTCAGATGTCATTTCAATGAATGGTGAGATATTACTTATGTTAACCTATGAGTGGCTGTGTTCTGCACTGCCCTGTGGGTCAAACCTACCAAAGGAGTCATTGCTGATGCGTAATGACAATTATGACGCTCAGATGCAGTCGCGCTACGAGAGTATTACCTGCTTCTAGTGCTTCCAGAACTGTTTTGTTCCGCACTGGCACTGCTTCAGAGCTGCAAGAATCATTGTTGAATGTTGCTTCTTTTCTTTGATTGCTTGCTGCTGTGCTTTTCCTTTGTTTCAAGTTTCAAGTTTGTTTTATTTGTCACATACATAGTCATACACAGTATAATTCGCAGTGAAATGTTTGAGTGCTCTGTCCAAACTGAGGAAAAAGAAAACAGGTGTGCATAGAGAAATATATATTCTATATATGTACAAAAATATATTAACAATGTATGTACAATATATGTATATTATGTTTATATACACAATGTACAATGTATATGTTTATGTATATATGTATGTACACAATGTACAGAATGTACAGTTCCATCTTGTAAATGACACATTTACAGTTTTATGTTACATGGTGGTAATTGAACATATTTACAGTTATGTTACATGGTGGTGGTGGTCCCTATAGTTCATCAGGTTCCCCGATTCAGGGCCCGAATGGCCTGTGGGAAGAAGCTCCTCTTCAGTCTCTCTGTCTTGGTCTTCAGGGAGCGAAAGCGCTTCCCTGACCTCAACAGATAGAAGAGCCTATTGGGATGGGTGGGGTCCTTCACAATCCTCCTGGCCTTGGCACTGCTTGTAGTAGATGGTCTGCAGGTCAGGAAGTTCCGTGTGAGTGACGCGCTCTGCTGAACGCACTACCTTTTGGAGTGCTTGTCTGTCCTGCTTGGTGCTGTTCCCAAACCAGACTGTGATGTTCCCCGTGAGGATGCTCTCGATAGTGCAGGTGTAGAAGTTCCGCAGTACCTTGGAGGGCAGTCTGAAGTCTCTTAGGCATCTCCAGGTAGGCCCTCTCATCGTTGTCCAAGATCAGGCCCATGACAACGGTGTCGTCAGCAAACTTGACAATGATTGTGTAGCCAGAAGTGGCTGTGCAGTCGTAGGTGTACAGTGAGTAGAGCAGGGGGCTTAGGACACAACCCTGAGGAGCTCCAGTGCTGGGGGTGAGGGTGGATGAGGCGCAGTTGCCCACCCATACTGATCGTGGTCTGTCTGTTAGGAAGTTGGAGATCCAGTCACACAGGGATGTATGCAGTCCTAGATCCTCCAACTTAGTAGTGAGTAGGGAGGGGATGATAGTGCTAAATGCTGAACTGTAGTCGACAAATAACATTTTAACATAATTACCCCTCCCTTTGTCCAGGTGGGTCAGTGTGGTGTGGAGTAAGTGTGCAATTGCATCATCAGTGGAGTGGTTGTGGCGGTATGCAAACTGCAGTGGGTCCATGGAGGCTGGCAGTGAAGATGTGATGAAATCTCTGACTAGCTTTTCAAAGCACTTCATCACGACTGATGTGAGGGCAACAGGGCGGTAGTCATTTGCTATGGAGAATAAAGGCTCCCCACAACTGCAATTCAAGATTTATGCTAAGTGCTTCAAAAATTCTTAGGAATTCTGTAATTCTGCCTCTAATTCTATTCTGTGCCATGATATAATGTGATATCTGTGGAGAAACACATCAAGGTTAAGAAATGATAAACATTCCCTGGATTGAGGTGCCTGAGGTTTAATCCACCTATTCCACGATTTATCTCCCCTCCACTCTCCACTCTCTCCCTCTTGCTCTCTCTACTTAAGAGTGACTTCTCTCCTGTGTACGTATACTGGACTGCCTATGTTAGATTAGTGTCCTGAAGATAAAATAAACATCGAGAACATGAAGATTCATATAGTTTCCTGACTCATTATTGCCAAATATCTAACAATTTGGTGCAGAGAAACTAAATGACACACTGACACCTCTTTGGTAATAGCTAAACATCACAAAGAACTGGGAGAATGTTTAGAACTTCAAGGTGAGACCAGATGACATCCTTATTGGCACTTATCCTAAATCAGGTATTCCGCGCTTTGCTTAATGGTTTATCTGACCAAGAGTATTAATGTGGCTGTGAATTAAATCCAGCAGTAAGCAAAGCAAAATTTATTTATATAGCACTGTTGTTAAAAAGCAGCTTTACATATGCCTGGGTCCAAGCCTCAATACAGCAAGCCAAATAAGGCTGAGAGGAAGAAATCCCAAGAGGAACCAAGACTCAAAGGGGGACCCATCCTCCTCTGGTCAACACCAGACAACATGATTACATGGATGATATGAACAAAAGATAAAAACAAATGTGAACTGGGAATAATGATCATCACATCAAGTGGGGGGATTATATTAACATTATAGTCTCTAATTCTGAAGTGTGACATGGTAATATTGGATCAATGTCCTGGGCCAGGTCTGGTGGATGGCCAATTTGGGAAGATCAAGGGTTTCCTTCATCAGGCATGCAGTAGCAAATGACCTTGTGGTGATCCAGTGACAGATGGGCAGGAAGGCAGACAACCTCATGGTGGTAGATACAGGTCCAGAGACAGGGCAGGGAGGCATCTTGCTCAAGCACACATTAACATATATATTAACATATCCAGACCAGCTATTTAATGGCTCAGAAATTGGCCAGGGAGTTGAAAACTGTGGAACTCCATGAAAGATACCCCTGCTTTTACCACTCAAACCCAAAGGTGGAAAATCTCAAGCTTTATACCTTTATATAAGTGTTTGGTAATATTTGCTCTTAATAATATGCATTTGGAACCCATAAATCTTTAAACCAATAAGTGTTCTACAGCTTTAATATTAGAACGACTTAAAACAATTTTTTTCTTTCTCCTACACTGTGATAACATCACACAAACTCGTGGTGTGGCAATCAAAGCAAAGAATGGATGCTGCACAAAGGTGACTGTGTTTAGTGGGTGACATGCTGCACAGCCGTCTAGGGCCCGACTCGGGAAATTGTTACATACTGCAGTTTTCTTCTTTTGAACACAATTCACAACAGTGAATCAGCTCAATTTTCCTCTGGCTATTATTACTATCAGACACATATTCAACCTATTTATTTTGTTGAGAGTAGTCTGTAAATTCAATTATAGACCTGTACTCATAAACAAATAACACAGTGGAAGTGTGTAACTACATCGCAACAAAAACAAAGGTCTACTTGCAATTACACATTCAGGTGTCACGCCTTTTAAAACAATTAGTTTAAGTGGGAAATGCAAAAGCAAAGCATCCCTTAATTGGCCTCTCATCTCCCAAAAGACGCCGTTTCCGTGATATCGTCTCCGATCCGGAGAAAAGAGCTTGCTACAGACTGTGGGCTGACCGATGGGTGACTTCATGAACACACTCCTTGAACGGGAACCAGCCTTGATTGTTCCGGCTCGCGATTGGCTGCAGCTTCGGTTTATACCAAAAAGTGTGAAATAATAGGGGGATTTGGTCCTTCATAAGCGCGTGAAAATACAAAACCTTTATGGTACAAAGGCCGAAAACGTAAAATCTTTAATAGAACCTATTTGTGATTCGACGATTAAAGGCTTTTCAGTGATCTCTAGTGCCTTTTTCTTGCAATTCATTCACTCATTCCACATTTGCAACAGGTAAGTGGTTATTTCACTTCCATTAAACCGATTGGTTTCAAGTATCAAGTGTCAGTAGCTTGTAATAGTTTGAGTCCTTGGTAGACTAAGGTGAATCACTAGGTCCCTCAAAGTCTATACTTTAGGCCTATAAACGTAAGCAGAAAGGGCAAAAGGACTATTTCTAAAAATAGGCTATAAAGATAGATTACATAAATTAGATATTATTTAAAAACACTGGCTATGAAAAATGAAAGCTTATGACTGATTTGACATTGAACTTCAGTCAAGAAAAATAGTAACTAGTCCTCAAATAACTTATTATAATCTTTCCATGGATTGGGTGCCGCAAACTGTCCCTTATGTAGCTCTACTATGATGCCGAACAACCATATTTTAGTTTGATGTCCTAATGAGCAATGGTGAGTAGTTGTAATTTAGACATATTATTTTTTAAAAAACATTGCTTACTTCACAGTTGCTTTAAAGTTGGAGTTAATGAACTCCAGTTGTGGGAATCCACTGGTGTGAATGAGTACAATGTCATAATATTTCAGATATTTTTATAGTCATGTTTGGCACAGTGCTGTTATATAGCCAGATCATTTTGTTTCCACAAGTGGCCAAACCTGTCTTTTATAGTGCTAACACTCTGGATCTTTGGCCTAATCCATCTGCTTGTGGTGCTGTTTAAAGACTTCCAAAAAAATTCGTGGTTATTGACATTTGGACTTGCTGGTCATAAGTCAGAATGGGTGTTTCCTAAAATAAGACTAGAGTTTAGCTAACATTACCACTAACTGACATTACCAGGATATTAACTTATTTGAGCGTGGTGTCGAATTCTGATTTAATTTACTTATGGAAAAGTTTGGAACTCATTTAAAAACCTTTAGAATGAATGAAATTGAATGTGTGTATGTGTAAAGGAAAAGCAGTTTTTATTGCCACTTCTTTGAAAACTGACGGGAAGGATAGCAGATATGCCTGGTTATATAATACCAGTATAGTCTTCAGAAATACTTTTATATATACACTTTTTTTTTTTTTTTGGTCTGTTACAGATGGATCTGCCTCGCCCAGAGATGTTTGACTTCCATGGTGTCCACATGACACATTATTTCACAGACAACTGGGAAAAGGTGCAGAACTTTAAAGCCAGACCTAATGACATTGTGGTTGCCACTTACCCCAAATCAGGTACCTACATGTGTCGGACTTTCACACATGCTAAAAAAAAAAAGAGAACAAACAAATTGTGTTGTGGTTTTATTTATATATATATATATATATATATATATATATATATATATATATATATATATATATATATATATATATATATATAATAAAATATTTATTATATATATATAATAAAATATTTATTATATATATATAATAAAATATTTTATTATATATATATAATACAATATTTTATTATATATATATATATAATACAATATTTTATTATATATATATATATATATAATAAAATATTTATTTATTTAGCTGTGGTGAACTTTAATCAATTGGCCTCTCTGCTAATCTCTGATATGAGGCTTGAGCATTTTACCACCGCTCAGGCAAATCTGACTTCTCTCTACCAACAAAATGCTGACATAACCAGTCGAACCTTGGGATAAGAAGAAAAGCCGCACTGACCACAGACAACGTACCTTTTAGGCCCATCTACAGATGCGCCTATTCCTTTATTGTATGTTCGCACATGTCTAGAGTATGCACGTCTGCTACATTGTTTAATTCTATGACGCAGGTTGGGTTCCTGCCCAAGTTGTGCCAGAGTGTGCATAAGTGTGGGGGAGTAGGGGATCTGGATGAGAGGATGCGTTGCAGGGTATCATTAACTTTGTCAGTGACACTGGTGTTTCCTCTGCATGCCCTGCCGGCTATACTGCGTCCGTTTACATCTCCAGGGGCATTGTTTGGCTCTTGTCAGGTTGTATGCAGCATGGTTATTGGTTGGAAAAATGCCCTGCCGCATTTGTTGTGCAGTCAAATAAATTCTGCCAACATTTTTGTTCACCTAACAGCAATCTATAAAGCAGGGTCATTTCCTCTCCTCTTAATGTCATTGGTGACATGTCTCTGTGTAAAGAACTTCACTCTGAACAATATAGGTTATATTCCTAATGTGTCTACTGAAAGCAAGGCTGTCCCTGAATAAGTCAGAATTCTAAAACTTACTAACACTGCAGCATTATGTTGTATGATTATATGATGTATGATTTGAGTTAGATTTTTAAAAGCTGATTTTAAATGACCCCCTGCCTCTCTGACAGGTACCACCTGGGTCTCCTATATTCTAGACCTGTTGCATTTTCGTCAGACAGATGCAGAGCGTGAGAACACTGTTCCTCTTGATGAAAGAGTACCCTTTTTGGAGTTCTTCATGCCATCTTTATATACTCCAGGTCATTAGGAAACCTACAGTATGCTGCTCATCTAATTACTGTAATCCATGTTTGACACTGCATTTATCAGGTTGTTAAAGGGGCTGGATTTTTATGTTAAGAACACAAGGTTACATAAGGGAGCAAAAGGTTTGGAGCCATTACATAAGTAATGCTGAATGTTCATCATAGATCTTTTTGTTTCTAAAGTAGTATTTCAGAAGTTCTTCACCAGCCCATTTTTTGTGAGGTCCATGTCAGAGTACCGAACATAATTATTACTGCATAATTCTGATATGCAATACTTTTTCTTTAAATCAGATCAAAAGCAAAAATGAACAGACATTATTGAAACGTTTGTCAGGAGCAAAAAAATGCCAACTAGAACATATTTGAATATATATATATTCATAAATATTAAAATAATATTTAAATATAAGGGGGTGTTGCACTTTTTTTTTTCTCCTTTCCAAAGAAAAACAATTTTTTATTCACACAGGTACGGAGATGGCAGATATGTTGTCTACTACTCCTCGCATCATCAAAACTCACCTTCCTGTTCAGTTTATGCCCAAGTCCTTCTGGGAGCAGAGCTGCAGGGTAGAGTATGTAGGGCTTCCTGAGGTGGCCTCCCAAGAAACACAGGACCTCCTTTTGAACTTAGTAATCTTTAATAGAAGCCTCATTATATGAAATATGTTCCCATGAAGCTATTCAAATATACTGCGTCATAGCAATAAAATCTTCTCCTTTTCAGCTGAAGTAAATTTGACATCATGCACCTTGGTTTATATAACATCTCTGTTTGATTCATGATAATCTGTGGGTATGTACTGTCCCTTTTATCTACAGATTGTGTATGTTGCTCGCAATGCCAAAGACAACGTTGTTTCCTACTTCCACTTTGACTGCACAGAAAAGATACAGCCAGAGCCAGGAGACTGGAAGAGTTTTCTGCAGAGATTCAAGGATGGAAAGAGTGAGTCACTGAATCAGCAACTGTATGCATGAACAAGTGAATCTGATACATTTCACTCCATATGCACAATCACTACATTTTTTTAAAACTACATGTGAACAAACCACCTTTTCAAATATTTGAACTGTGTAAAATACTGACTCCTTTTTCTGGCCAAAAATCTCCTCATTTACTTTGCCTTTAAAATTCCATCAGTGGTGTTTGGCTCCTGGTATGACCATGTATGTGGGTGGTGGGAGAAAAAGCAGATGTACTCCAATATACACTACATGTTCTTTGAGGATCTGGTGGAGGTGAGACTCGCATGCTGTTGTCAGATTTCAGATGACACGTGGTTGGGTCCCCATTTTGCCTTTACATTTACAACCTAGTCAGTGGATTTGGTACAGTAACAAATGAAATTTGCAAAACGAATGAACTCTTGAATGAGTTAACAAATAAATGTTTATTCAGTATAGTTCCTTTTTTTTTAAAAAAAAATGTAATTAATTAAAACAAATTTAACATCACAGAAGTATCAAGTATAAATGTTTATTGGCAGCATTTTTGGTTTTGGTGCTTCAGGACACTGGGCGTGAGATAAGGGGCCTTTGCTCCTTTCTCGGTTTGTCCCCGTCAGAAGACGAGAGGGAGAAAATTAGAGGAGCTGTTCAGTTTGATGTTATGAAGGCCAATCCGCTGACCAACTTGGAAGATGACACGACACTGGACTTCAGTATCTCTCAGTTCATGCGTAAAGGTGAGTTAAGACCGGCCGTCAGGTAGACAGAAAAGGAGTAAAGGATGTTTGTGAAGTGTTACGTTTGCGCTTTATGACCCCTCTTCCTTTCCTGTATGTTGACGCATCTTAGGGAAGGTCGGGGACTGGAAGAATCACTTCACTGTGGCTCAGAATGAGCAGTTTGATGAACACTACAAACAGATGATGAAGAACGCCACTCTACAGTTCAGGACGGAAATTTAGAGCAATATTAAAGTACCCTGTTTTATCATTTACTTTTTAATTCAAGGTCAGGGGTGTGACTAGACTCATGGCTGATTTCGGAAATCAAAAATCTAAACTACACTCTTATGTTTGGTAGATATACCACAATGGACTGGTATATGTGACAAATGAGTGCAATTTATGGGAATGTCCTAAGTACATGCAGCAGTTTATAGTTCCTGTTATGGCCCTGCTGACAACCCACCCAGTGTTCCCAGTCTCACCAGGGCTACTTAAACCCACAGGCTCTTTCCTCCATTGCAACTAAGTGAAGTCTGTATGCTTTTCGATTGTAGATGGTGTTGGATGCTGGAGCCTTTCTGTCTCCAGGCACCCAACGCAAGGTCTCTCTGTCTCTCTGTCTCTGTCTGTCTCTGTGGCTCGTTCATGCAGAGAACATCTAAACTCGCTTCTTTCCTTTCTCATAGACCCTTAGAACATGCCTCGCTTTTCCCTGTCATCCTGTAGATTGGATAGTAGATATAGGACATTTTTTATATATAATATAAAATTACACACACTGTGCTTTCCTCAATAAAGTGGAACTCTCTTGATTCACTACCCTGGTGTCACTGTCTCTTGACTTTCCCAGATTGATCCAGCTACAGAGGGTAACTTGGAGGAGATTGAACCTAAAGGACTGGTCACTTTGAACCAGTTTCTAACAGGGGTGATTAAACCTTCATTTATATAAAAAGAATGCTCTTATAAAAAATGTGTGATGTCTGAGAGAAAAGTGTTTTTTTTTTTTTTGTTTTTTTTTTAAAAGACTATTAAACAGATTCCTTTAGCTATTTGTTTGGGTTCTTCTCTCCCCCCCAGCACAAGGATTTTAAATGTAATGCATAGACTAAAATAATTTTGTTCCTTACATATGTTATTTTTATTTTAAAGATGCACATTGATTTAAATTTTGGTGGAAAATTTGAAAGGATACAGATAGAAATTAAATCTGAAATAAAAATAAGAGAATTTTACTCTCTGGAGATGCATCTAATATAGTCCGTTTTCTAATCACCCAGAATTTAATTTAACTCAAAGCCATATTAGAATTAGGAGCCATTTGTGCAGAATGGTTTCTTTAAAGGGAAAAAGTACCCCCATGCTGTTTAACTGGCCTTGTTTGCTCTCAAACAGTGTGGTATTTTCCTGCCAAACTGAATTGATTTTGCTTGGAACTTGCGGAGTAAAACTACAAGGTCACCACCTGGATTTAACTAAGCCAATAGGTAAAAGCCTCCCATTGCGTAATTACTGCATGGGTGATGTTTCAGCTGGCAACGTTACTTAATCCTAACTGATGCAGTGAGTAGCTTCGCGTTTGTTAAACAACCATGTCGAAAGACACATCCTGTGGTCATGGAAAAGATGTTGTTGTTATTATTGGCATACATCTAAGGAGATTGCTGAAGTTGGGTTTAGAACTGTCCAATGCATTATTTAAAAAGTTGAAGGACAGTGGGGAAACATCATCTTTGAGGAAGAAATGTGGTCAGAAAAAAAATCTCGAATGATCGTGTTCGGCGATCGCTTAAATGTGTGAAATTAAATCTTAGAAAAACAACTGTATAACTCGGGGATATGTTTAATGGTGAAAGTAAGAGCATTTCCACACGCACAATGTGAAGGGAATTTAAGGGATTGGGACTAAACAGCTGTGTAGCCTTAAGAAAACCACTTGTTAGTGAGGCTAACCGACAAAAATGGCTTCAATTTGCTAGAGAGCATAAAGATTGGACTCTGGAGCAATGGAAGAAGGTCATGTGGTCTGATGAGTCCAAGATGACTGCCAGAATTCATTGGGCTCAAATTGTGAAAGAGTGGTTCAGGGAGCATGAGGCATAATTTTCACACATGGATTGGCAAACTTTTTCAAAAATAACATGCAGCTAAGTGAAGTCTTATATGTTTGTGTGTGTATATATAGATCAAGGATCTGATCCGAGATTACTACAATAATTTCAGGATGAGGGTCACTTAGGGGGCAATAACATCAGACTGGCATCTTGGGAAAGGCATAATAACAGGCTGTACAATCTCTGTTATTCTCTTTGCCCTTGCCATGAACCTGGTGATCAAGTCAGCCGAGGTGGAATGCAGAGGGCCCCTAACCAAGTCTGGTGTATGGCAGCCCCCCATTAGGGCGTTCATGGATGATCTTACCATCACGACTACATCCGTCCCAGGGAGCAGGTGGCTCATGCAAGGACTTGAGAGACTTATCACCTGGGCAAGGATGAGCTTTAAGCCCTCTAAGTGAAGATCCATAGTGCTGAAGACAGGGAAAGTGACTGAAGAGCTTAGGGAAGCTATTTGATACAAGCCTGAAAGATTCAGCTGCCGTCCAGAAGTCCAATGACAAGCTTGGAGCTTGGCTCACCAAGGTCAACAAGTCTGGCCTGCCTGGTAGATTTAAAGCCTGAATCTACCAGCGTTCCATCCTACAAAGAGTCTTGTGGCCTCTGCTGGTCTATGAGGTCCCGCTGACAACAGTTGAGTCCCTGGAAAGAAAGATCAGCAGCTTCCTCCGAAAGTGGCTGGGCCTTCCACGGAGTCTCACCAGTGCAGCACTGTATGGGACAAGTAACATCTTGCAGCTACCCTTCAGTGGCCTCACTGAAGAGTTTAAGGTTGCATGCACAAGAGAGGTCTTGCAGTACAGGGACTCCAGTGACTGTAAAGTGTCATCAGCTGGCATTGAGGACAGGAAGGAAATGGCAGGCTGAAAAGGAAGTGCAGGTGGCAGAGTCTCGCGTCAGACAAAAGGCACTGGTTGGTAGTTTGGTGATGGGCAGAGCGGGCTTGGTTTACTTCCCAAAGCCCAAGGCAAGGAGAGACACTATCAATTTCAGGAAGAGATCCAAGCAGCTGTGGAGGAAGAGAGAGTCACCAGGGTGGTGGGACTCCGGTAACAGGGCGCGTAAACTAGGTGGGAGAACATACTGCAGCGCAGGATTTGCTGGTCAAACATCATGCAGGCAGACTTCCATTGTGTCCGGTTCCTTGTGTAGACAGTTCGATGTTCTACCAAGCCCAGCAAACCTCCATGCTTGGGGAAAGAAAGAGACATCTACCTGCCTCCTTTGCTCTGGAAGAGGCTCTTTGGAACATCTCCTCAGCAGCTGCCCAAAGGCACTTGTGGACGGTCGCTATCGGTGGTGCCATGACCAGGTGATTAAGGCAGTTGCTGAGAGCATAGCCTCAGCCATTAGCACCAGTGAACAGCATCACGCCCAAAAGAAGGTAATCACCTTTATCAAAGAGTTAGATAAACCTCAGGCACGACTCAGAACAACAACGGGCCTCGTCCACACAGCCTCCGACTGGCAACTCCTGGTTGATCTGGGAAGGCATCTGAAGTTCCCTCAGCAAATAGCCGAAACTTCACTCTGCCCAGACATGATCATCACCTCTGCTGCTTCGAAACATCTGATCATGCTGGAACTTACCGTGCCCTGGGAAGAGCACATGGAGGAAGCCAATGAGAGGAAGCATGGCAAGTACCGGTTACTGTTGGAGATGTGCAGAGGCTGGAGGACGAGCTATGAGCCCACAGAAGTGGGCTGTAGAGGCTTTGCAGGTCGCTCCCTCTGCAGAGTTCTCAGTCGACTTGACTTCTCAGGATGGCTAAGAAGAGGGCCATACAATCTGAAACTGAAGCCGCAGACAAAGCCAAAAGATGGCTTTGGCTCAAAAGCCCTGATCTGTGAGTAGCTGCTGGAATGCAAGTCGGGGCTTGATCAACCCTGGCTGGATCCCCTGGGTGAGGGTGTCAGATGTTGAGAGACCCGAAATATCCGATGACTCCAGATTACATCACTGATGATGCGTCTCAGTGCATCCATGAGATGTTTCTTGCACTATATATATATATATATATATATATATATATATATATATAAAAAATCCAAAGAAGATTCTAGATGAGAAACTGCAACAGTATACTGCACTTTAGTAAGAGATGTAGAGAATTAGTAGTAGGAGTAGTCAGTTTATATATGAAAATGTAGATGTTTAGAACCCTGTGGAATGAATGTTATGATTTAAAGTTCCAAGAATTTTTCTTTGAGTTTCCTCATTTCATTGCTGCCATAGCAACAACAGGCAATGCAAACAGATATGTTATTAATGCAGTGTCCATTAGCATTAAATGCCTTGCAACTAAAAATGACAAATCCTTCATTCTGATGGTCCAAAGGTGTTCAGCAAACCAATCAGCAAACCTCCTCTTGGTTTCTCCAAAGCTCCAAAGCTGATTACATCTCTTACTAGTAATACAGTAAAGTCCCACCGCAGTGACGTATGAGGAATGGGTGATGATAATTGATCCTTTTGTGCCAGTTATTTTAATGGCTGTGTTAATATATTTACATGTAGCATATCTAGAGCGCTTGCAGGCTACAGTACCACAGCCATTATTTGAATGATCATTTATCTCACTCTTGACGAACATCTTTTTGATGTTTTTGTCTTACCTGTAGGAGATTAGTAGAGGATCCTTAAAAAGGGATGTGGTCTCAGCATCAACCTGGAGGATTCTGAAGTGTTTAAGTATAATATCAGCCACTGTTTTATTTGTAGTATGATAATCAGCACCAAGGGAATTCTTGTTGGCTTAACAACATATTGTTTATGGGGCAGCGCATCATCTATGATTTCCTCAGGGAAACTCACAGTTTTGAAGATATTCACACATTTCTATGCTTTTCTGGTGGAAGTCTTCATCCTCATTGCAAATGTGTTTAAGTCTAAGCAGCTGTGAGTAAGTGGTGGAGTTTTTATAGGCCTTGGGATGTGATGAATTGTATTGCAAAAAGGAATGAGAGTCTGTAGGTTTATAATAGATGGTGGTATTTAAACAAGAATTAGCAAACTTCACTTAAACATCCAAAAAGGCTATCACATATGCATACATTCTTTCCCAAGTTACAGTTTATCAATTTATAAGTCCTTCCAGGAGGAGAACTTCAGAGTACAGTATTTCCAATACGAGTAGGCAGATTTGCTAGACATAGAATAAAGCTGCTTTTGAACTAAAAGTATCATGTAAGTATCGAGTTAATAGGATCATGGGGGTGTTGAGGAGGTGAGACTCCCATGTCATTGTGAGGATCCAGGTGACAAAGTTGGGCTGCAGGTGTAAAGGCAATATGACCCAATCAGTTGATTTACTACAGTAACATATAAAACATAAGTAGCAAATTTCATTGTTCTTCTGAGCTCCTGAAGTATTCACAAAGAATTCGCAAATAAATGTTTATACAATACAATGAAAGACAAAACACAACAATTCATTATGAATGTTTATTTGCAGCATTTACGGTTTTGGTGCTTCGGTACACTTTGCGAGAAATGAAATTCCTTTGCCTCTTCGTTTGTCCATGCCAGAAGATGAGAAGGGGAAGATCAGAGGAGGCATTCACTTGGATGTCATGAAGGACAACCCAGTGAGCAGCCTCACTGACGATGGAAATATCAGTGTTTTTCCCAATCCCCCACTCACGTAGAAAGGTGAGTTCATTCAGCTAGTTAGGCAGGTAGGTGAGGGTTGGGGATGGGTGACAATTTTGAAGCAATTGTCTTCTGCCGTCTCTTCGTAAGCTGCATGTTGACACTTTTCTATGGAAAGTTGGGAACTGGAAGAATAACTTCACCATGGCTCAGAATGAGCAGTTTTACAAACACTACAGAGAATGACTAACTTCAATCTCCAGTTCCGAGATTTATGTTTGGGTTGATGGCGATGTCAGCAGTTTGTGGTAGCTACATTTTTATTCTGGTCTGTGGAAAGTGTTATTAAAGAAAGCTACTGTAAAAAAAAGCAAACACAAAATATTGCTGTTCATCAGTTTTAATTCACAGCAAAAGTGAGGCATCAGCACAAATCCATCAGCATAAAGAGGGTTTCCAAAGACCATGATGGACTCAAATAGGTTCTGTAAGCATGACTGTACTAACAGTACAAGACAGAACCCAGTAGCGTGTAGGTGAGGTCAACACACTATCGGGACACCTGATGAAATCATTTGACAACACAAATAAAAGCAATGAATTTGGGTTGACCAAGAAAGCAGAAGCGCATGATACAGGCCACAAATTTGAGAGTGGATCACATTTTTATAAATTCCCTCTTTAATTAAATGTGAATGTGCACTAAATAGTGCTTATGTCATTTGAGATTGATTTACTGTTGAAAACATTTTAGTCTGATATTACTAGAATATTTAGTTATATACCTTTACACATCTAAAAAAATAATTGAGTTCCCTTAATGTCAGTGCTTGTAATCTGGCTGGAAATACACTTGCACTATGTAGGATTGTCATTCACATTAAATATATTTCATGTTATTCTGAACACAGCACATTTTTATTTACAGACAACAAAAATAGCAGTATGTACATTTTCTTTTATGTCACACTAATGTTAGCCTTTCACATGTACTGCTCAAGTGTCCTCTTGCTGTTCTGAAAGACTAATCAAGCTCTGTTTTTTGGAATATACTGTATCTTCATATTTGCTTTTCTAATGTGTAAGAGCTACACTGGCTGTCCAAAACAGTTTACAGTTGCCCAAGGATCTTTTGTTAGGTAAGGCATGTACAAGAAGACATCACATTTGGCACATTTTAGTTAGTGCAGAAAAACAACACAATTTAAAATTCAGTAATGCCATAAAACCGTATGCACAGTAACTGCAAATGCATGGTCCTTCAAAATGAATTGTCAACACTTGATGCGAACACTTGATGGCCAGGTTCTGAAATCTTTCGGCTGTAGTCTCATTATTTAAGGTCCTAACTGCCATGTTTGTGTGACTTGCCATGTCATTTTAAGACATGAAAAAAAAAAATGAATTAAGGGGAAGTGGTTGCTTCTTATGTCTCAAAAAGCACCCCCCCCCCCCCCAAAAAAAGTTAAATAAATAAAATAAAATGAAAGAATAAACAGAGCTTTTGGGTAGGTATGGGGTTAAAGATTTTTTTTTGCAGAACCTAGCACAAATCTCTCTTATATTCATAAATCCCTATCCAGAGTTTGTTAGTTTCAAAAAATCAAAAGCCCAAACACATTGAAAACAGATGAGCTTTCCAAAAATATTTTTCATAAAATAGCTTACCTTCATCATTTTCAGACATTCCAAATTAATATTCTCAGTCTGGGGGAGAGAAATAATAAGAAATCCACACAGCCATGACTCGGCTGTTCTCATCTTCTGAAATAACCTTTGTGCTGCAAAATCTGTGGTGCAGCACTTATCTTTCACATTGCTTGCTGAGCTTTGCCTCCAGGAATGAACAGGGCATAGTGCACAAACACCTATAAAACTGCAGAGAGCCACACAGAGGAGCCCATGTTGCAAGTTAACTTTATGTGCTTGTAAATCTGACTTCTATAATCCAATTGAAATCCAAATTAAGCCATTTTTCAATGTCTCTGTGACTTGTAGTCTGTGGCTGTACCAGTCACCATAAAAATTTCCTTTCATCACAGCTTTTTCTTTTAGGTAATGTGAGGTGATTGTTATCAGGGTTTTTCCTCTTTGACCAAGTTTAACCCAGTTCAAAGGTCGATTATGTCACTACTCACACTGGCCGAGTCATCATGGCAATTGACTTTCAGGTAGCTCCGCCCCCCTCTACTGTCCAGCTGTGACCCCACCCTGTCCATTTCAGGGGTCAGGAATGGCCTGGTGTCATCCGTGCTGGGGGTAAGGGCTTGTCCTGTGCTGGGGGAGGGGTGCAAGGAGACAGGGCAGGACACGGAGGAAGGCACAGGGGCTCCGGATACCCAGCGAGGGCCCTGGTGGGTGGGTGTAGGGGGCGCTGTCACCTGGCGACTGGGCACGGCACTGGGGATAGAGCGTTCCAGGGCAGCGGAGGACTCGGTGAGTGGCGATCGCTCGCCGCTGCTTTCCGACAGCGGGACCTGGGGCTCGCTGTTCCTGCGCATCCATGACCCAGGGGGCTGGGGTGGTGGTGACCGTGGTGGTGACCAGGTGCCGAGCGGGTGGAACAGGCCACCTCCCTGCAGCAGGTGCTCTCTGTGCAGCGCTTCGTCGATGCTGCGGCTCAGGTCGATGGGGGACGGAGGGCGCAGGTCAAAGTCGTACAGCGAGACGGCCGACTCCTTGTCGCGGTCCACGCTGCTACTCGAGCACCGATGCTGCCGGCTGAGCGTCTGCAGCCTCAACAGTGACCCCACCGAGGCCTCGCCGACGCTCCTCTGGTTACGAGCACGGTTGCTCTCTTTGGGTGTGTCCCGGTTTCGTATGAGGCTCTTGCTGATGTCAGCTCCTGGCCGGTCCTGCCCGCTGCAGTTGTTGGGCACCTCCCCAGCCACACTACCGCTGCCACTGCCACCGCTGGCCCCTCCCATGCCATTGCTGTCAGTCTTCCTGTTTGGCCGCCCCTTAAGACTCTGTACTATTTTTGCCCAGCATGTGTGCGTGTGGGAGGAGCTGGAGGATTGGCCGGGTGAGGCGAGGTCTCCTGTACCAGCACCTCCCTGTCCCGTAGCCCTCCCCGTCTGGCCCCTTCGTGGCCTCCAGAAGACCCAGGAGGCCAGCAGCATTAGACCAAAAGCCCAGGCGAGTTCCAGTAGCCGGGCCCAGAACTGGCACAGCCACCAGGCCCAGCGGAAGCGCCGGCAGTCACCCAGCAGGCCATACAGCCATAGGCAGGTATAGGCATGCAGCAGGCAGCACAGCACCCCCAGGAGGGCGCACACAGCCAATGTGCGTGCCAGCACCCTCAGCTTTGGCCCGCACAAACCCTGGTCCCCAGTGCACCCTGCCTGGGGGCTAGACAGGCGCGGAAGGGCCACACACAGGTAGCCCAGGCACAGGGCCAGCCCTGCAGTCAAGGTGAGGCTTTGCAGCACGATTGGTACAGAGGGCGACAGCGCAGGAGACAGCAGGTCAGCTGCGAGCAACAGGGTGCACTGGAGCACCACCAGCACGACCAGGAGGGGTGGACGCTGGAGCGAGGGGGGTAGTAGATTCACCTTAGCCCCCTTCAGCACGAGCACAGCCATGGCAGCCTGGGCCCAGGTCAGCAGGGGCAGTGGCAGCGTGCACAGTGCCGTGGCGACAGGCTGCGGCAGGAGCTGTCGGGAACCGTAGGGGTCGAGGAGGAAGTAGGCAGCCCGCACAGCACCAGCGAGGAGCAGAAGGCCATTGGTGAATGCCAGCAAGCCGCGGTGAGGGCAGCACATGCTGGGAGCCAGGGCCAGGCCCAGGGTGGCACCAGCAGCCAGGAGCAGGAAGAGGGAGGCTGAGCCAAAAACGTGCAGCTCCCAGGCAAACGACAGTGTGCGGCTTAGGTCTGCCCACACCAACATGCTCCCATTTGAGATGCCAACCTCAGTGACCACATCCAGATCACCAGGGCTCGCACAGGGACCCAAGCCAGTGGCACAGGGGCCTCCAGGAATGTGGGTAGCAGTAGGGGTTGGGTCTTGTTTAACCACAGGGACGCTCCCGTGGCTGACACCCAATCTCACATCCTTGTCCAATGGTGTCAAGTATCTGTGTCCTTTCAAGTGAGTTGTGCTTTGGGTGCTTGTATCTGTGGAAGCAAACAAACAATCAAACCAATAAAAAAAACTGGTTTCAAGATAGAATGGCAGACCAAAATATACATGATACAAAATGGACAATTGCCCAGTAATTGGACAAAAACAGAATAAGCAAAGACCTCAAGTGAAATGTACTGATGGCAGGTGGGCTTTTTTATTGCTCTCTGCATCTTATGAACTACTCAGTCTATCATTTCCAGGGAGCATACATACTGATAGCAAATGTATAATTGCAAATGATCACTTTTTTTAAGTCGCTTTGCCAAATTCCATAAAAGTAGGTACACATTTAAATAAGGTTGTTGTTTTGTCTGCTGAGATATGTAATGTGACAGTACTTCCAGCAGATGGAGATAGTGTTTTAGGACAGAAGCATCCATTGTCTGACTTAGAAAAGGAACTAGTGCTACACTGCTTTAGACTGCTCGTTTATCATGCATCAGGTACATAACACGATCACAATCACAGTTGTTCTTATATTGATATCAGATAATTGACCTAATATAAGAAAAGTAATCTAGCATCCACTTAAGTATTTTTCACATTACAATTACGATTCACCTCTCACTCTACTGTCTGCACATGATTTAACTTCTGGTATACTCACAATAAAGTAATTATTTAAGCCATAATGCACATCAAATATGAGTCATTGATACAAAATAAAAGTGTGGATGAAAGACAAACAACAGACAGAGGGACATATGTACACACAACAAAATTGTCTGGTTACAAATTGAAATGAGACTTTTACATGGTATCTACTATATAAAACCCAAATTCATAATTGTTCTATTAAGACTTATGGTAAATCTAGTTCTATGAAAGTATTCCATTAATACTAATAAGACATATAACAGTGCAGATTCAGACTGGCAGAGCAGTGTATTCCACATTTCCACCTGTAAACAACCTGTATTTCAGCTGTTATTAGCTAATGTAAGGCCGTAATGTGAAACCAGCTGGCTTGCTTAGGGGCAGAATGTGACGTGGAATGATTCCAAGGTGCAAAAACTGCCTTTAATGTTGAAAACCAGACAAAATCAAAAGGACAAAGAAGCTAAAAATAGCTGCCTAGATTTTTAGCCAAACCAAATGATACATAATACTCAAGCTTCTATATAACTAGCACAGACACAAAACAACTCTTCATACAAATTCACACAACTGGGCTACAGGGAAGCCATCTGGCACTATGCCAGCCCAACCACACATCACCTGCACTTGAACTCGGGTTGGTTAACACAATCTCCTCCCATCATTTTCCTGCATCTATTACTCATCTGCAAATACCTTATAAAATATGACAAGTTCTCATTTTAAACACACACACACAATGTGCAAATCTATACATTTCTACAAATATGTAACATAATATTCTTTCACAGAACTTCTGACTGTGCACATTTGATCTATTTAAAACACTGTATTGATTAGCAATGTTTAAATACAGCGCCCTCAAGTTAAATAATATTTAGAGGAAATATGAAGAGAAGGATAACACGAGAAGTTATTAAAATCAGACATACTGTGATGTATCTGTTAATGTTGGTACAGTCAAAAAATAGTACATTATACATTAAATCAAGGTGGCACTACACCTGTAAAGATCTACAGATTTGGCATAGGTTTTGTGGTTAAAATGCATATTCCTGCTAAACTGCTGCCCACATGGATCAACACCGCATAGGAAAATGCAATGATTTCCATGTGTCGCTTTCATAACTGGAGAAAATAAAGGGCTTTCCTCAAAAACAGCCATGAATTTTCACAACATATCACTTTAGCATTCTATGCCAGCTACTGCAGTGGAAATGTACTTTCAGCTGTCCTATCAGCATTTTCCCATCTGTGTTTTAGGTTGTTTTTTAAAATGTGGTTAGGCAGCATTGCTTTTCCCTGCAGGTTTTATTCGTAGCCTGTAGTATGCAAGACAGAACACATGCACACACACCCACAGTTTTGTAATGGCTCCTGCACACACATATACAGTGATAAACTCAGCTCAGATGCAGCCTGGAGGAATTAAAAGCAACACTGTATCATGAGATTACAACCTGAACAAGAACTTAAGGCACAAGGGATCTGCTGAACGGAAAAAGCACACAGAGGTTTTTGTCATTTTTATCACTGGAACTACCTTTCCATAACTCCTCAAAAAGGCATCTTGTTTATTACCATACAGGTATTGCTCCCTGCTCTAAATCATAAGGCTCCAGTGTTCTCCTGGTTTTCTGCTTTGGCATCAGTCAAAGGACTTATGGTACAATGCAAACTTTTTATAACTGACAAAATACCTTTAGCTTTGGGACAAATGGTGGTTTGTGATAAACTGAAATTAACATGACTTACCGGACATTTCTATGAAATAAAACATCTGAGAACAATATCGCATTGCCAGAGGGGGAGAGCCCCCCAACCAAAAAGGTAAAGTATCAGATAAGAAATGGCACAGAAAGTGATTAAAATATACATATAAAATTTGGCCCCCAGAAATCTTTCACGTCTAGGGGAGTGGGGTATATACACACTCATACAAACTCATAATTGTAATTAGGTCCTGCACACGTGCTGAGGATAAACCTTCACAAAAGTAAATTGGAAATCAGACAGATGCGCATATACTTCTAGTAACATATGCTTTACTCCCTTTGACAAAGATTTGCTCCTGCACAGCAGACCTGGGGCTCAGACATATCCCAGGTGTGCCGATCACATTTCACAGCTGGAGGCATTTACACACACCAACAAACACACGGTCTTTCACTCTACACCAAAAACACACACATACATACACACACACAAACCACAGTGACTGACATGTGTCCTTGATTCCTCAGTTTCATGTGCAGTGGAGGTCTATTAGAATTCTGAGACCCCAAATAAAACTACTCGACTGGCATCCATACGGCTCCTTCAGCTTCTGCCCTGTTTTATTCCACTTGTCTCCAACCTTCACTGCAACAAGCCCTCCACCCATCTGGCTTTGATCACTTCTCTCAGCTCTCCCGGCTCATTACCCCATGCCCCTTGCTCGCTACATTTACAAAATGAGCCCTTCTCTGTGTGACAGTACCTATCAGGAAACCTGCAGGAGCCACTCTGTTTTGGGCCCTCGTTTTCTTTCATCCTTGCTCACTTCATCCTTCACTGCCCTTCTGTCTTCTATCTGTTCTCGCCTCCTTCCGTCTCTCCGTCCATCTCCTCTGTGCATATTTTCCCCCCAGGTGAGACTTGTCTCTTTCCCACGCTTACATTTTCCATCTGCCTCTTTCTCTCTCCCTGTCTCTGCTACTGGCCCTGTCTGGGACCGTTGTGCTTTCTCCATCATCTTCCCGTAAGAAACCAGCTGCATAAATAATTCAACTTTGTGCCAAAGACATACATATTATCAAAGTAGCCATTGTTTCCATTACTGCTGCGAACTACAAATCCCATGAGCACACTCTTCAAACGATTCCTACCTGCTGTGTTCTGTTGAAATGATGTGCTTGTAGGGGCCAAGCTCTTAAATGCTGTGGTCCCTGGTCTTTGCAGAATGCCTGTGCTGGTGCCTGTTCCTTGAGACCCTGCCCCTTTTGGCTGTTGATTGGGTGCTGTTGCTGCCTTTGCCGGTTGTGTTGCGTTTCCTGGCTGTGGAGTTGAACTAGCTGGGGTTTCCCTTACTGGAAATGTCCTGTGCTGTCGATTGCCTGCTGAAATGGTGCTGCCTGCCTCAGCTAATAAACATGGGAGAATAAAACAAAGCTATAAATTAACGCACCATATGTCATTGGAACTTGACAGAACATTGAAACTTTAACTCACCGACTCCTAGATCAGCCTCACTGATTGACAGATTGGAGCTCACACGATCTGTCACCGATTCGGAACCAGCTGATGCAAATGCATGTTTCTTATTGGCCAGCGTACTGGTGGAAGGGTTAGACTGGAGCACCAGTCTTACAGTAGGGCTTGTATGAGCCCTGGATCCAGTGGTCAGAATGTCATAAACAGTTTGAGCTGGGGGCCTGTACTGTGCATGCTCCACACTGTCCGTTTCCATAGTGCCAGTTGACGACTCCCATAAACCACGTCCAGTGGGGATTAATGTTGCCAAATCTGACCAATCATCTTCAATGATTTCATTAAATGGTTCTTCTGACAGTGCTTCTGGTGTGACATGTCTGCCATGGAGCAGGTTGCGGCCAGAGCCCTGAGAGGTAAATGAAAGTTCAGTGCTTTCATTTTTGGTCTGGTCTCCAGCTTGCTGTGTGGGTGTTGTGTTAATAGGCCCTGCTGCAGGCCATGGAGTTTGGGTAAGTACCCCAATGTCTCTGGTGTATGGAGATACTGAATGGGCTGCAAGTTTAACTTTTATATCTGTACTTGAAGGCTGTGGTGGTGTTTTCCACATATTACTAATGGTTGGTTCCTCTGAATGCCCACTTGATACAACGTCTTCTTGATCAGCCGCTCCAACAAATTTGTCCATGACTGTTTTGTCTCTTGTGCCCATTTCTTGATCATTAATTTTGAAAGCCACCTCTGTCCGGCCTATGAGATGAGAAGACCCCAAACTCAACTGCGTCTGGTTGGTTGGTTGTGGAGCAGAAATTTGGGTATTGCCTTCATTTGAGGAAGAGTTTACATACACATTGCCTGTGATTGGGTGCAGCAAAGCCAGAAGCATGGAGAGTATCAGCAGATGCTCCATGGTGGTAATCTGCCTCCTCAATGCCTCAGTAACAACTCACTGCTTTTTTTTTTTTTTTTGTCTTCACCTGTTAAAAAAAGATACATTACATTACAGTCGCACTTGCTCACAAACAGACAGGCAGACTTACTCAAAAAACTGATTTTAAAAAAGGCTGGGTACTCTGAGCATATGAGTGAGTACAGCACTCCCAAAGTGTGTAGTTATACCAGCTGTACAGCACATATGGCATATTGTTGGTTTATCATTTTGTGCGTGTATGTGTAAAAACTGCAACTCAGCACCATGTGTGTGTATACCTCTGCGTAGTACAGTATGGACAACTGAGCACTTTAAGTGACCTGCCCTCAGTGTCAACAAAGTCATGAGTCATAAGCGCAGGTGCAAACTCTGACTGTACTAGTGTGTAAACAGACCCACGAACACAGTATGCAGGGAGGCACGGCTATTCGGTATTTTCATATGCTACTTCCAGAATATACACTGCATGACAGCCCTGATACTCAATTAACATCCATTACGGTTGTATTTCTTACTCATATTTACTGCAAGCCAGCATACAACCAACAAAATGCATTACTGAACACATGTTTTAACAAGAAACCCTAGCAATATTTGTATTTATGGTGCATGGCTGAGCAGAAATAAAGACCTGTGGAAACTTGTTGAGTTTCGGTGCTGTATATTTAGGACATTCATAGCAATACTATCCGTGCTTCAAACACTGCAGTCATTTGCACATTAGTGCATGTCTAGTGTAAATATGTGATTGATCATAACCTTTTGGCCTGTGGGCTCATAATGATGACATCACAGCCGTTGTAAGAGAGAGAGTGGGAGGTGTTTGCTTTAATCTTCACTCTTTCTCCCAAACACGCTCTTGCTTTTTTCCATTTTGGATCCTCATTCTTTATCCATCTCTCTGATTTCTCTCATTAGTTCAGCATGTCTTGTTCTTTATGTTGTTATTCTGACATGTTTGCACACTGGAGAAAAGGTTAAAAGCATAAAGTTAGAGATTATCAATGAAAGAATGGCATGTTGAGGCAGAGAAGGCAGGGAGAGTCCAGGTATAGAAAGAGACATTAAGAGAAAAAGGGAAAGAGAAAGAAAGTAGGAATGTGCTCATAGGAATAACTTGGTGTTATATGTGCTCATAGGAATAACTTGGAGTTGAATGTGCTCATAGGAATAACTTGGAGTTATATGTGCTCATAGGAATAACTTGGAGTTATATGTGCTCATAGGAATGTGCTCATAGGAATAACTTGGAGTTGAATGTGCTCATAGGAATAAATTGGAGTTATATGTGCTCATAGGAATGTGCTCATAGGAATAACTTGGAGTTATATGTGCTCATAGGAATGTGCTCATAAGAATAACTTGTAGTTATATGTCCACATAAGAATGTCAGACTGTTATCTCAGTTATTATAACATGGAGGTATATGCGAGGTTGCGATAGTTCACTGGGCGTGCATATTTACACTGCCTCCGGAAAATCAGATCCAGTTGGTTCGGCGGGTGGGTATGTTGCGTACGTATGTCCACATTCTCTTGCATATCAGCGTGTGTTTGATGACTCTGCGCTCATATTTCCTGTGTGCTTGTGTGTTTCTGCGTGTGATGAGCTCTGTTCTGACAGTGATTGACAGAGAGCAGTGGCCTTTCTGCCTTTTACTGAAAAACTTTCAGTTCTCCCACTCCCACACAGCACACATGCACTAGGGCAGATGCAAAGTCCCTCAGCGCACAGAATGTGTGGAGGGCATTTAGGCGGGAAATGGCATTTCTGCCTTCTAAGATGTCCCTTAATGCAAATGTCATCACACATTCTCGCTCAAAAGCAGACGTTTTATTTCTTTGACCCTCCCAGCACCCCCTTCCCTTCCAACAGTGTTGTAGTTGCACAGTCGGAGCTTTGCTATCGCCATCTTTCTCATGCGCATGCCCTCCAAATATGATCAGCAAAAACGATTGCATTTCAGCCATCATATTGCTGCACTGCAAGTTTCAAATTATGAAAGAGAGATTTGTTTCTCCAGAGGGGGGTTCTCTCTCTCTTTCTCTCTCTCTCACACACACACACACACACACACACACACACGTATACACACACTCGTATACACACACACGTACACATGGACTGACTCATTCCATGCAGTCAGTTATTTCCGTTAATTTCAGTGAATGTTTCCAGGCACAGACAGAAGCCTGTTTGTAGACAGTGATCAGAGTGCTGTCCTGCATACCCCTGGATGTGTGTGTGTGTGTGTGTGTGTGTGAGAGAGAGAGAGAGAGAGAGAGAGAGAGAGAGAGAGAGAGAGAGAGAGCGAGAGAGAGAGAGAGAGAGAGAGAGAGAGAGAGAGAGAGAGAGAGAGAGAGAGAGAGAGTAAAGCTAACCAATTGGAGAATTACTACTTTCACTTGAGTTTAAAATAAATATGTATATCTTATTTATGTAGGATTTGGGCAAGAGTGGTGTGTGTGTGTGTGTGTGTGTGTGTGTGTGTGTGTGTGTGTGTGTGTGTGTGTGAGTGTGTGTGTTTGTGTGGCGGCAGAAGATATGCGTGAGAGGTACTGGATGCTCTAACTGAAATGATTCCACCCTTCTACTTTTAAGGAATGTAAATAATCTTCACTATCAGGGCAAAAGTCTCTCTCTCTCTCTCTCGCTCTCTCTCTCTCTCTCTCTCTCTCTCTCTCTCTTCCTCTTATTCTCTCATAAACCAGCAGCAAATACACACCTGCAAAGTGTGTATGCAAAGTTGATACACACAATCTGTGTGAAGTATGTACTTCAGAAGTATATACAAAGACACATATAAAGCATGCTTTTCTGGTAATGTGTGCAGTCTGTGACAAATCATGGTTGACATGATAAAAACATCAAAAACCAACTCTCTAATATTCCCCTATTTTGCTTTCTCTCTGAGTAATGGATGGTGGTACCTCTTAGTCATAGTGGTGACAAAGTTTTGTGATAGCATGCATGATAAACAAAGATCTGCAAATCTCAAACCATCTGTCACCCCCTACATTCTCTTTTCATGTGCCTGTCTCTGCAGGCACCTCCAAGCAGTCCTGTTTTTACTGTTGGTTTCACTCTCTCCAATCCAAATTTAGATAAATCTCTCTCAAGGAATTTCTTCTATCATTAAATGTTTTCTCTCTCACACACCAAAGCACAAAAGAGTCAAACACGGGGTATCACATCAGCAGAAGCCACGGTACAAACTGAGCCCATTAAGACATGCACTTTGTTGAATTTCAAAAAATTGTACACCTTTGAGGCATGGGCTTGCTACCTTAAAAACAGCATTTCATAAAGATGTGTAGTTCCGTTAGTTTTCTTTGTTTTCCTCCCTGGATGATCTCCAGCATAAGCCATTATATATCATTTAGATGACCCACTGAAAATAAGTTGTTATAATCAAATATAACTACAAACAAAAACATTCTACCCAAAGCTTGCATCCAACCCCAAATCGACTAACACGTTTACTTAATTTTCACGCTGCCATGTAAAAGGCTTTCTTATTGCCATCCGTGCACCGTCTCCAGTTTTGTCTGTAGCAGGAGCGATAAGGGTGAGCCGCTAGCTCCGTCTGTTTTGGGGGGGCGTTATGGAAGGAAGTCCGCCACCGATTCCCAAGGCTGGACACTGCAATGTGGTCTGGCGCTCCCAACCTCCTCCGGTCCTCCGGGACACAAAAGTCGCGCTCCTCTTTCTTTTCATTCTGGTTCACGCAACACCACTCGACCGGATGCGCGCTCAAGCCTAACGTTTATTATAACCCACTTCTAAATGAAATACTTGACTCAGTTCTTTCTCTCTCTTTTTTTTCGGGCAGCGACTCGCAGCTCTGCATTCTTGATGACATGCATTTTAAAAAGAAAAAGAAAAGAACCCGAAAGTAATTACAGTGAGCTGTTCTTACCGCGGTGATAAGCCTCGCGGCAAAGAGCTATCGCGTGTCATCGTGGCTTCACAGCGCGACTGAAGCCTCTAGGACGATGCGGCGAGCCTGTGGTAGTCTTGTTCTCGTCAACCTGAAGCGCTTACCGCATCAAACGCTCCATTCCAGAACGTGTTACGCCTAGGAGGCACCCTTAAAACAACAGTGTATTGATTTCCGATCGCTATTTTATTCCCGTTATCACGACGGCACCATTCGCGACAGATGCAAATGACAGGTCGACTGCGCAGGTAGTCATGAAGACATCTTACATCTTATATCCAACGATCTCACTTTCTCTCGCTTTCTCTATTACACACACACACACACACACACACACACACACACACACACAAAATCATGTACATGTAATCATTTCGCCGAAGCAGTAGTGTAATCGGTGCATCCTACCTGCACCCTCCGTATGAACTACTTGGTAGCTGATGACGTCTTTTGCGTCGGGCAGATTCGGACTATCGGAAATTTGTCGAGTGCGCGAGATTTCCTTTTCTGTTCCCTAAGATGAACCACAACCCGCTCTACTGCAGCCGAGAACGTTTAGTCAATTCCTTCCTCTGTGTCTCTAAAAGATCGATTAAGATAGACAGCGCTTTTAAATTCGCCCCCCTCTTTCTCGCCCCTCCTGTGGCTCACATGCGGATCAACATGCGGATCCAATGGCACTCGGTACGGTTACTATTACGGATTTCATTGTCTGGCTCAGTAACTCGAAATTCTGGCAATATTGGTACATGCACCGTGACGTATGCAGTATTTGCTGAAATAACCTACAACTGGCGCAATTTAGTGTGTGCGGGTGCATATGTGAACACGTTTGTGTGTGTGTGTGAGGGATAGAGAGAGAGAGCGACTGTAACCTGAGGGTTGGATCATACTGAAACTCAAGTGCATACTCAAGTGCATACGGACCTGTGCACGCACATACACCCAAATGTGCATGCGCGCACGGCATACGCGTATAATCATTTATGCCAATCCAGTCTAGTCTGCGAGCTAGTTATTATTAGCATAATTTACTGGTGATTACATGTGAACAACTCAAAGGCTCCTGCTTTCACAGTTTAGCCTAGTAACCATAACATTTTATGAACAGAAAGCGACAGATTTTCCAAAACATGTAATAACAGTCTAAGTTCCTTGCTGTATTATTGCGGCATTGAATAAGGGATATGAAAAATACAGATAGCAATTCACCAACAAATCACACCTTTACTTGTATTGTGTTGGTGTTCTCAGAAAAGCAATACCAGACCAGCAGGGAAACCAACCATTGTCCATCTATTTCCTATATTTGCTTAAATTACAAATCACTGTAGGAGTGTCCCAGACATAAATCCTAAATCCCAGTGAAGATTATATGCTTCACATTCATTTCTGTACTTTGACTGGGAGTAGGAGGAAGCCAAAGTGCTCCTTTTTTATTCTTTCAATCTACACCTGCTATACAAGTTGCATGTAAATAGTTTTATTCTATATAATGTTAAAATAGAGTGTTATATTAATGGTATTACCATGTTTTTGTATATTGCAAATTATAATGGCAGTGTTTAAGATCATGGGTTTTGTGATCTAACTTTACAAACTAACCATAAGGTTCAAAAATAATATAAAACTACACATTGTAATCGAAAATGAGGAACACCCTCCAAATATCACATTCTATATACTAACTGGTCATTAATGGAATATTTTACCAACACTTTTTTACACTCAAATATCTTAAATCACCCAACACAGGCCTATTGTCCTTTTTTGCTTTGGTTTTGCACTAGAACTGCCAGGCTAGTAGAGCTGACAAGTAGTGGAAATGTATCCCCACCAAGTAACACTGTGTCATCGCACACTTGCCTCAAAAGTCATCAATTAGCTATAAAACACTGGATATATTCGGTTTCAAAAAATAGATGAATCAGTCTGCACTTAAAAATTGAAATGTATAAATCAAAGAAAGCATTACAGGTTCAAGATGCCCGCTACTACTATTTTTGGCCATGCAGCATTTTTTTGGCCACAGTCCCTTTCTTATAGACCAAGGCCTATCATGCTATGCCAGAAAACCACATAAATCTGTCTGAGATTATGTAACCAATTTGGGGGAAAGTGCGTGATGAAATGATCATGCAGATTTCCCGTGGTAAATGGGATACACAAGGATCAAGGGACATTGTCTTACACTTTCCAAGTTAACTTTTCAATTTCATTCTTCCCTGTAATACACCCCTTCTGTGTCATTTCCCTGCCCTGATAATCTCCACCAGATTACAGTACATTGCTCCCACTTTGGTCTTGAATTGTTAACTCCAAAGGGAAGTTCCAGACTGCTGTTTATTCAGGATCTCAGCGTAATGGCGCTGATTGAAGATCAGCTCCTCCTGTCAGTGTGCCTACATGTTTTTATCCAGAGGCCAGCACCCACAAAAGATACTGAGGATCCGAAACCTTGGTGGCCAAATGTAGATTACTTTTAAAATGCTAGGTGTCTGTTTACAGTTTACCAGTTACAAGTACAGCTCCCATGGCACTACTACAGCATATTTTAGTTTTAGTTTTAGTTTTGTCTGTTCTCTGCATGGCTCCTAATTCACTGATTGTTCCTGACTTTACTCGCATTCCACTACCAAAAGTCTGAACTAAATTGGATGTTGCATGTGAGCAACAGCCTGATTTATGGATTTATCACTGGGCCAAAACTGTGGTTGCTTTACCACAACAACAAGAATTTAGTCAGCCCCAATGTTGTCTAACTGGGATGAACAATTCTGCTCATACTGCAGGAACAAGGTCTTATTTTCAGTTGAAGAGATCTTATTTTCAGTTGAAGAGATTTGGGGGATCCCACCCCCTGGATTTCTTCTATGACAGGAATCCAGGTAAATGCGCATAGTTTTCGCTTTTTGGTGAGTTTTGTGCCAGTGTAATTTTGGAGAGTGCTCGATGGCACACAAAGTTTATCTTTAATTAAGAGACCTCTTACCAGGGCAGCTGGAGAATGGGTTGACTGTACAGGAGGGTGAGCTGGCTGTGGCATGGCAGGATTTTCTGCTCCTGTTTTTTGATATCAAAAGTGGGGGCTAGCCCAAACTACAAAAGTCCAGCCCTGCTGTCTGCAGTCAGGGGACCCCTACTTCACTCACTGTGTTCCTGGCCATACAAGCCCTGCTGTCTGTGGTCCTGACCACCCCAGCCCTGCTGGCTATAGTCCCAGCCACACGTGATAAGATGCCCATGTTCACCAGAGGCTATATAATATATGCCTTGGGGTTGTGCTCCCCTGTGGACTGCTAGAGCTTACCTAGCCCTGGCATAATGAGGACTGCTGGCTTCAAAGGGTGTCAAGAAGTTCCACTTTCTGCTCCTAATACTACTTCTGCTATTATGTCTCCAGCACCCTGCATTGAGGAGGGCACTAACACCATGTCGTGCAACCAGGACGATACCATCCCTGTGTTCAGCGTGGAGACCTTGGCAACTGGACCTGGAGCAAGCTTCAGTGACCCACTGCCTCATGAGCTCTTGTACCTGTATATACCCTCTATGTTCCCTGTATATGCCTGCCACCTTCACGGACTCTCTGGTCACCTTCGTTGACTCGCCACCTGAGGTCTTCTGGAATCGCCTACTGCCTTTACCTGTCCTCTTCGTGGATCCGATGTCCTATTGTCTTCTAAACCTGGCTCATGCTCCAGCCCCAGGTCCTGTGCCTGTTCCTGTTCCTGTATCTGCTATTGCTCCAGCCCTAGCTACAGTTCCTGCACCTTTTCTGACTCCTGCTGCGGTCTCTGTCCTTTCCCCAGCACAGGACCCCAACACGGCTCCAGCTTCTGTTCCTTACTAGACTCCGGCTCCAAAACCGATTCCCTATCCTGTGTGACTTGGTTCCTCAACATGTTCATTACCTGATCGTTGGAATGGTCTTGGATTCAGCCTCTGATCCTGTCCCTGGTCCCGTTATGGGCTCTGCTATTGTCTCAGGCCTAGCTCCTGTACCAGGTCCTGCCTTTGGCCCTACTCCTCCAGTGTAACGCTGACCTCCTATGGTCCTGCTGACTGACTCTATCTTGCTCTGGGGCCCGGGGCCCCAGTTTGCCATGGTGTCCATCAGGATTCATGTCTTGTCTCTGTCTTCTAGCATGTTTTATTATGCCTGTCTGTTCACTTGTGTTTCGTTTCCCCCAGTTTACCTTTGTATATACATCTGTTGTCTACCTGTATTGTTTTGTTGGACATTAAATTCTTTTGCGTGTCTCTTTGCTTTTCCTTTCCTGGGATTTTTCTCCATTTCATGTCTTTATGTCTTCTGGCTTTTTGAGCACAGACTGGTATAACGACAAGAACGGAATTGCGGTAAATCAAAGTTGATCAATATAGACATTTGTGTGGGCTTGAACGGAAATGATTGCTACCTGTGCGGTCTCAGTCAGTGATGCCCAGCACATCTCTTGGACTGCTATCTTCAGGTCTTACTGAAGTTTACCTAAATGAGCAAGTGAAGAGCTGAAGTCCTCCTGGCCTGAGTGTTAAGTGCTGGTACCTTATTATTTTGTGTGTAATCAATGAGTGAGATTTATTTGCAATTATTAATCTCAAAAGCCATTCTCATATCATCAGATGACCAGGTTGTTGAGTCTTTAAGTAACTGATGATGCTTCTTAGCTCCGACATGCTCACAAATGCTTATGTTACAGATCATATCATAACCGGTTGCGTCAACACTGATCTGGCATCACCAGTGAACGCGTTTCAGCATGAAGTGAACCGGAGATGGCGGCAATTGTGATGAAATGCAGTTTAACTGGAAAAATGCCGTAAACATACATCATCAATCACATACTTTATAACTTAAAACTGGTTATTTGGTTGAAAGTCAAATGTCAACCAAATATCGACAATGTGACATTCCTATATCAAGTTAATATCAATGCTGAAATGAGGTAGTATACCCAAAGGGTGCACACTCATTCAGTCCTAAAAGCATACAGAAATAAAACAAGCACACACACGCAACTGCTCCATGTACTCACATGCATTTAACAGTCATGGACACTGAATTTACCCCTGAGGATTTTCCTAAGTCCATTAGTGTTGAGCCTGCAAAGGATATGAGCTGGCAACCTATGTGGCAATGACAGGGCTGCAAATGTG
>NC_137516.1:6450000-6715000 GCF_041902795.1 Electrophorus electricus | reverse complement strand
CCTGAGAGAGAGAGAGAGAGAGAGAGAGAGAGAGAGAGAGAGAGAGAGAGAGAGAGAGAGAGAGAGAGAAGAAATGAATAATGTACTCAGGGAAAGCATTAATAAAAACAAAAGTGATTAGGTCACATTTACTCACAGACTGGGCCCAGCCTGCATAGGAACCCCAAATCTTCCTGAAGAAATCACCTGCAAAGTGCCAACATAAAATGCTATAAACAGTAGGCTTTTCAACCTACCTTTTCTGGGTGCATCCTTTCAAGTGCACTAAAATAGCTCCCTCTAGTGGTGCATTGCTTTTTTGCATCTATATCTAACCACACTTTTAAAACAATTCTAACTTTTAAATGGTGCCAAACTCCAGCGGAGAAACGAATTTATAAATAAATATTTGGCGGAAATTGGGCAACAATGTACGGAACTTTTGACCCATGCATAGAGCCAACATTTATAGAGACAGATTTGCTGGGGTAAAGTAGGGAATTACAGCAAAATGTGCTAATCACTATCCTCACTCACCCACATTAATTACTCCATAATTACTACATTTAGGCTATTTTTCAAACCTAAAACAGTGTTTTGTCTGTTATGTTTCTTGATTTATTTGTGTACACCAGTTAATTCATATGTATTGTGCTATGTATTTAGCTCCATATTTATTGCTCCAGAAAACTTTGCAGCCTTCAATTTGTTAATCCCTCCCTCCAATGAAATTGTAGCATTATGGGTTGGTAATAGTTGTGAGTAATTACTAACTGCAAACACCTTTAAAACAATTCACAGATTAAAAAAAAAAAAAGGATAGAATGGATGCTGCATTGTCTTTAGCAGAGTGGCTTTTGGCTTTATTTGCAGAGCACAAAAAAAGATTAAGAAAAAGGAGACACAAAAATCCTGAAATGTCATCATGCTAGCTGAATCGCCTGGAACGATTACACCGTCAAGGCAGTTTGTCCGATTTGCTTACACTGTGGGTGAACAGGCCAACATCAAATTGCAATTTGCAGCAATGTCCACTTTCCCAAATGGAATCAGAGTAACTGATTGCGCTGATATTGGTATATCTCCTGCGGGTGACGTAGAGCACAGAGGAACGCAGAGGATAAAATAGCAATAATATATTGTTTTTACAAAGCGCCTTTCTCATACTCAAGATTGCTTTACGAAGCCAAAAATAAATAATTTACTGGCATAAGGGGTCTGCTTACAGGAGGAGCATGAATAAAGTATTTAAAAAGGGGTTTGTATTAAGCTCTGCTTTAAAGGGGGAGCATGAGGAACAGAGATGGAGAGATGGTCTTCCATACTTTGGGTGCCATAACACTGAAAACTCTGCCCCAAGCAGCGACCAATCTGAATTTAAGAATGGAGAGAAGAGCATCAGAGGACCCAAGCGTACAGGAGGATCTTATGTGCGCAACCACTGGTGACAGATTTAAGTATAAAGTGAACAGCAGCATTTAGGACTGTCCTGTAACTAAGCATGCGGTCTGAGTATGCTATAGCATAAACAGCATGCCAGTTTCCTTATAAAGGATGCACAGTCCTGCAGTTTTCAAATGCACATCATTGGACCACCAAACATGTTTTTCCTGACCTCAATCTCCATCACCAGCTCTTCCATTTAACGTTCTGCACAATTCCTTTTTTGCCTTTTGAGCTGCTATTTTTGCCACTACCTCACACAGTAATGAATGGGACACCCCATATTTAAGTATTCATGAGGTAATTTGCATTGACAAATTCATTTGCATTGCATTGGCACCGGGGCAGGATATGAAGCTCATTCACCTGTGCACATTTTCAAGATTATGATTTATAAAGAGGGATCAGCATACTCAAGATTTTTTTTTCATTGGCATGTGCCATTTCTTGTAATTTTGTGCAAGCACACTGTTACTTTGGAATCCACGCAAAGTTTTATATTTGATCACACTATTCTGCATATGGTTTTATCACCATTATGTCTACCATTCGGATACATAATAAGGAGAACAAAGACACCACACCGAATGTGGACATGGGAAGGACAATGTAAGTCGGTGTGTTATTTCACTCACCAATCTCTTGATAGACTTTATCAGTCAGAGTCTTCTTTCCAATACCTGCAGCACAGCTATAGTCACGCTTAGCAATCTGCCACACATGTGTATCTACGGGGACGGCTTCAGACTTGTCCAGTGACATCAAACATACACAGTCGGCCACCTGGACAGAACGTGGGGGTGTGCACACCCGCACACTTATATCAAGCATCACATAAATTATTGCTAGTCATGCCAAGTATTAGCATAGTCTGTCTATAAAATGCAGCACTTACATATACAGGCTTTTTTTGTTTTTAAAAAAGGTGAAACCAGGGAGCCATGTAGCCTGCATTGTATGACCAGTTATGATCCGAGTTGTGATGCACCTACTTGGGAATCATTTTCTGCATTTCATCGCCATATCATGACAAGTTATTTACCTGGCTAGCAAACTTATTTTTCCCTAAACGCTTTATAGACTGAATGCTAAGAACAGTAGCCACATTAGCAGCTAAACGATTAGCCACCTTGAGGCCGACACCAGGGAGTGTCCGGAGTGCATCTCTGGCCTGCAAGTACGGGGTGCTGCGGAGCTCGTAGAGCCAGTCGGGACCGAGGGTGCTCATGATGAGGTGCGCGCTCCGCCACAGGAAACGAGCTCGGTAGCCAAAGCCCATATCACGCAGACGTGCCTCCACACTACTGTCTGTCTCGCATACATACACACAAAACCAAAGACAATCTTACTTTACTTAAAGGTGTCAAACATTCAATTTGTTAATGTGAGACTCCATTGGGATTAATATGGATTAGCAATAGACAACACGTGTACGACTGACGGCATGGAGATTTTAAAAAATGTAGTGCGTTGGCTGTGTGCCTTCATACCCGCTAGTGTCTGTATAGAGGGGAAGTCATGATAGTGTGTGTTATCCAGCTTGCAAAGGGGTGTGCCCAGTGTGTTACACAGTCTCTCTACCATGCCCTGAATCCGGGAGATGTGATTATTGGAACTACAGATGAATGAGAAGAGACACTCCACAGGGTCCTGACGCAACATCCGCACTCCTGAGACCGAACACACACACACACACACACACACACACACACACACACACACACACACACACACACAAACACACACACACACACACACAAATGCTTACTGAGAAATATTAGCATACCATAACTTTCATTCAATGTGTCCAAGTCTGAGTCTTGATCTTTGCGGGGAGACCTGCCGATATGAGTTTGGCCATTTCAAGCAGGACTGCAGTCACAGCATCCCTTAAGAAATGTTTCCCACTTTACCACCATTTAATGCCATGACTCCATCATGCTCGGATTATTGGTTTTATCTTAAGTCTTGAGAATAGTGGTTTGAAATAATTAACCTCTGAAGATATTGCCTGTGTGATTGAAGTGTTGATCTGCACTGCTCCATTCCTCATATAGGTTCTCCAGTTTAACATGCAGCTGAAAATAGTCTCTCAGAAGCTCTTCTTCTTTCTTGTCCTCCTCTGAGCTCACGGTGTCAAGCATCTCCGCCTTCTCTTCCTCCTTCACAGCAATGGTTTCTTTTGATTTCTTCCCTGAACCTTTAAGTCCCGCCGCTGTTTTCCGTTTCCTTCCATTAATTAGCCCTGGGTTTCCATGGCAATGGTAGACGTGGTACCATAAAGTGTCTTCATTCTGAGTGAGCGTCCACACTCGTCCTCCCATCACCCCTGTCCAGTGGCCTTCTCCTGTCTCACGCCATCTGTAAAAATTAAGAGTTCCTTTTGAGGAACAGTATACCTTTCTTACTCAACTTGAGCCACACCTGTACATGGTCAGCGCCAGTTTGTCATGTACAAACCCATTTAGCTATGTAGCTGATTGGTGAGGACTCAAATGTTACAAGACTACTCCACTCTTCTGACACGGGTATGTGAATGGGGCAGTATATTTTACCGGAAGGTTTGTCCACATCCAAGCGTAAGGTCTAACCGAAGTTCGGAGAGTGAACATGGGAGAGAACGCCATGTATTTTTCCCCACCGAATGTAAAGCGTGCTGGGACATCCCGCTGCTGGTCCACGCTTAGACCAGAGATGGAGATGAAATCAACTGTGTCCTGGTTCAGTAACAAATTGCCACAAGAAAGCTCATATTGCTGTCAAGAACTGACAATAATATTAAGCAAAAAATACTCTGCAGTGCATTATGAAGTTATTAGGTAGTTAACTTCGCAAAATTTGTAGCGAATGCTAGCTAATTGGATAACCAGCATTAAAGATATAACAATCTTACAACGTTTGACGTTTTGCTGAATAAATGCTCACTATATAATAGACACAACTAATTACAGCAGCTAAAATGACGTTAAGATGGTGAAAAAGTTGTTTCAAATATCTAAATTCCGTCCACGGCTTTTTCAAAACAAACGAATGAGGGTGAGCAACAGTAAACTTTAGCGGAGTTGGTATAATGTTCAACCTGAGAATCCGTATGGTTATTGCAATTCTCCTTAAAGAAATGTGTGCTGCATTAATAATCTGTAACATTCTTTATAGGTACTTTAATTTTATTACTGCTGGTCCCCTAATTTCAGTTATGTTGAATTTTTTTTGAAATGATTAATATCCATCAACCTAAACTGACTGACGCAACTCCTGCGAGTATGATGCCTTTCGTTACGAAGTCAACGCATCGCTGCAAAACGCATCGTGATTGTAGGAACGGTGTGTAAGATAACCGTGGATTGGCTCCTTTTACCCTTCCTGAAAGTTTCGTCCATGCTGGCCAGATAGATTCACTCCTTGTGGCGGCGGCGCATATGTGAACCTGTGAGGATCATGGCGGATTTGGTGATTCTTTTCACGTCGATTGGGCTCAGTGAGCAGAAAGCTAAAGAGACATTAAAAAATGAAGTGCTTAGCTCTGCTCTCAAGGACGCGATTGCTCAGGTAATCTGAAAATTAAGCATCGACAGGCCGCAAGAGCTAAAATGCTATCAAACTATCGTTAGTTACGTTAACTAGGACAAACTGTCACTGTCCCATGTCACTAGACGAATTAAAATGTGTGTAGGTAGCTAACCTAACTAACCTAAAAAGCATTTTGTACATTTTACGAAGCTCAGATAGCTGCAGTTGTACGAGTTGGTCTTGAATTATTTTTTCAATTTGTAATTTATCTTGGTTAATAACTAGTTGCATGCAGATCTGAGGTTGTTTAACCTTAAAATCAAATGACTGAAAAGTTAACTAACCTAACGTTTTCATTTTATTAACTTACAATTTTAGCTCACATTATGTATTTAGTTATTGTTTTTAACTAAACTTTTAAATCTTTATTAGACCCTCTCGTTTACTTTCGAAACATAAGCTTGATACTTAGCGTTAGCTAAGTAGAGTACAATCTGAGCTATCAGTAATTGAGTTTTTTGACGGCTAGCAGTATAGGTTTAGCTAGTCTAGCTAACGATGGTCGTTTTTTGTGTGACTTGTAGGCACAAGGGCTGTTGGGATCCACAGATATCGACAAAGCTACGGGAACACTGCTTTACAGTATGGTGTCCCGGCTAAGGGAACCCCGGCGTTTGGCTTTTTTGACACAGCACATCGTCCAACGCAAGATCACCACAGAGCTGCAGGTGTCAGGTAGCTAACCTAGATAACGTACCTAGTGCTTCGCACATTTTGGCTGTCCCCGTGTCGTTGGTTTGCTCATGGAGACCTACCTCCTCTCCAGAAAATAAAGAAACAAAAATAAGTAATATGTTTGTTTACGGGGTTCATTGGTGGTATGCGTTTAAGGGTGAAGCAACAAAAAGAAATGGGTGTCTGCTTTTTCTCCCTCAGTGACTGGATGCTTCTGGAACTACGAGCTAGTTTCTGTGCTTGCTAACTTTTGTTATGACAGCAGAAACGGTGCCTCTTGCAATAACTAAAGAATGATTAGTTTCTGGACTGAATGAAATTGTGCTTCATTATCAACTTGTTCTTTTAAAAAATATATATAAATAATTGCAAATGTAACTAATTGCTAGCAGGGGCACAGCTGGTAATGGTGGACCTGGCCGTCGTGGGCCCTTCAATAGCCTCAGGAATAAACTGATTTTGGTTTCTAATTTTTATACTCTCTGCTATAGAGATAAAAATGCCTGACTATATATTTTCCATGAGAAGTTCTGTTTATCTGCTTATTTCCTTTTTGCAAATTCTGCAACTCCATCGCCTCAAAAGCAAAAGTGGTTTGAACCTCCTGCTCACAGATCATGAGTTGTTGACTAGACAGAGGTTAGCAATTCAGAAATGGTTAAAATTAAACCAAATCAGGATTGCAGAAACAAAACGTGTGGAAAAAGAGGGCAGGCAACTTATGTTTTAATTTATTTAAAAAACAAACAGTAAATATGTTTAGTTACATAAGATACCTAGAAATTGGGGGTGTAGCAACAGATTTTGGCCCCTAGGCAGAATAGTTTGCTCTTCTTACTTTCTTTTTCCTCTTTACACTCCTTTTGTCTCTGAAATCCTGACTTTGGTTTCCGTTTAACCACGTCTGATTTGCTAACCGCTCTAAGTCTCCAACACATGATCTGTGGACAGAAGGATCAAACCCTTTTTGTTTTTGAGGTGGGGGGAGGGGCAGAATATATGAATTTATAGGAAACAACATGGAAGTAAACAAAACTCATCACAGAAGACACAGCCTGGAATTATTTATCTCTATAATAAAATATTTTAAAAATTAGAAACCAAAATCAATTTAAGTCCAAGGTTACACTTCGTCCAAGGAGTGCCCTGAGTAATCAGGTCCAATATTACCAAGTCTTAAACACCCCCTGTATATCTATCTCGGAATGTACTAGTTTAGCTTCACATACACGTGCATGTGTTTGCATTAAGTTTACTGCTGATCAGGCGTAAACATTCAGTGCAGCAGTGACAACCAATCGTCTTGGATTGTGTATCTGATGTTGTGCCTCTGTCTCGCATACAGCGGCACTGGACTATGTGAAGAGCCACCCACAGGACCCTCTGGACGAGAAAGCCTTCGAGAGTGCCTGTGGTGTGGGTGTTGTCATCACACCAGAAGAGATAGAGGATACGGTAAGGAAATGGGGAACACAGCTGAATATGGGTTTGTAAACAACAAAGGCAGCCAGTGCTGTGGATCAGGACAGGTTTTTTGCTAGATTTACAGGAATATGACTATTCTGAAATACACACACATTGCATATATCCAGGTATATGATGCTGCAATGTAATGCTCACTGCAAGATTTATGTAGGTCATTCTGATTCCCCTGACAGCTTTATGCTTGGTATGGTCTTCACAGGTTGAGCAGATCATCAGAAAGCACAAAGAGCAGCTACTGTCAGAAAGATACCGGTTTAACATGGGGCTCCTAATGGGTGAGCTCCTCTTAATGCTGCCTTCAAATCTCTTCTAGACATTTATACCCTTACAGATGGAACCTTTTATAGGTTGTGAATCTATGGTATGTTTGGATACATTTTTATTCATTCCATTGTTGATACTGGAGTTCCCTAATGTTTAATCATTGACATCTTTTATAGGTGAGGTCAGAGCTGCCATGAAATGGGCTGATGGGAAGATTGTAAAGAATGAAGTAGACATGCAGGTATGTATGGTCACCTTTTGTTTATGCATTTGATTGTAGTCTGAGCAGCAAGCACAGTAATTGTGATTAAACGGATCCTGATCTCACAGGTGTTGCACCTCTTGGGCCCTAAAACGGAGGCAGACTTGGAGAAGAAACCAAAGGTAGATTTCCAAGTCCTTTCCGTCCCATGTGATCAGTGGTGTATGGTGTATTTCACAAAGAATTAAGGAATACTGGCGGGGGGGGCGTTCACAAATACTTCAAATGCAGTTGACAGCCAAGGCATATCTGGTGTCAATTTTGCTTCGTTGTTTTTACCATAATACTACAAGGCCATTGTAGCCAACATACAATGCAGGGTTATGAAGATCAGACATATGTGACCAAAAGTATTGAGACACTTGCACACTACACCTGCAGGTGTTTTATGACATCCCATTCTAAATCCATAGGCATTAATACAGACTTGGTTTTACCTTTGAAGCTATAACAGCTTCCACTTTTCTAGGAAGGGTTTCTCCAAGATTTTGGAGTGCGTCTGTGGGAAATTTTGCCTATTTATCCAGAAGAGTGTTTGTGAGGTCAGATACTGATGCTGGACTAGAAGGCCTGGCTCACAAGCTCTCTTCTAGTCCATCCCAAAGGTCTTTGATGGGGTTGAGGTAAGGGCTCTGTCAAGTTCTTCCACACCCATCTTGCCCAACCATAGACCTTGGTTTGTGCACTGGGGACAGTCATGCTACAGTAGAAAAGCGCTCCAGAGTCCAGTGTCGGCATGTTTTACACCCCTTGGTGACCCCATTTTGTAACATTATGTGGTCTGCCACTTGGCTAAGTTGCTGCGGTTCCTAAACATTTCCACTCTTCAGTTATACCTCGGCTGATCATGGAATATCTATGAGGATGAAATTTCACAAACTTGACTTGTTGCAATGGTGGCATCCTATTACAATACCCTGTTTGAGTGAGCTCTTTAGAACAACCCATGGGACTGAATGAAACACCTGACACCTGAATTCACTGATTAACAGGAGTGTCCTGATACTTTTGTCCATATAACGTATGTGTATATGAACTGTGCAGATTACCTAGGTTTTGTGACTGCTGAAGTGATATGTTTGTGCCCTCCCACAGGCAGCTAAGGCCAAAGCCCCAGAGAATGAAACTAAGGAGGAAAAGAGCAGTACTGTGAACGGTGCGTGTCGAGGAATGTCTTGTTTCCCCAAACTTTTGGGACGTGGCAGTGGGAAGACACTCCATGTTTCCCCTTTTATTTCTTTGATTCTCACATATAAAAGTCATAATCCTCATTTTGTTTGAATCCAAAACGTGGTTTAGTTAAGAGAACCTGGAAGTAAGACACTTTTTTTTTTTTTGTTTCATTCTGAATAGGAGAAGTTAAAACGGAGGCAAAGTCTCTGATGGAGCAGTTGAGAGGGGAAGCTCTCAAATTCCATAAGCCAGGTGAGTCAGGACCACTGTGTATTGCTTCAGTGTAAACTGCTGTTTGGACTGCTGACTGTTATGTTTATATTTCTTTGAAACCTGACAATTCAAAATTTCATTGGCTATTCAGTGCATCCTTCTTGCATACATAGTAACTTAAATTTCTTTTTCTAAAATGCCACATGGAATGTGTGGATATAATGTAGATTCTCAGACTTAATTGTGGATATAATAACTCATGAAAGAAATAGTTTGAATTAGGAGCCATGCAGCGACTTATAAAAATGTATTTATGAAAGGTAATAAATTTTTGTGGATGTTGTCCTCATTTGTCTGTACAGGAGAGAATTACAAGACTGAAGGTTATGTTGTAACACCCAACACCATGAACCTGCTGAAACAGCATCTGGAAATAACTGGTGGCCAGGTGAGTGTGTTTTTTGGGGGGTGGGAGCGTGAGTGCAAAGGATTTTTAAGTACATTTACAGCATTTAGCTGATGCTTTTATCCAAAGCGACTTAGTTGTGACTGAGTACACCTTGAGCAAATGAGGGTTAAGGGCCTTGCTCAGGGCAATTGTGGGGCTTGAACCACCAATCTTGCAAGTCAACTACCTTAACCACTGAGCTAACACTGCCCCAAGAAATTTATAGAGCGATATAGTGAAGAAGAGGCTAAAGATTATAAAACATCTTTGACTTCCTGCCACTGTTATTGTGTAGGTGCGGACACGCTTTCCTCCTGAACCCAACGGCATCCTGCACATAGGCCATGCCAAGGCCATTAACTTCAACTTTGGCTTTGCCAAGGTACCGCAGCTAACGGTGATCAAATTGCCCACTCGCTGTGCATGCGAAAACCAGTTAACCTCATTTAAGCTCTGTCTCCCTCTAAAGGCAAATAATGGTATCTGCTTCCTCCGATATGATGATACCAACCCAGAGAAAGAGGAAGAGAAATACTTCACTGCTATCCGAGAAATGGTGGAGTGGCTGGGTGAGTCCTCATAAGCCTTCCCTCCATTTTGCAAGAACAAATTGCAGTGGGGTCACCAGAGGCCACCACGATCTGTGAGAGGTGCCCTGAAGTAAAGTTCTGATGGAATAAATTATCTAATTTTGTCCAGTGAAATGGTTTTTAAATGAGGTACAATATATGCTACAATATCTTGGATATTGGTTGTTCTTGCTGCTCCACGCCAGTTTTGCACATAGTGAATAGTTTGCATTTGCCATCAGCGTTTGGCATATGCCCTTATTCAGTCGGTGTGCTCCTTTATGAGTCAACCCCATGACTTTGGTGTTGACTAACCTTACTGTAAGCTATAGGAGTCAGCAATGTTTGTGTTGCGTTCTGAGCTGAGGGCTCTGTCTCTGTTGCCCAGGTTACAAACCCTATGTGATCACCCACGCGTCCGACTACTTCCAACCCCTCTACGACCTTGCCGTGGAGCTCATTCGCAGGTGAACAAGCAGTCCAGCACACACACATGCACAGACGCAAGGGCTATCCAGGTTGGGAAAGAGGAGACCCCAATTAATTTCTCAGTCCAGAATGAATATATATTCTGGCAATTTTCATATCAGTTTAGTATTATATACAGCAACAAATTGCACTGAAAAACACAATACTACTTTTTCATTTTAGTGGGATTCTAGAAGAGGATTTAGTGCTCTTTTTGCTAGTAAGGTCTAACCTGCCACTGAAGTGCTGCATTGTACTAACATTTCTGTTTGTTTGAAAACTCTCATCTATAAGGACACATTGGATGTGTAAATGGGGGACTGTGTCTGAATACTAGGACTGGCTTTATCATTTATATAATTTAACAGCAGTCATTTCAGGAAGGCCAGTAGCTCAATTGAACAGGCACTGATTGACTGAGTATCTTCACACACATTGTTTGGAAATGTAGTATTGTTGCCTATTTGTCTTTTCTTTTTTTTCTTTTTTTTTTCTTTTTTTTTTTTTTAGTGAAACCTTTACGAGTGTGCATCTTGTGGGCATTTGTTGTGCGGACACATTTGTGTCTACAGGGGCCATGCGTACGTGTGCCACCAGCGTGGCGAGGAGCTGAAGGGCCACAACGTGCCTTCGTCGCCGTGGCGGGATCGGCCGGTTGCGGAGTCGCTGGTGCTCTTCGAGAGGATGAGGAAGGGCATGTTCACCGAGGGCGAAGCCACTCTCCGCATGAAGATGGTCATGGAGGACGGCAAGATGGACCCGGTGGCCTACCGCATCAAGTACACGGCCCACCACAGGAGCGGGGACACCTGGTAGGGGAGCATGGCTGCCAGAACGTGTATGTCCGTCCGCCGTCCGCGTGGTAGGTGTCACCTGTCCCAACTCGCCTCCTCCGTCTCTCTGCAGGTGTATTTATCCTACATATGACTATACACACTGCCTGTGTGACTCCATCGAGCACATCACGCACTCGCTCTGCACCAAAGAGTTCCAAGCCAGGTAGGCACGGTGGGACGGGGCTTCCTGTTGAGATGTTCGCATGCTTCTAGAGCCCCTGCCTTTGTGTTGTGTTGGCTGGAGCTGCCTCTGAGGTAGCCGTGCACGTGGCCTGTAAAGGCAGTACCTCGTGTTGTGTGCCATGTCTCTGTCTGCCTCTCTAAGGCGGTCGTCATATTTCTGGCTGTGCAATGCTCTGGACGTCTACTGCCCCGTGCAGTGGGAGTATGGCAGGCTCAACCTCACCTACACGGTGGTCTCCAAGAGGAAGATTATCAAACTAGTGGAGACGGGCGTGGTCAGGTAAGACTCCTCCTTCCCTCTCTACTGATTGGTCCTCTTGTTTCTAAATGGATGTCATGTCCTATATAAACATCACACACACACAATAGGATGTGATTCTTTCATTTATTCAGTCTTGTCTACAAATTTAGTGTAGCTTAATGTATTGGTTTTGGTCACTGGATCATCAGAGCCCTTATTAGCCGGGCCGTGTTTGCGTTCGCAGAGACTGGGATGACCCGCGCCTCTTCACCCTCACAGCTCTCAGGCGACGTGGCTTCCCTCCTGAGGCCATCAACAACTTCTGTGCACGTGTAAGAGACCCATTCAAAATATTTCTGTTTACTTTCTGGCCAGAGTTGCCTTTAAATAATTCTTATTAAATCGGTTGTGTTTGTTTGCCTCCATGTAGGTGGGCGTGACTGTTTCCCAGACGACCACAGAGCCCCACCTACTGGAGGCATGTGTGAGGGAGGTGCTTAATGACACCGCACCAAGAGCCATGGCTGTCCTGGAGCCTCTCAGAGTTACCATCACCAATCTTCCCAGCAACGCACAGGTAACCCCCACGCATACTTTCGACAGACGTTTGAAGCACTTTTTCATACACAAGCCTAAAACAACCTACTGCAGTCGCTCTCCCACAATCACCAAACTTTCTGTATCCATGTGTCACTCAGTCAGATGTTCGTGTTCCTGACTTCCCTGCTGATGAGAGCAGGGGCAGCCATGTTGTTCCCTTCTCCAAAACCATCTTCATCGAGGAGAACGACTTCCGAGAGGTAGGTTAGTTTGTGTGAGAGGGTAGAGAGGAATAAAGCCGGTCATCTACCCTTGGTTTTTACAGTTTGCGGTTTGTGTAATACTGCTTGCACTGCATGTGCGTTTGAAGTGTTAACACTGTTGCACACTCCCTGTAGGTAATGGAGAAGGGCTTTAAGCGTCTGACCCCTGAGCAGCCAGTAGGCCTGAGACATGCAGGCTATGTCATATCTGTGCAGCGCGTCATCAAAGTGAGCCATGTCTTAAAGGGAATTTTATGTCTGTATGTCCTGTGTCTGTGTTTCAGAGGAAAAGTCAAACTTTGCTAATTGTTTTTAGGGTTACAACTGTTGGATCTAAGGTTTTTTTTTTTATTAGTGTGATAAATGAATAATGTAATATCATAACCACTCTTTAGTGTTTAATCATGCCCTTCCTTTTGAATTTAGTTAGTGCTTGCCTGTTCTTTTTCTCTTTATTTATTTAAACAATTTTTCCGGCTTTTGGTTTGCTGCCCTGCTGACAGGATGCCAGCGGTAAGGTGGTGGAGCTGGAAGTAACCTGCACCAGCTCGGACTCTGCTGAGAAGCCCAAGGCCTTCATACACTGGGTCAGCCAGCCACTGCAGTGTGAAGTGCGTCTCTACGAGCGGCTGTAAGTGTGTGTGGGTATGAGGTTGCAGTCTGTAACCAACAATGTAGATAAACGCACATACATTTATGATGATCTTAAATTACCATAAAAAGCATAAATGAACTGCAGCATGACCTATAAACAGCATGAGTAAAAATGAGCTCAATAATAATTTTTGGGTCAACATTTACAATCGTTTTGTGTATGCATATCTGAATCTGTATTTCTGATTTTAGCTTCCTCCACAAAAACCCAGAAGACGCAACCGAAGTGCCTGGTGGCTTCCTGAGTGACATCAACCTGGTAAGAGTAGCCTGCACTTAGTACAGCCCCCAAACAGAGTTCTAGTTTTCCAAGTAGCATTCAGCAATAATTCCATTATAAAACATGGCACCAATGTTTTGTAGCAGTTACACCTACAAAAAAAATAAAGCTTTTGACCTTTTCCTCCAGCATTCCCTGAAAGTGATTGAAAGTGCCTTAGTAGACCGGTCAGTAAGCACAGCCAAGGTCTTTGATAAATTCCAGTTTGAGAGAGAGGGTTATTTCTCTGTGGATCCAGATAGTACCACTGAAAAGGTAAGACCAAGCAATGCAACGCGCACAAGCACACACACACACACACACGTACACAAGTATACAAGGAAGAAACCTGTTAGAGGAAGATTAAGTGAGAAAGTAGTGTCTTCTTGCTCATCTTTGTCCCGTTTTCTTTCCCCAGCTGGTTTTCAATAGGACTGTTATGCTCAAGGAGGACCCTGGAAAGATATGATTGGTCTAGAGAAAAGAAGTTGGATGTTTACAGCCCATGAGCCCAGCAGCATCTTTATGTATACTGGACTACATCACTGTACTGTATCAGCATGTAGACAATGTGCAGGTCTAACAGTACTCCTTAGAAGGTCAGATGTCTATGGGAACTATGCAGCTGCTGTTCAGTCTTGGTGCTTAAATATGCAATGTTCTTTTTCTTGTTGATTTGATTGCCTTTAAATAACTGATACTGCTGCAATTTACCATCTGTTAACTTTGAGAAGTGACTCAAACATTTGAAATAAACCATATTTAAATAACCCTCGCGTGTATAAATGCTTGTAAGCAGGAAAACATTATTACAGTTGTCTAGGTGCAAAAGGAATAGCTCTTATAAAGTCATCTACAGATTGTCTGCCTATGGCACGTTGCAGCTAAGTTATTTTAGCTAGTAAGCGGAAGCGTCACCCTCTTCAATGAAGAAACAACAAATCAAAATGACTTCCGTTGTAGTGGGCTTTTCCCTCAAGCTCATATATGGCTCTTTGTACTGCCAATTATTGCCAACTCTCAGGTGATTGGTCAACGCCATGCTGGTCACTAAAAAGCCCACCCTTTATTCCTCTGCAACCCTGCGAACAGGACATCGCCAGAGGAAAAGTGCAAAAGTAAGATATACGGTTGCCTCTCTTAGCAAATTATACGTTTTTGTACGTATATTTAAACACGTGTATAATCCTACGTAAGATTATAATTCAGAACAAACCTCCACAAATTTCAGCCTGCCCACTTCGTGTGCATCTTGGTGGCTGCACATTTCGCTAATGTGCTAGCTTAGCGTTTCAGAAAGTCTACCTTTTTGTAAAACCTGTTTTTTAAATTTAACGTTGGCTAGCTATCGGCTAGCTGCCTAGTCAGTATTCAGACACTGTCATGTTGTCTTTTACATTGTGTACTTTTAGGTTTTTTTTGTTGTTTTTTTTGTTTGTTTGTTTTTTGCTAAGCTTGCTGGCTAGCTAGTCCTTTTCTGTTTACATGAACTTTCAAGGTGGTTAGCTAGCTACTACTATCGAACGCTAGCTAGCACATAATATTCGACTGATAATGTGAGGCCAGCGAAAGCTACAATGTTGTTAATGTAAACGTTAACATCGGACAAACCGTTAATAACGCCATTGTATTTGCAACCAATAAGCAAATGCTTTTACTTGTAGTTTACTTATTGTAATAACTTGCTGACGATTTCTGTCGATATATTTCAATCTCATGCAGGGTTATGTCAGACAATGTTATAGGTGCTGAGTCTTTAATGGTTCTTTATTCATCGTTCCATTTTTGACAAATTACTTCTGTTAAACTAAGGAGAAGGACTCGTGGTTTTCTCGAAATACATCAAAGGTTGGACTCCTTAAGTCTTTCCACATGGAGATACTATAGTCTAAAACGCACATCCAGTGTTGGTGATTTACAGTCTTTGAACTCCTTGTGTTGAATTCTAACCACTTCATTGGCAGATATAATGAAACTATGAATGAAAAGCAGCCTTTTGGGTATGCATGTATTACCAAGGCGCAACATTAGAGCTGTATGCTTGTGGGGTTGCAGGGACCGCAGGTAGTGGCATCACTGCTGCCAGCATGTCCGGCACGTCTACGGTGCTGCAGCAGTTTGTGAGTGGCCTCAAGAGTCGAAATGAGGACACGCGAGCCAAAGCTGCTAAGGACCTCCAGCATTATGTCACCACCGAGCTGAGAGAAGTAAACAGCATTATTGTATTATGCATTGCTGTACCTTAACAGAAATGGGGGGGGAAATCTGTTTTTAACACTAAAATGTATTGTTGACCCAAGGTTTGCCATTACACGTGTGGAATAAAACTAGTAGGAAACAAGTTGTGATTGCATCTTGCTAGCTCTTGCTGGTTCATACAAAATTCATTCAGTCATTTGTATGTGAAATGTTCCTTTCATTTGCAAAATTGACATGCATCACACCTCCTTAAAGCTGAGCCAAGATGAAGCCACCACTTTCTATGATGAGCTGAACCACCACATATTTGAGCTGGTGTCCAGCTCAGACGTGAATGAGAAAAAAGGCGGTATCCTTGCCATTGGTGAGTCTTTCTCCATAAACAGTAAACCTTTTTTGGGCTGTCACGGCACACTGTAAAGGGTATAAAATCAGTCATCTCAATATTTCTCTCGAATGAGCTTAAGCTCCTGCTAGTCACTGAAGAAGGTGCATCTGCTTTGTTCTCATTTGGAAAAGTATTTGAATAAATGCCTACGATCCAGTTTGCCTCCTGTCATAAACATTGACTTGGTTGTCTGTCTTCAGTGAGCCTCATTGGAGTGGAGGGCGGCAATGCCACAAGAATCACCCGTTTCGCCAACTATTTACGCAACCTGCTTCCCTCCAGTGATTCTGTGGTCATGGAGATGGCCTCCAAGGCCATGGGCCACCTCTCCATGGCAGGGGACACGTTCACTGCTGAGTATGTGGAGTTTGAGGTGAAGAGGGCACTGGAGTGGCTTGGAGCCGACCGCAACGAGGGACGCCGTCATGCAGCGGTAGGATAAAGACCGTGACCGATGCCCGTTCGCATGTGACCTAGTGCCATTTCCACAGCAGTCAAATGGAATGATAGCCCTCTGTGGGTGTCTGACTGTGTTTAGGTCTAGTGCAGTTGATTTCTAAGGGCATTTTCACACTGTTTCAGAATTTCAGGTGGCCACAGACTGTTTAATCATGGTTTCTTTTGTATGTGTGAACATGTCAAGTGAAATCAGACCCTTCTAAAATGAAACCAAAATGCGCTAACCTTGGACCAGCTTCATAGTATACCTCTCAGTATATTTCTTTTGTGGTTCATATCATAGTCCACTTGACTCATGGACTGTCTGTTTCACATTTCTGTTTGCGGTGTACCTCAAGGCTTGCTATACACAGCCAAATTCTTCATGGGTAAAATCGAATTTAAAATAAAAAGGCTGCACGTGGGATTGTGTTTCAGGAAGAGAACACAACCCTTCTTGACATCTGGAAGGAAGATCACATTAAGCACCAGCTGCGTTTGTTTTTGTTCTCTCATTGCATCTGCTTCTTGAAAATATATCAGGACCAAATAACAGCAGCGTGAAAAGCAGCCACATTGAATTCACTACCCCTAATTCAGTGTGACTGCTGAGTTCTAACGGAGCTGTGATATGAACAAGTGGTCTGAGGTTTCAGTAGAGCTAAAAAGGACCAGAGAACTAAGCCCTCTTTAAAGTTCACCTGTGAACATAAAAAGAATTGAGGTCAGTTGTAGTTGGCTCCCTTTCTGGTTCGCTGTAACCATGCAAACCCTTTTGTGCTTTTGTGTCCACCTTGTGATATGTGTTGGTTAGAAGTGTGCCATTCTTTTACACCCTTCCCTTCTCTCCTCGGTCTTGCAGGTGCTTGTGTTGCGGGAGCTGGCCGTCAGCGCGCCCACCTTCTTCTTCCAGCAGGTGCAGCCATTCTTCGACAACATCTTCTATGCGGTGTGGGACTCCAAGCAGGCCATCCGCGAGGGTGCCGTGTCGGCGCTGCGGGCTTGCCTTATCCTCACCACCCAGAGGGAGACCAAGGAGATGCAGAAACCTCAGTGGTACAAGGTGAGCTCTCTCTGTGTTCGCAAGGGCGACGGTATGTGTGGAGGAGAACTAAACTGTTTTAATCCGGTTGTTTTAGTTGAGTTGTTTAACTGAAGGTGCTGTCTTAAATGTGGTTGATGGGTTCTCAGATCAGTTTGGTACGCGGGCAGGTGTACTTACTGTGCAGATTTGAATCCTTTCTTCATTCAGTTGCTTTAGTATATTTTGGATGCCGTTTCTGACCATAGCAAACTTTTGAAGAGGCAGAGAAAGGGTTTGACGAGACACTGGCCAGAGAGAGAGGCATGAACAGGGATGACAGGGTGCATGGCGCTCTGCTTATACTGAATGAGTTGGTCCGCATCAGCAGCATGGAAGGAGAGGTGGGCGTGGCCTCTTAATTCACACCACATGTGCATTAAATGGATGATCTTGCTATGCGAGCACCAGGTGACTCTTCTTTCTGTCTCTCCTTCCCTCTTTGTCACTTTCATCCATCCTTCCTTCCGTTCCTTCCTTCCTGCGCCTCATCTGCTCTGGCGCTCCCTCGCCCTCTGGCCCCACACCAGCGTATGCGTGAGGAGATGGACGAGATCACGCAACAGCAGCTCGTCCACGACAAGTACTGCAAGGAGCTGATGGGCTTCGGTACCAAGCCGCGCCACATCACGCCCTTCACCAGCTTCCAGTCGGTGCAGGCGCCACAGTCCAATGCCCTGCTGGGGCTGCTGGGCTACAGCGGCCCCCAGGGCTTCCTCGGCTTCGGCGCCGCGCCCGCCCCCTCCAAGAGCACACTGGTGGAGAGCCGCTACTGCCGCGAGCTCATGGAGGAGCGCTTCGACCAGGCGAGTACCGCGGAGGCTCATCCTCAAACGCGCTCGTCTCGCCGGTAGTGTTGGTGCTACAATGCCTTGAACAGGTTTGAGTTTTCCCTGCTCTACCATACAGGATCCCGTTCGTTAGCTAATTGTCAACCCTTTATGAGCTGGATCCGGTGTGCTAGGTCAGGGAAAATTTGAAACCTGTACAAGCCACGGCTGGCCGAGCAAAACCATTTCTACAGTCTCTTCTGAATATCAGAATCCAGACTTCTCTCACACCTGTAAGCTGTGCTGTGTTCTTATAGACAGTTTTCATGTGTGCTTGAACCGACCGAGGTACTGTGCAGGGAAAGGCTGTGTTGTAAACATGCCACTGTTGTATCAGGTGTGCCGCTGGGTGCTGAAGTACAGGACGACTAAAAGTCCTCTCATCCAGATGACCATTCTCAACCTGCTGCCACGCCTTGCTGCCTTCCAACCAAATATTTTCACTGGTAGTGATGCATTCTTCAATTTAAGCTCCTACGTAAAGGACAAAGCCATTATTCCTGTAATTTTAAAAGTTACTATATTTAATGTTCCATTGACTAGTTTTCAGCATTAATACTAAAATTAGAATCAGATTTTAGTTTATGATTAATACCAAGTTGTAAAGGTTTTAAAAAAAAATTATTTTAATTTAAATTTTTGTTTTTATTGTCATGTAAAAAATGCAGTAGTGTGTACCTTTGTTTATATTTGAGCCAATGACAGTGCGCATATATATAAACACACACATATATATTATGTATGTATGTGTGTGTGTGTGTATATAGGTCTAGGCTTTTGTTTCTTGTAGTTGCCCGTGAGTTATCAAGCTGACTTCAGCCCACATGTTTTTACAACCATTTACGCCATTGACAGCCACTGCCTCTCTGTCCTCAGATCAGTATTTGTCGGACACAATGGGCCACCTGCTGGGCTGTCTGAAGAAGGAGAAGGAGCGCACAGCTGCCTTCCAGGCCCTCGGGCTGCTGGTGGTGGCCGTGAGGACCGAGATCCGGCCCTACCTCGCCAAGATCCTGGAGATCATAAAAGCAGCACTACCACCGAAAGATTTTGCACACAAGTAATGACTACAAATTCCATCAGAGACTATGGCGGCATCTTATTTGGTTATCACACATTAAAGTTGTTGTTTTGAATAAAAGCTATTTACAGTACTTTTTGCACAGGATGGGGGAAGACCAATCAGTAGCTTGCAGAAAGTTGTGATGAACTGTATATGAATTTTCTTCATTTAGCATTAACCTGTTATTGTTTGCTTTTTGCTCTTAATGTTTGCTAGAGAAAAATGTCTTTTGATTGGTCTCTTGACTTTTACTCTTTACTCATTACTCTTTTTCTTTTTGACTCTCTTTCTTTCTTACTCAGGAGACAGAAGACCATGCAGGTAGATGCCACAGTCTTCACCTGTATTAGCATGCTGTCTAGAGCCATGGGACCCAACATTCAGCAAGATATCAAAGAGCTCCTGGAACCAATGTTAGCAGTTGGACTTAGGTAGTAATCAAAATGTTTAAAAAAAAAAAAAAATGTTCTGCCCCAATTTACTTATATAATATAATCTCTTGTGCATACTTGCTTTTTATTTTCAGACTTTACATTTAACATAAGTGTATTATATGGTAGTAGCATGTAATGTAGTATGTTGTACTTTACGAGCAATATGTTGTTCAGAAATTCATACCTTCAGGTTTCCTGAATGTGGTTATGGAGAAAAAACACACGTTGTATGTCATTATATTCATGCCAGTTCTGTGTAATGTGCTGTGATGCTGATTCTTGCTCTGTCTCCGGTCCCCAGTCCAGCACTGACGGCCGTGCTGTACGACCTGAGCCGGCAGATCCCCCAGCTGAAGAAGGACATCCAGGACGGGCTGCTGAAAATGCTGTCCCTGGTGCTGATGCACAAGCCGCTACGGCACCCTGGCATGCCCAAGGGCCTGGCGCACCAGCTGGCCTCGCCCAGCCTCACCAACATCCCCGAGGCCAGCGACGTGGGCAGCATCACCCTGGCCCTGCGCACCCTGGGAAGCTTCGAGTTCGAGGGTATGGCCAGCTTCCTTTTGCCTCTCCGTCTGTGTGGATGCTTAGCGTGAGAGTCAACTGGGGCGTTGTGGTTCAAGACAATGTGTCAGCTGTAAACTAACTGTTCTTACTATACTTGTCATTGTGGTCTTTTTGCCACATGGCATGCGTCCAGCAAACTGTGGTTGTCGAACTAAAAGCCATGTACTGGGTTAGGCTTTCTTTCTGTGTTTTGTCATTTTGAATAATATGCGGAATGGTATCTTCTATTATTGTGAACATTGCATGAGTGCGTGTTTGTGCGCATGCACATTTTCTGTTTGTGAAGAACACAGTCTTGGTGGCCTTGGCCTCATGTCCGCGCTCTTGCCTGTCGCCGCGTTCCCCAGGTCACTCCCTGACGCAGTTTGTGCGCCACTGTGCCGACCACTTCCTGAGCAGCGAGCACAAGGAGATCCGCATGGAGGCGGCGCGCACCTGCTCGCGCCTGCTCACACCTTCCATCCACCTGATCAGTGGCCACGGACACGTGGTCAGCCAGACGGCCGTGCAGGTGGTGGCCGACGTCCTCAGCAAGCTGCTGGTGGTGGGCATCACTGACCCAGGTGAGGAAGGTGGTTTTATTTGAGCTCTGGGGCAGTGTGGGAGCAGTGTAATGGTCATGTGGTTTTATTCATAGTCAGAAGTTTGGACTGGGGGATATAATTTTTATTTTCATTAGATGGATAATCATAAACACACATGCTGGTGTAATATGCAAGTCTCAGGTCAAGATTTATTTAACGTTTTGATGTTTTATATGTTAAAGTGCCAATTTGACAAGTGAAACTGCAGCTGAGCTACAAATAACGAAAAAATGACACATGGAGTCAAATACTGATAATGGAGCGTTTGTTTTATTTGTTTTTTAAAGCTTTTTTTTCCCTCATGTGTGATTTCCAGATCCCGACATCCGTTACTGTGTCCTGGCATCTCTGGACGAACGCTTCGACGGCCACCTGGCGCAGGCAGAGAACCTGCAGGCCCTGTTCGTGGCACTGAACGACGAGGTGTTTGAGATCCGCGAGCTGGCCATCTGCACCATCGGCCGCCTAAGCAGCATGAACCCGGCCTTCGTCATGCCCTTCCTGCGCAAGATGCTCATTCAGGTGACCCTGCGCAGGTTACACACTTCACACCGTATGAGAAGGCCTTAGATGATATGTGAGTGGGATGTGAGCGAAATGTGAATGGGGAAGCCTTCGTTGCACTCCTCCAGATCCTGACTGAGCTGGAGCACAGCGGCGTGGGCCGGAACAAGGAGCAGAGCGCCCGCATGCTCGGACACCTGGTGTCCAATGCCCCACGGCTCATCAGACCCTACATGGAGCCAATTCTCAAGGTACCCTCAGCTCCCCCGCTCTGAGCTTTTAATGCTTCCCTCGAACCCAGAAAATGCAGACTTTAAACCCAAATAATAAAACCTTCCAGAGCAGAGCTGCTAATGAGGTAATCTGAGAAGTGAGCGAAGAGCCAAAGTATAAATGGTAACATGCCCTGTTTCCTGATAAATCTTACACATGCATACCTCTTAAGGATTTTATATATCTGTAAAGTTTCATGATCAGCATGGTTATGTAGTAGTTAGCACTGGTGGCTCAGTAGCTGGCATGCTTTCCTGAATGAGCTCCTCAGTGAATTGTTCTGCTGCATTAACAGGTTAGAGTTTGGATTATCATCATCACCATTCCTGCACTTCTCCATACAGTTTACTAGGATACCTCTTGGAACTATGGAATATTCCCAGAAAAATCCTTTTTTAAAGCATGCTTAGTGTGTTTAATGCTTAACTGTAATGCAGTTTCACTTATGACAAAATATGGGCCAAAATCTTGTGGGGAAATGGTTTGGGTTGATTTGGTTGTGAGGATATTTCCAGTTCTGCCTTTTTGTAATAAATATAAGATTGTAAGTTTGTTTTACTATTGAGATATCACCTCTTTGCGCTGTGTATTGCATTTGGCTATATTACAGCCTGAATAACCTTATAAACGTTGTGGTTTGGACCCAAAGCTGCAAGTCACTGTATCGTCGCTTTCCTGCCAGGCCCTGATCCTGAAGCTGAAAGACCCAGACCCCAACCCTGCTGTAGTTATCAGCGTCCTAGCCACCATTGGGGAACTGGCCCAGGTAATAACACGCACGCCTTTGCTGACATGTGACCCACCGCACTCTGTGAATGATCTCACCTGCCATTCTGCTCAGATGACCTGGTGGATGGGGCAGAGGTGTGAAGAGGTCGTGATTAGGGCGAAGGTAGCCACACAGAGGAGAGGAAGGGTAGAAACCGGAGACACCAAATCGGCCAGCAGACAAGTAGAGAAGGGACAGGTCAGAAAAACAGGGCACAGGTGATGAGGGTTCCACAGAGCAAGTAGAGGTTTGTGGACATGGAGAGAGTAGTACTGGTGTGAAGACAGGTAAAGACAATGGCCATTCAATCTACTGTATTTAAATATAAATGATACTTTTATCATATGAATATCGAGAACCGTTTCCTAAGTATTCCCTAAGACTACGTATAAATGAATGGAATAATTTACTTTAGCAAAATGTTGGCTCTACCTAAAAAGATCAGGATTTTTTATCAGATCTTGGTCATTTGAGTGTGTGTGTGTGTCTGTTGATAGGTGAGTGGGCTGGAGATGAGAAAGTGGATGGATGAGCTTTTCCCCATCATCATGGACATGCTTCAGGACTCGTCCTCATTAGCTAAAAGACAGGTATGCAGTCTTTACATCAAAATCGCAATCATTGGTGTTACTTGGAAGATAAACAAATTGAATGTTTTAGATAGCTTGGTTTTGTTAACTTGGGTAATACTGCACTGTCTTAAGCATTTTTTTTTTTTTGCTTTATATTATTTTCTGCTTTTTTCCCCTTCATATTATGCTTGTAGTTCATGGAGTAGAATGCACAAAATATTATCCATTACTGAGAAAAATCACTTTTAAAAAGCTAGACACATTCATTATTTTGTGACATTTATGGTTTAGGGCAGTTTTAAGGACATTTAGGGCAGTGGTATCCCCTGAGCAAGGCCCTTAACCCTCAACTGCTCAAAAAATGTACTCATAATTCTAAGTCACTTTGGATAAAAGTGTCAACTAAATGCTGTAAAAAAAACAAACATTCAACACATTGCAGTTATGGTTTTCCATTTACTCTGTTAGTCCCAGATCTAGTTCTTCCTCATTTCTGAAACTGCTTCCCCTAGTAGATTAAAGGGGGTTACATGCTGTTTGTCATGGTATGCTCCAAGCTTGTTGAATGAATGGTATACTGTTTTTTTAACCTCTCATTAGCAAAGTTCCCATGGAGGAGGTGGGCCAACTGTTGCTTTTATTCAGCTTGTTTGCAGAGGATATAAAACATTACTGTTTAACACAATTGTTTGAAGATACTGTCAACACCTTGTCCCAAACTTTTTTAACACGGTTCTGGTGTTGTTATCCTGCTATAGCCATCAGAGACATTGTATGGTCAGAATGATTTAAGGGGCTTCAGGTTTCGCGAAGCCAACATAACTGAAGACAATAATCTTTGGACTGTCTGAATGGTTTAGGAGAACATGATTTACCTTTTAAGTTTAATTTTATCTTAAAATGCTTAATAGTATCTATTTACTGAGCATCATCTGTAAAATTATGTAGTGTGGCCTAACACTAACTGGACCCAAATAACATTAATTCATTAATAGCAATGTTGCTTGAAGCAGTTATTTAAATTAAAATTAATCTTGAACCACCATGAGAGAAAGCACAAATGTGATCTCTGAAGTCAAGAAAAGTTGCATTAATGCTTCTGTGATTTGTCACCCACCAGGTGGCGCTGTGGACTTTGGGCCAGCAGGTGGCCAGTACAGGCTATGTGGTGGAGCCCTACAGGAAGTACCCCTCTCTGCTAGAGGTGCTTCTCAACTTCTTGAAAACAGAGCAGAACCAGGGCATCAGGCGTGAGGTACAGTCCTTTTTTCTCAACCTTGTGACTAAATACATGGACTACGTTTTGTAGAAGGCCTTCAGGTCCTAAATATTCTACGCTGACTCCTGTTATCGCATCTAAATAAGATCGGACATGTATGTATATCCTAGTTATCAGTCCTATAGAATTGTGAAGTCTTATAGAATTTTCCAGGATTGTGTCCTGGTGTGGATACTAAAAGATTGGGGTTATTATTCTCTGGTTTGCAATTCTGTGTTCAGGCCATTCGTGTTCTTGGCCTCCTTGGTGCTCTGGATCCCTACAAACACAAGGTCAACATTGGCATGATTGACCAATCCCGTGACGCTTCTGCTGTCAGCTTATCAGAATCCAAATCAAGCCAAGACTCAGGTAAGCATCGCCAAGAGCTGATGTCCTGGAAGTGCTCAAACAGCATTCTTCATAAATATGCTGAATCCCAGTTGATGGTTTTATACACACAGAGATCACACCTTTCACCAGCCTCACCCTTCCAAAACACTGTAATTATGTGAGGCTGTTTGCACCTGCCATCCTGCAGAAATTGCGTGTTCCTGACCCTTTCCACCCATCTGTACTTGTATTGTGCGTCAGTGAAAAAGCTTATACAAGTCACTTTTTGCAAGTATATCATGTCCCTCTGTAAAGGGTTTATAATACAACATGATCTCTTCTTTCCCATGCCCAGTTCTATATTAATGCAATGCTTAGCCTATACATAAATACGGTCTATGCCTTGAGGTCTCTGCGCAGTGCTTTCAGGCATTGTCTCCTTGCCAGGTGCAGGCCACTGCAGCCAGGTAGTAAACGTGTCTGAACGTCTCCTTCCATCTCTGACTCATTCTAGTGTAGCGTGCCGGTGTGATTCCCCTCTGGTGACCTTCAGCAAGAATCAGCAGGGTTCTCTGAGAAAACATGCACGCTAGCAGTTAGACTCCAAAGCTCTTGTGTCCAAAAAAAGGTTTGTGTGGGAAGGACCTTGGAGCTGATGTGCTTGACTGCTAATTGTCTACGGAGGTGAGTTAAATTAGCCATCTCGTTCATCAGCCGAGGACTGTAGCTCAGAGCTTCCCCAGTGTCGATGACACCTGACGCCGCAGAGACTGACCCAAGGAGCTGTGGTCTCCCTGTCCTTTTGGAGTTCCCCCACTTTCAGAGTAGAGGGAGGGCTAATGGTTTTAGCAGTGGGGCCGCATGAAGCACCAGCAGACAGGAAGTTGAGGACACGTCCCCATGGAGGGATGGGTTTACAGTAGAAGGGCAGTGTCTGAGGCAACTCGGTGAAAGCAGTGACTTGTGTCTCTCAGCATGCGCGTCCTTTGATTTAGTTTACTGAAGTTTGCTGAAGCTAATCCATCTGAGTGGCCTTAGTGAACCACTGGTATAGGAGAGTCAAGTCTCATCTCTGGTTCCTATTCCAGACTCAGCCCCCACCCTTCCATCTCTGCTCATGTGCTCACCCACCCATCTGACTCCCTTCCTGTCAACTGGGCACCTAATTGCTCTAAGCTCAATGCAAAGACCTTACAACCTGTTTCTGACTGGCTCCCCCTGCAGCCAGACGCAACACCCATTGCACAAACATCAACCACTTCAGCACATCTCGAGGGGGAATTCACACTGCGTATGGGAAACAGACACGGTGAAGTCATTGGGGTTTGCAAAAAAACAGCCCCAAGACACACGCCTGGACGCTCAGGCTTGTTTACTCTGCATGTGGGGCCAATCCAACAGCTTTATGGCCATAGGAAGTGCCTACAGACCACAGACGCAGCCATACTTCAGCTTGCATTGTAATGGAGAAGCCAAAAAAAACCTTTGTACTGTCTCATTCTTCACATGCTTTAGATTATGTCTGTCTGCTTTATATTCTTATGCCCATTTATTTCAGCAAAGCTGTTTGTGACGAGTTGAGGAGTCTAATAAAATATTTAAGCATATTTTATATTTTTAAAAGTTGTATATAGCTTGTTGCATTTTTAGATGCCGCTGATAGAGCCAGTACATTTGAAAAAGACCATCTCAAGATCCTAGATTAAAAAAAAAAATTGTTCCCAGTATTCATCTCCAATTCTCACCTGCTTTCAAGCCACGTCTACTGATCATCAGATACCAGGATGAGTGCTAGCACACACGTTCTCCACAACCCAATTTTTTCAAGTCTTCCCTGTATGTGCTTGTATGTACCTGCACCAGCTAGCATTGCTCTGAGGAGAGAGAGAGGGAGGGAGGGAGGGAGGGAGGGAGGGAGAGAGAGGGACAAAGTAGCTAATGACACAATCGAAAGCATGACCCACTGTGGTCAATTGTTGCACAGTCACTTTCTTGAAAAACATTTGAATTGCATCTGCAATGCGAGGTTCACTGAACAGTGTGAACTTACCTGCCCATACATACATGTCCGTTGCTTCCTCTCTCTGCTGCAGCTGACTACAGCACCAGCGAGATGCTGGTGAACATGGGCAACCTGCCCCTGGACGAGTTCTACCCGGCCGTGGCCATCGTGACGCTGATGCGCATCCTGCGCGACCCCTCGCTTTCCAACCACCACACCATGGTGGTGCAGGCCGTCACCTTCATCTTCAAGTCTCTGGGCCTCAAGTGCGTTCAGTTCCTGCCCCAGGTCATGCCCACATTCCTCAATGTTATCCGAGTGTGTGATGCCAGCATAAGAGAGGTAAACTATTTGTCAAATTGGTGTTGTAAACGTTTCTTCAGTAAAATCTTGGAAGTTTCTCATAATTTGCGTTATTTTATTTGTATTGCATCTTGCTGAAGGCATATCCTGTTTTGGTTCTATGCTTTGCTTTTTGTCAAGTCATCACCATGAAGCTCTGATGGAATTTTCTGTTTCATTACCTTCTGGGCTTTTGAGGCCAGGCAAGAAAAAGATTCCAGCCCAAACATATGAAATCATGATGGGGAAATTGGCTTGACTGAACAGAGCATGGAATTGCTTGATGTGTCAGATTGAGTTTCATAAACAGATCCACTTTTGGCTTCACCTGTTTTCTCTCTTCTGCCTCTCTTTAGTTTCTCTTCCAGCAGATGGGGATGGTGGTTTGCTTCGTTAAGATCCACATCCGTCCCTACATGGATGACATCTTCACCCTGATTCGAGTGAGCAAGCTGCTCGCCGCTCCCTATTCTCTTACACTTAACATCTGCAAAGCTCTAATTTGCAGTGTTTTTCCTCCTCCAAGCCCACAATTTATCAGGCAAAAACCTTTTGACACTGAATATCTTTCTGGTTATTTATTTTCATTTGGCATTCCTTATTGACATGGCTCTGAACAATTAGGTGTCGTTTTCTCCAGTTCAGTTTTATACTCCACCACCCCACCCATATCCATTTTAATTAGCAGCTCGATACGGCTCTCTGGTGATTTATGGAGGTGGAGATGAGGACCTAAGACATGTTAGTCTCATCTAGAGCACAAAAAAAGGATGGTTTCTTTGGTGTTTAGCTCCTCTTTTACCAAGTGTACCAGATGGATGGCAATAGCCATTGCAGACATCACAGAAAAGATCAAAAACCCTGGCTGCAATGGAGATGCAGTCCTAAGCTGCGTCATAGCCGGCAGAGGGGACCCTGAGTTCTTCCTGTCCAGCAGTCAGTAGTGGTCTGCCCCAAGAAAATATCCACAGGTTTATGAAGTGGCTGTGTCGGAGTTTCCACTTCCTACGTTTACTCATTGGTGATTCAGTGCTTGAGCTTTTAAAGCGGTGTCACATAGAGTGAGGCCATACACCTCCAGACCGTTCACATTAAGTGCTGAACGTAATGCAGCACAGGCGCCGTATGCTAAAGTTTGATTCCCCCCCCACCCCACCCCCCAGCAACTGCTACAGCAGTTACTTCCACACAGACTGCATGAGGTAGCGATTTCGGCACCCAGCTCTGCTTTTCTCAGTTCTTGGGTCTGTTTGGATACCGAATGTGGGCCACACATCCACATTGTTACAGAGAAAGGACACCTTTTTCAGTCAGTGTCTGTTGCGCCATTTGCATCTTGTGCTGCCCTGGGTGTGGAAAAGGCATAAGTCTGGGTTTGTTCTTAAGGTAACCGAACACAAGGCATTTGATTACTCCTAATTCTTTTACCTGGTATTGAGCTGGCATGTGTCACAGTGTTGCTCTCCAGAAATGCACACCCCATCTGCAAATGTTGTTTTTATCTTCAGGAGTACTGGACCCCAAACAACCCCATGCAGAACACCATCATCCTGCTCATCGAGCAGATAGTGGTAGCTCTGGGAGGGGAGTTCAAGTTGTATCTGCCCCAGCTGATCCCGCACATGCTACGTGTCTTCATGCATGACAACAGCCCTGGACGCAGCGTAACCATCAAGGTAAGCACGCACACGAGCACATATGCAAGCACAAAGCATGCAAATAATTACGTAGGTTGTGATTGCATTTAAGTGGTTAGAAGCACAGTGCAACAGCTGGATGACTGTCTCCCCATCAGTTTGCCACTGTCTTATTACCCAAATCACTTACAGCTGAGGGGACTGCCTGGGCCAGTCATCCTCGGGCCTCAGAAACTCATTTACCCAAGCATATTCTACAGTTGTGGCCAAATGTTTTTGAGACTAGCACAAATTTTGTTTTTCAGAAAGTTTGCTGCTTCAGTTTGTATGGTGACAATTTGCATTAACTAGATTGTGAAGAGTGATCAGATGAATTGCAATTAATTGCAAAGCCATTCCTTGCCATGACAATTAAATTAATCACAAAAATTACTGCATTCTAGCCACTGCATTTCAGCCCTGCCACAGAATGGCCTGCTAACATCATTTCAGTTATCTTCTTGTTAGCTCAGGGGAAAGTGTTAATGAGGACAAGACAGCTGATATCACTGTGTCATGTTGATTATAAGAGCAGACTGGTTGCATTAAAAGGGTGGTGGTGCTTGACGTTTTCTTGGGTACCTCCAAGGAAACATGTGCAGTCATCATTGCATTGCATCAAAAGGGCTTCACAGGCAAGGACATTGCTGCTTGTAAGAGTACGTAAATCAACCATTTATCGAATCGTCAAGAACTTCAAGGAGAGAGGTTCAATTACAGTGAAGAATGCTTCAGGGCACCCAAGAAAGTCAAGATAGGGCCGTCCCCTAAAGAGGATGCAGCTACAGGATCGGGTCACCACCAGCGCAGAGCTTGCTCAGGAATGGCAGAAGGCAGGTGTGAGTGCATATGCACAGTGAGGCAAAGGTTTTTGGAGGATGGCTTGGTGTCAGGAAGAGCAGCAAAGAAGCCACTTCTCTCCAAGAAAAACATCAAGGACAGACTGACATTCTGCAGGAAGTATAGGGATTGGACTGCAGAGGACTGGGGTAAAGTTGTTTTCTCGGATGAAGCCCACTTCAGACTGTTTGGGACATCTGGACAAATCTGGAGAAGAAAAGGTGAGCGCAGCGAGGCATCCTGAGACCATTCCTATGTGTGGTTGCTTCTTATCCAAGGGAGTGGGTTTGCTCAAAACTTTGCCTAAAACACATGAATAAGGAATGAAAAACATCCTCCAAGAGCAACTTCTCCCAACGGTCCAGGAGCAATTTGGTGATGAACAATGCTTTTTCCAGCATGACGGAGCACCATGTCACAAGGCAAAAGTGATAACCAAGTGGCTTGGTGAACAAAACATTGAAATTTTGGGTCCATGGCCAGGAAACTCCACAGATCTCAGTCCCATTGAAAACTTGTGTTCAATCTTCAAAAAGAGGGTGGACAAACAAAAACACAGAAACACGGCCAATTGCAGAAGTCTTAAAAAAGAAGGGGTCAACACTAAATATTAGGTTTTGCTTTGTATTTAAAAAACGTATGAAATGCTTATAATTGTACTTCACTATACCATATAAACATCTGACAAAAAGATCTAAAAAAAAAAACAAAAAACTGAGGCAGTAAACTTTGTGAAAACCAAAATTTGTCAGTCAAAGATTTTGCCACGACTATACATTTTCATGCGTTTTCACGTAACAAAGGCATAATGAGCTAAGTTGGAACCCAAATTTCATTTTCGAATACATACTTTCCACCTAGACCAATGTTTGTGTGAATCCATTTTGCACTAGATGCAAAAAAATAAGTGCAATAAAATGGTGCACTCTTACATGTGGGTCAGGAGATGGCTGCGGTTTCTTCAATCTTACCAAACTAGTGGCCACTAAAGTTTCGAGAGGTTGCCCTCATGTCTTGAGCCCTGAGGTCTTTGTATGTGGAGTTCACCCGAGGCCTTTGGATCACTTCAGCGATATGGCCTGTACATCATCAGGCCAACCTTCCGAGCAAAAACCATCTGAGCCAACTACCTTCTGTTCCCCGCTCCCACATCCTGATGCCAGACTCAGAGACCTCACCATGTTTACCGCTGAAGTTGTTTTTCTGCTCCCTTATTTCCATATTTAGATGATTTGATAATCTGGATTTTGTAATTGTTTAACCCCATTACCAGAGTCGCATCCTTTCCAGTACCACATCTATGCATATATTTGTAGTGCCTTGAACACAATCAATGTTTTTTCTATTATTTCTCAGTATAGCTCCAGGTGAAATATCATTGCTTCCTGATGTGCATTAGATAGTGTGTTCTAGACAGTTTTGAAGGAAATCTGGAACAGCTTTGCTCAAATGGATTTGATTTTTAGTGCTTTCACTCCTAATTCCTCTTTTAAACCTGGGGGACATGTGCGTTTTCATGGGTGGCTGAAGAGCTTTGCATCCAAAAAAAATTGTATGTAAAAACCACAGATAAATTAAAACCTCCTAAACTTTAAAACAATTACTTATTAATGAGTGTGAAGTATATTGTGTTCACTTTTAGATTTTGCCCCCACACAGATGAAGACGTTTTGCCTCAAAATGCACTCATAAATGTCAGGCTGTCAGGCCAAAATGTGGCTTGTGAAAAAAAAAAAATCCACTCTTGCACTTCAAAGTGGGGTGAAGAATATCAGAGACTCCCGGCGGTCTTCAATCACAGACGTCTGGAGAAGATCTGCACCCACCGCCGCTCAGATGGAATAACAGCCACTCACAGACACACGAGACCACTGGCCCAGTCCAGCAGACCCCACAGCTACAATTATTCAGCCTCACACGCCTGCGGAACCCTCCATCCCCCCACCCCATGATACTTTATACTAATGGTGAGCTGTGTATCTGGAGAGGTTGTAATGGCGGTCTGGCTATGAGCTCTTGCGTCGCAGAGAGCATCTGGGCCCATCTGAGGGAGGCATTGAGCTACCTTCTAGTTGACATGGGAGAGAAAAGAAAACAGCTCTGTCACCTGCCTGAGCTGACCTGCTGGCCCCTGACCTTCCCATGTCCCCTGTTCCCAGTGGGAAAAGTTCTAGAACAACAAAGGGCCGAAGGCCGAGGCTTTCGAAAAAGCAGTGTAGCGCCAAGACGGCAAATGATGCATCGCTTTGAACGCTCTTAGAGAGCGATGTGTATCTGAACACAGTGATGCATCTAGAAATCTGGAACCAGAGCAGGCCCATGTCATTAACAGACTACCTCATCCAACAGTGCTACTGCTGCTGACTAGTCCCCTCTAGCTTTCATTCCTTGTTAGTTTATTTAACATTTCTGCAGTTATACATAGTCTCTACTATAATCTCTGACTATGCATCAGTAGCTGTGGAAAGAGAGTGCTTTTTTCTTTTTTGAGGGATATCAGTACAACATTACCCAAAACTTCATCAGAACTGTCTACCTAAAGCACTGTTTGACCAGCACAGTAATTTCTGTGATGTGTTTTGTCTTTAGCTGCTCTTGGCCATACAACAGTTTGGCGCCAACCTCGATGATTACCTCCACCTGCTGCTGCCTCCCATCGTCAAGCTGTTTGATGCCCCGGATGTCCCTCTCCAGGCTCGCAAGTCAGTATATAACAATCCTGCCATTTCTCTGGCTGATTAGGAGAAGTGTATTGTTCAGTATTATACATTTTATATATTTGTATTTTTGCTTTCTGTAAAACCTGTGTAAATTAAGAGTTAGCTTATTTAAATAACTTAAATCGGTGGCTGTAAAGGCTTTGCATGTATGTACTTCATAGTTTGAGATCTAGTACCTCATAAACCTTCCTAGCCATGGAATAAACAGATTGCCACCCTTTGTGGCATACAGCACAGATAATAGTAATTTATGATGTTTAAATAAGAATAGATACATTCATTCAAATATAATTTGAGCCTGTTTGCTACATGGACACTGAAGGCTTTTTTGCCCTCAGACATTTGCCCTTAGACAGTTCAGTGCCAACCAATACAGGGAAATCCATGCCAAACTATTCTCTTCTCTCAAAAAAAAAAACGCCTTGAGTGGGAAGCCTTGACAGCTAATTTCAGAGAGTTATGGTTGCAAAGATGCAGTCCCAACATCTCATATCAGCTAAGCACGTCAGTGAGGATGGATGTGAGTCAGGTGACCCTAGTGCCTTGTGTCAGAGAGGCATCCACATTGTCAAATCTCTCCAATTGAAGCAGCAGAGCTCGTCAGCACATGTTGAGCCCAGTCTGTACTGATTCTTTAAAGCTGTACTGAGATAAGGAGTGGAGATCAAGACTCTTTAATCTAAAGAGCACAGTGCTCCATTCTCAATGATTTCACAAAATAAGTGCTGTACTGCAGTAGCACCAAGTTTAGAAAATAAATATGATGCAGTTTAAATTGTTTGAGTAATATGATTATTTGAAAGGAATCTCCTAGTGTTCCCTGTACAAAGAATGATCATTTTCCAGCTTTCCAGTTTGTTTTTGCTTTGTTTTGCACTCTAGGGTTGCATTGGAGACTTTGGATCGCCTGACCGAGTCCCTGGACTTCACTGACTATGCCTCCAGAATCATCCACCCCATCGTGCGCACTCTAGACGGAACGCCTGAGCTTCGAGGCACTGCCATGGACACCTTGTCCTCCTTGGTCTTCCAGCTTGGCAAAAAGGTGCCTGCAGTAGCACAGTGCCAGTGCATGCTTTCAGTTACTGTCCATAAATAACAGTGTCACAATATTTCCATGACTTCCAGTGAAGAGCGCTTGAGGGCTGCTTGAATAATTCCATTGATGAGGTCAGCCGGCAGAGAAAGTGCTTCCCGTTTCCCATAACTCTATGTAAGCTCTCAGAAGTGGTCCACTGATGATGTCACGAGCCCACTTTGAGTTCAGAACGAGGCTGTTAATGAGAGTGGGATGATGTCATTTTCCTTTTTATCACCCCTCCCGAGGTGCATATAAAACTACCGGGGCAACATGTGGCCCCCATGAGCAGAAGGCGTGAGGTGTGCAGGTTTTAAACATGAAAAGCCCTGGGCCTCAGTTAGAGGGGCAGCAGTCTGTCATCTGGCTCGGCGCTAGTGGAAAGGGCTGTTTAGCGTCTGCAAGCCTATGGATCACACACTTGTGCACAAAACAGCACTTGCAGGCACGCATAATTACAGACACACTGAGAAGGAAACGCATATGTACATGCACATTCCTTGAGGGCTCATTTACTAGCTCATGTACATTTAATAAAAACCCTAACAGAAGCTCTCAGTGCACATAAGATATGCTGTAACGACGCTCCTGCAGACGGACATTCCATTAATGCCTTGTTCCACTTTTTTTGTTGTTGTGCAGTACCAGATCTTTATTCCCATGGTGCACAAAGTAATGGTGAAGCACAGGATCAGCCACCAGCGCTACGAAGTCCTCATCTGTCGCGTCGTCAAGGTCAGTGCCCTCAGCCCCTCAGGCCCCTCCACCTCGTTTCTCGCAACGCTTCGCCGTTCCACAGTGTGCTGTCCCCGCTGAACCAGCACTGATGTCAGTGACGATGAGGCGCTCAAACCGGGGGGCTATGGCTAGAAACAAACGGCACATTGTCTGCAGGTGGAGGATGTAGCCTCCATTTCCTGGAACTTTGTGTGAGTCACCAGTCGTTCCTTGTTTGTGAACCCAGATTTCCCACTGCAACACACGAGGCCCCTACCCTCCATCCAAAAACAATTTAGATGTCTTATTGCCAAATGTAATGCTTCCTGCTGACATCTCGCAGCACTTGACAGGACGTGCCATGCTCCTAAGTTTTCTCTGTTGTGATGTAGATCAGATGTCTGTCCTGAAGTGTTGCTTTCTGAACTGCGGAGAGCACCGTCAACCATTTGGAACAATTCAGAGGCAATAGTTCTCTGTCCCAGACACAGCTCTCGGCTTGTCACATCCTTTTCTCCAGTATAGTATTAAGTTGAATGTCAGTAGTTAGCATTAGGAGATAAGTCAGCACTCTAAGCCTAACATGCCATTGCCATCATCTTTGTTGCTCATTTATACCTGCAACTAGATTGTATTGTGCATCAAACTATGTTTTGCCATAATTTAAGACCTAGCGTATGCATTAGACTAAGATCTAACACACTATGGGTTTTCTGGGTTGTTGTTGGGTTTTTTTTATGTCCCGTTAAGATGCTGTGTCTTTGTGCAGGGATTTTTAACATTGATTTCTAATTCTCAGGGTTATACCCTTGCCGACGAGGAAGAAGACTCTCAGATTTTCCAGCATCGCCAGTCACGTGGTAACCAAGGCGACACTCTGGTCAGTGGCCCAGTGGAGTCGGGTCCGATGAAGAAGCTGCATGTCAGCACAACTGCACTTCAGAAGGTCAGTAGGTGTCCACTGGGCTCCCTGTGATTGCACTCTATGGTTTATTGCTGCCAACTGTTTTTGCCACATTGTGACCTCCTTTTAAACATAATAAGTCTGCAGTGTTTATCTGATAGACTAGCTGTTATTATATGTCAACTGAAAGTCAGGACATGGTTTCAGTTTCTGTGTCGCATTTTGCACGGTGGTGGTTGTTGTTGTTCTTGGCCAAAGCTTTATGAAGATAACAGGTTTTCTTCATGTTCCCATTCTTTAGTGAAGTTTAGTCTCTCATCTGATAACTGAATGTCTGTTAAGCAAATGTACTAACCAAGGCACACTGTTAAGTCACTCACAATTGAAAGGCATGTTAAGAGGTTTTCAGGACTGTTGTTCTTTGTAACCTTATCTCAAGTAGCTAGAGTAATTTCCTTCATGATGGAATGTGCACCAATAAAATTCAACATGGTTTCTCTGTGCAACAGTTAAAATTCTCCACAAAAAATATATATTTGCCTTGGAACGAAGAAGCCTAATTGACAAAGCAGATGACCATTAAGTAGATAAACCAGCATTAAAACCTTGCGTTAGAATTACATTGTGCTTTAGCTTTGCCCTGGCAGAAAACACGTGACTGAATTGTGCCGAGAGCAACATGTTTCTGTAAGTTCCCCATAGCGTGACTCTTACTAGTTGCGGGTCTATGGCTGACTGGAAATCATAGATGAGGCATGGGAGTGGTGAAGTTTTGTCAAAGATCCCGCCAAGAATGGTTGTGGCCATCGCGGTTTAGTCTGTTATCGATTTTCTGTTCAGTTTTCTGTGACTGGCAAGCATGTCGCCACGATTCATGGCAATCGCTCTAAAAGATAACCAGATCTTCCCTCACTCTCTGTCACCCAAACCTTGCTCACTCTTAAATGATAAGTAGCAGAACCAGCTGGTCTCCTGTTTTTGTCTTCATTCGGCTGACGTGAGAAGGCTTAGTAACATTTTACTCACTCACAACCATTCATATTCACTGAGGAATTCTGTAACTGAGCAAGTTCCTTTCAGACCAGTAATTCTTTCAGTGTAGTTCTAAACGGTGTCTCATTCCTGTTTCACGTGCCATGCCGCATTTGGTGCCTATGCTGCCTGCCCCTCTGTCTTTACGATCTACCGACGGTGTAGCATTATGGGGTGCCTCAAGACCAGTGAGCAATCGACCATGCCATCTGACCTTTTGCCTGATTGGCTGGTACACTGCTTGGTTTTTTCGTGAGAGAGGGAACCTGTTGTCCTTCCAGTTAGGACATGGCCAGTTACATTCTCAGGAACCTGCAGCACTCCAAGTCTAAATACCACAGCACCTACGTGTCTGTCCCTTGCTATTACAATTTTATAGTAATCGATTTATAATTTTCTGCTTTTAGAGTTTGTCCCCGACGCTTTTTTCCCTCCCTTCACAACCAGAAAGCGAATCAGACTCGGTGATCAAAAGCAGTGATCCAAATCAAATATAAAACGAGGCCAACATGTTTAACTTCAAGTAGAATGTTTGCCGTCTCAGAGGACTCATCATGGATCTTAACACTAAGCATAACTATAAAGGAAAGCCATACTTTGATGTAGTACCCTTTTAGTTGACCCGGCCTTCCGACGGGTCTCTGAGCGTTGGCTGTTCACCCTGTGTGTGTGCAGGCGTGGGGGGCGGCCAGGAAGGTGTCAAAGGACGACTGGCTGGAATGGCTGCGGCGTCTCAGTGTGGTTCTGCTGAAGGAGTCCTCCTCCCCGGCCCTGCGTTCCTGCTGGTCACTTGCCCAGACCTACATTCCACTTGCCAGGTGACTCTCTGCTTGCCAACCACACTTTGACCATCTTCCGTTAAGATCCCGGTTTTTGATAATCCCTGGTACGTTTGATATTTATTGTTGTGAACGTATCTAAAATATGCATTAATGACGCACAGTTACAAACTCATTTTAAGAATTCTCTGTGTTGCGTTGTCCTTCCTGAACATTCCGTTGCTTGCAGGACCCAAAGACTGATTATTGTGCGTCTCACTAATGCAGGGATCTGTTTAATGCTGCGTTCCTGTCATGCTGGTCGGAGCTAAGCGAGGACCAGCAGGACGAGCTGATCCGCAGCATCGAGCTGGCGCTCACATCTCAGGACATTGCTGAGGTCACGCAGACCCTGCTCAACCTGGCCGAGTTCATGGAGCACAGCGACAAGGTCAGCCAGAGCCTTGTTCACAAACACAACCTTCTTATGTACATACCTGTAATATAATAAGTTCATGCCCAAAAGGGTCCTACTTTTTTGTGGCAAGCATGCTCTAATGCTCTTGTTTAAAGGGAAAATGGTAAAAAACAAACAAACAAACAAACAAACAAACAAAAAAAACTATATGACATTACATGTTGCTAGTTAGCCATAGTGAAATATATTAACATTAAACATATAACCTAAAGGGCCCAAGTCTTTATATGGAAGTACAAGTGTTGTCTGTTGATTTTTCTAAGTTTGATTTTTTGACTTTAGGGTGAACCTCATGACCCCCTGATTGAAGCATCTTCTTTTTCTCCTTTTTAACTTTTAAAAAAGAGTTGAAATGTTCTGGTAATTTACAAATGCAGGTCAAGTTGGTACATCATGCACTATTGTCAAGGAAGTTTTTTAAATTAGGGCCATTGAGATATAATCAGTAAGATTTCTAAAGTGATGTCTGACCCTGATGCAGTTTCATGAGCAGAACCGGACTTTAATAACTTTATAGTACTGTGTTCCAGCATAGCCTGGGGCACTTATTTGTTTGAAAGAAATGAGCTCCCATTTGCAGAGCTTTGCCCTTCTGTTGAAGCATAGACCGCTGCCACTTGTTGGTGCAGTAAGGCTAAATAGTCAAAGATAGAGGTGCACTGACCAAATTCCTTTGGTTTCTACCAGTTACAACTACTCATCTTCTGGTAGGTGGATCCTTTGGAAGGTGATTGCACTTAACCTCTCTACAGCCTAAAAGCTACTATCTGCAAACTAATACTGGAGGCAATATGAAAAACTATCCTAGCAACTTACCAAGCTTTCTCTTAGTTTGAAAATGGTTCACACATTGTGATGGTTCACATATTCTATATACTGGCTAGCACTGAACTCTGATTCTGAGTAAAACATCATTCATTATAATTCCTGTTTGATTATGAGACTCGGTTGGCAATTTAATTTATTATTTACTGTTAACTTGTTTTGCTGGAGGAATGAGTGGTTGATGAAAATGCTTTTTGAGCCAGTTGGGTTTTTAGTAGTTGTAGACTTTATAGTATGTTGATATTAATGTTAATTGTTACCTCAAGATGCAATAGTATGCTAATGTTATTTGTGGTAATTGTTTTACCTTTCCTTCAAACTGTGGATACCTATATATGTATTTTGGTAGGACAATTTATGTATTTTATCACATTTTAATGGTATCTGAGCATTTAGCTGTAAGAGGTCATTTTATTCCAGTATTATGGGTCATGTTTAAATCTTGCAGGCTGACAAACATGCCCTTGTAATATGATGTGAAATATTTAAAGTACTTCTAAAAGCTGAGATTTGTCTCGTGTTGTTGGAAAAAATACCTCAAATATGATGTGCTTCCTCTTAAACTACCACATCATTCCTATGCTTCTTGAAAAGAGCTGAAGGATGTTGTACTGAATTTCATTCCGCAGCAAAAATAAGTATGTGGAAAGGAAGAAGAAATTATCCTGAACATTTTCACGTTCTGTCCACTTATTTGTTCTAAGCGCGTTGCATTCATTTTCATTGATGTATTCGTTTTCCTCTGCATTCGTTTCAGGGGCCACTTCCTTTAAGGGATGACAATGGAATCGTTCTTCTCGGGGAAAGAGCTGCTAAATGCCGTGCATATGCCAAGGCCCTGCACTATAAGGAGCTAGAGTTCCAGAAAGGCCCGTCTCCCCTTATCCTGGAATCTCTCATTAGGTAGGAAAACAGACTGTGTTCGTTTCAACATTTAGAACAACAAAAAAGATCAGATTTCTGAGCATGTGGGCTTAGTCTGCATAAATACTAAAATGTCAGTCACTTATATTTAAGGCTCTGTTTTAAATTACATTAATTTGACTCATCTGCAATTTCTTCCGATTCTGTCATGCCAGTGGGTTTAAAGCAACGTGGGTGGTTTGAATCATGTTGCTGCTTCAGGTGTGTTGTGCATTTTGAGTCTTTTGAAATTTGATTCTACTAATGTTGCCAGGTAGAGCGATACTGTATGGTTTGTTTAGTAGGCTAGCAACCACGCTGCGTCTCAAAGTTAACATGTGTTAACCTTAAGGAGGTAAATCATTGGAGCACAGAAATCCTCAGGTGCTACTTGGAGGCCATGAAGGTTCATTGTTTATCTGCACTTTGAATAGACCAAATAGCCAGAACATGCAGCTGAGTTCAAAAGCCTCTCACATGTCTTTTCTGCAAACAGTTAAGTGGAATACCCTTCAAGTTTGGGAAGGCCAAATGCAAGGGGCTTCTTTTGACCTCATGCGCACTGTTCAAAGTAGTTGTGATTTTATTTGTCAAAACAGTAAGGTACAAATACTACTGGGTAGAGAGCTGCATGAGTTTTGTAGATTAGTTTGGAAGTTAAAGGTTATGTTAATAGGATTATTTTTGTTGGTTATATTTATGCACATTGATTATGACACGTCACATGCAAGAAACCTGGAATAGGTGGAGGGATATAGTTATTAACATGAAGTTACATGGAATTTACACTTTTACCAACTTAAAACTGGGCATCTTGTCTTACGATGAAATATACTCACTGACTCATACATATTCTTCCATTTGTAACATGCGGTGGCCCAAGTGCCGCAGGGCGAGAGGCAGGACGCGCCGACTCCTCCGACTGGGACGAACATTTATTAACATTTAAAGACACAAAGGCACTCACACTTATCACCGACAAGAAACATGAAACGGTTAACGCTAAACAAACACGATACACAAGAATACAGCTAACAAACATGTTACATTTAGACATTATGCCGACAATAACCAACACCCTGCACACTTTAACATGGGTTTATATACATAAACATGAACGAGGTGCAGGTGTGGTTACAGACAAGACAGTCCTCCCACTGCACGTGGCGGGCCGAACCACGTGACTCGCGGGAGGCGAGCGTTCCGTGACGGCGTTTACTTTTTCTGTTGCTTTATCTGCTTTTAATGTAGAATGAGAAAAGAACAGGTTCCTCATTATAGCTGAAGCAGGAAAAATATATCAGTATCGGTCAAGCTCTGCGTGTCACACAGTGGCACTTCTGTGGCTTGATTCAAATGAACTGAATCAGTGTTGCACAGGCTCCTGTTGCTGCTGCTTCTGTTGTTGACCTTTAAACTTAGTTTAAAGCTTAATGTTTTTAAAGTTGGTTTCGAGTATTGATGTCTTTGGCTCTGCACCCCCTGCTGGACAGAGGCCTTGCTCATCTTCACATCTTCTTCAGCCTACCCCCCCACCACATCATTTTCAAATTGTAGTATCACTTTTTATATTGCATGTATAGATGTCAACAGGTTTGTTTTTCAAGCTTTTAATTTAAATTGCATCTCATTTTTTCCTTTGTGTGTCTGGCATGGCCTTTTCAAGGGCCTGATTGAGTTTCGAACCAGCTGTGAGATGTTTTCAGCTCCCTCTCTAGGGATGCCTGTAAACAAGCTTTACTCTTTAACATGTGATGCTTGTTTGTGGTTATTCTACTGTAATTGCGGATGAGGCCCATGTGGAGTACTCTTTTAATGATCCTGGTGTGCGCTGGAGCTCTTTGCTTTTCAAGTCATGTTTTATCTGGGGGCTGTGATTTAGTTGTGTGAGCCTGGATCTTCTTTGTGAAATTCCATTGAAATTACTTTGCAACAACAAAGCTACTTTATGATTTGGTTTCCCATTTCTTTGGAGCAGTGAAGCAATGAAATGAAGCAAATGAAGATTGAAAACGTGAAAAACATTTGTTTATACAAATGATTCTTTATTCATAAAGAAGGACTTTCTAAGGAGGAACTTGGGATTGTAAGTGCTGTCAGGAGCCAGATGAGGATACATCAAAACAACTGTAGTCATTCTTAAAATGCTGGCGCTAGATATAAGATGGGATGTGACTTTCTTATAAAGCTCAGAAAATTATTCTATGAAAAACTATAAAGGTGTCAGAAACACACATCTGACCTACATTTCCAGGTAGTGATTGTCTCACCAGTGATTCACATGCCCCTAACCTCCCGCAATTCCAGTACTTCTGTGTTGTGCCATTACCACTTTCCCGGAGCCCGTTCTCCTGGTGTCTGCGGGAAGAGTGAGGCAGATTTCACAAGGAAGCTTTCCACCGTAAAGCCAGAGGTTTTGTTCCCAAAGCATCCCTGAGCAGGTATTACCAGTGGAGTCAGCCTTGCATACCAGCGCGCAGCAGCCTGATCGGCAACCCAACAGGTGCTCATCCAGCCTGACTCATGGGGGAATGCTCAGAGGTGCCCTGGGAACACCAGATTATGAAGCACTGAATAAATCGCCAGAAACAGCCTGATTAGGTTTGCCGTTAGTGCCTCATGGGCTGAGTTGCACGTGCAGGATGAGGCAACAGGAAGTTGCTAATGACAATACCAGACAAGAGCTTGGCGACCAACACAGAAAGCGAGCCAGGGTGTGCTCAGAAGCAGGATGGAGGCTGGATTGAAGAATGGTTATATGCTGTCTAGGCAAAACCTACTCTTTTGGCACACTTAATGCAATAGTTTAAGCTTGAGCGATCATCATTGATAGAAATGACATGTGAATATGGCTCATTTCTTTGACCAGAGTTGACTGAGTTCATTCTGCACTGCAGGGTTTTTGAATATGTGCTATATGTTGCTTGTGAGACTCCTGTTAGCCCACGCCAGTTCCTCCTAAAAATCGGGCTAATTTTATGACGTTTAGTCATAAGATGAATGTGCTTTGGGAAAGCAGCAGGTTCTGAGAATTTGATTTGTGCTTTATTTTCAGTTTAAGTATATCGTTCATGATCCAAACATACATAAACTAAGGTCACAGCATGATGCTTGTGTGTGCATGTGTGTGTAACTTGGTCTGTCTGTTTACAATAAATGAAGTGAGTCTCTGAGTAATGACCTACTGGTACTGTGGCAGGAGACAGAACCCTGAAATTAGGCCAAAGAAACATCGATTTTAAGTTTCATCTGAAGGAATTTCATCCCTGCTGTCTGCTTTACACTGACTTCCCCATGCACACCATCCATTTCAGTGGTAAGAGGGGCCAAGCCACTGGTGGAATATGAAATGCATTACAATACAAATAATTAATAGCTCACTGGAATACAAAACATTTGAACAACTATTCTTTAATTTTGTGCTTTGTGAACAAGATTGAAATCTTTCTTGATATACAGATTTTGTAAGGTTAAAGGTTAATTTCAGGCTTTGTGGATTAATAAAAACTTCATTTGCTCTGAATGCTTTTATTGTAAATGCTCTGTCATATTGTTTTGACAGTTATCTTAGCGCAGTAATATGTTTAACTGGCCTCTCCAATATCTGTAGCTTTGCTACATATCCAAACAGATGCTTTCACCTCAGATGCTTGTGGATGGGTCATAAAATGATCTACTTATATTTGGCCCGTAACTCTTATACCGTAATTTCCTTGATTTGACTTCAGAGAAGTCAGCCCCATTATTTCTAAACCCGATGTCACTAATCATGTACTCAGTAAGCCCATTTTAATGAGAGCTTGATTAGTGAGTGAGGTTGAGGCAAGGCTTCGTCTAGTTCTCCACTAAATGAGTTGGCCTCAATCCCTCTACAAAGGCTGCCTGATAAATGGCTTTGAGAAATGAGTCCTATCCTCCAGGGGGACGGTACAGATGCCAGTAAAAGGTCAAGCTAAGCCCCATACTTCCTGCTACTGTGACCTTATACAGACCTCCCAGGATCCCAGAAGACCTCCACCAGCTGTAGGGAGTCTCAAGCATGTTTATGCCACATGAAGAACCTGTACATGAAATGATGAAAAGATGGTCCATGTTTCTGTGGCTTTACATTTGTGTCTTTTGCCCTTTCTATGGATCAGTAGCTTTGTTCTCATTGTGACTTTTTTGTTAATTGTGTTTGGGGATTTAGTATTTTATGAGCATGTCTCTCCCATGCAGTTTTCAATGCTTTTTCTTCTTTTTTATTTCTTTTTACATTTTTAAATTCAATTCATGCCCTTTTTGTGTGTATGCATGAGGATCAAAAGAGCACATGGTCGCTATGCATTTCATTTGTCTGTTTTTTGACTTTTTGATGCCTGGGATTTTATGGCTCTTAGTGTAAGCACTTCTGGGTATGCAGGCCTGGGTATGCAGTTGTGGATTAAGCCTGACACCAAGTCCTAAATAGATGTTCAGTTTTACAACCTTTTTGCAACAAACACTAGTTAACTGATGTAAGAGAGACTTGGAAGTAGAGACTCATTGGATTGGTGATTTTTAAATGTAGTGATGCGAATCCTAAGGGTCAAGTGCCCCACACAGTGCAGTGAGGCAAAGTCTCATCTCTGTTTTGCATGATGGCACAATTGTTGATCTTTATAGTATCATATAATATGACAGTTTTTTAAAAATACAATTTATTTCATCATTCAGTGGCATATAGAACTGTACACATTTTACATTTACACAATTCAGTGTAATTTATCTGTGAATTTACCAAAAATAAATTTATTTGCTAAATTTATCTAGCAAGTTTACTAGATATTTTATGCCTTATTATTCAGTGGCACAAATGGTTCCAGAAAAGCGTAAAGAAAATAAAACATTTACGATAAATATCAAAACTACAATTTACAATCATACATCACACATTCAGTCCAGAAAGGCTCTGTAGTACAAATGCATAGAGATGTTTTTTCAGGTATAGGTGCAAGTATTAGTGGGTGCTGCATAGACTTTGTACATGGTAAGCAAGGTTTGTGGGGGTTTTTGTACGCAAAGTGCTTCAAGGGGTGAAGTTCTGGGGCCGGATCTTCATCTCCACCCGTTTGAGGGAATAGTTTGGTCCATGCCAGCCATACCAGGTTATGCCATCACTGTTCTTGGTGTGGGCGCCGTAGCGGTAGAACATGCCATTTAGATTGGAGTCAGTACAGCAGTTGTACCAGTACCCACCTACAAGAAAAGGCAATGGGGCACAAAGTTTGGAATGCAACACGCTGTGTGACCGAGCGCTAACAAGCAAGGATAACTGGACCGGTTCCTAGACTGGACCGGTTCCTAATGAGTGTCCTGGTCCCTTACCTTTGCGAAGCTGGGCACAATCATCTACACACTTGTCGTTGTCCTTGTGCTTGGTGCTGAAGTTGGTGTTGTTGTGGTAGCGGAGAGAGTCTCCGGCGTTTCCGCTGTAGTTGGCTAGGAAGAGCTTGTAGCTGTTCAGCTCGTTGCTCAGTGTGAAGAAGCCATATTCGGTATAACGCGCCTCGCCCTCCCAGTCCTGTGTATGGTCAACAAACAACAGCTGATGATACGCGAGGAAAGGCTGCAGGTAAGGTCCTCCTTTTTACCAGATACAGCTTCCTTGTGATGAGCTCTCTGGAGCATTCTTACCTCCAGCTCTATCCTGAGCACCGTGGGCTGTCGGGTCAGACGGAAGATGTGCTCGTTGCCGAGCCAGAAGTCTCCACGAATTGTACCAAATCCATTCTTATATTGCTTCCAGTCCCGGTCGAAGCTGGTCAAACCCACCTTCCGCCTCTGGATTACCGTCCAGCCGCCTCCATTCGTCTCCATATCGCAGTACACCTAAAACCAGTGGTTCAAAAATGGAGAAATTAGATTTTTTCAATGCTCATTTGTACCCTCCAAGACGCACTAATACCAAACCTGGTATTTTCACTTACATCCAGATCAGGTGTTCTTAGAAAATCATCTTTTGGTAATTTGTACTCCCCAGAAATTTTGTAGTTTCTGTTGTACAGTGATGCACAGTCATAAATTGCATCTGTGGAGGAGAATGCAGGTAAAGGTTAGACCTCAAAACCGGACACTCTGTTACACAGTTTGCATTGTTTTTTTGTTTGTTTTGTTCCTACTCTGGATAATTTTGAGTGGTATCAGGATGACACCTAAAGCAGGAACATCTGGAACAAATGGCCTGAGTGTGTTTCCAGCATTTGAGGAACCTGAGAACAAAATTGTCTGGCTCAATAGCCAGCACAATAGCTACTGAACTTGGGGATTGCATCACTGAAAGGGAAGCTTGATTGGTTCTCCTTGAAGCCCTGGGGCAGTTTGTACTCTTTAATACTACACTAAGTCTCTCAGACCCTGTAGAGTTTGCAAAGTTCTAACAAAGCTCTACTGTGTTCTCTGTAGTGGAAGAAGAAAATAAACTAGGTAGATGACTGACCAAATGGATAATAATGGGTATTAAATTACATCATGCTTTGTTTAACGCCAGCTTCTTCTTTAGAAGTTTAATAGTGTGGAATAACCTAAACAGCACGTGTGATGGCCTTTTGATGGATTCTGCCCCTTTATTTTTGTGACATTCTTGAGACTCTAGAGGCACTAATTATGGGCTGTGACTTGGCCACTTTTGTGCAGCCAGACATGCTTGGATACTGTCATTAGTGACTGCAGCTCTAACAGTTTTGGACATTATTGTTCTTACTCTTCAGAAATATGTTAATAGTTTTTGTGAATTGAATAAGTGTGTGTGACGGGGTGGGAGTATGAGTGGGAGTTGCATACGAAAATGCATGCAAAGAACAATTTAGGCATTAGTTCAAACACATTTTGTTGTTTTTTGCTGAGCCCCTGATCTTGGTTGTCTTAAGAAGATAAGATAAGATCTTTTTTCCACTACATCACTATTTAGTTAGGAAATTATTGAAAATGGACTAACTGTAAAGACAGAAAAGGCGAGACAAAGCTTCTGTTGAACTGGGAATCAGAGACGGCTGCAGAACTTGAACTGTTGGACTTGTGGGAAATGGAACGCTTTGTAGCCCTATAGTGAACATGCACGGTTAGGAAACCGGCTTGCACTACCAGCTAGGACTAAAATATTGTAAAACGGTTGGATATCTTAGAGACTTGGTGTCATTTGGCAGACTTTTCAGTGTTAAAAATCTTTTTTTTTTTTAAATAGAAAAAGAGAAGGAAAGAAAAGCATACTTTCCTTTTCAGCCTGTGGGCTGAATTGGTCTTGTGAAACTGTCTTTGTCACCTTAAGCTCACAAATGGTTCAGATTGTATTTCTCCAAATGACCGCACATGCCAAGTAGTGACACATGTCCACAGCATATGTGACCCACGACCCCAGAGGGTGAGGGCAGCCAAAGGACATGGCCAAGCAGTAGAGAAGTACACACACAACACCCATGCAACTGCATGAACACACTCTTGCTTTGTTGTGTACTTGCTTTCATTTACCATTCAGAACAGGAGCGCATATAAGACGGTTCGGTATAGACGTTTATCCCACTAATACAGATGCGCATTCCCAGCGGGCCCCTCCACCCGCTCCGTCACCTTACCTGAGGTGGTGTGCGGGGCTGCCTGTGCGGCCTGCAGCTGCATGATCTCCACGCGGTTGTGGATCTCCGAGTACTTGCTCTCCGCCTCAGTCACGCGCGCCTCTTGTTGATGGTTCTGCTTCTCCAGCTCCAGCACCTGCCGAACCAGGCTCCTCACGTCAGCCTCCTGCCTCCTTCCCATGTCCTCCAGCAGGCTGCTCAGGTTGGCCACCTGCACCTTCAGCACACGCACCTCGTCGCAGCACTGAGCCCTGGCCGCCTTGGCTGGCACCGCCCGCTTCTTTGGGGGCACCTGGGCCCACGTCGGGCACAGCACCACGAGCAGCAGCGCGACCGCTACGACCGCTGTCCTAGCCGTTGCTGTTCTCATGGTCCCACTTTAAGAAGGCACCGTTGATCCTCTTTGGGCGGAGATGACTGCCGGTCCTGGAGGTGTCTGTCTTGAGGCTGTGCCGGTGCGTTCTTGAAACACTGATGGTAGACTGTTTGTCTGAGAAAGCGTGGGCTGGTTTGAGTGCAGTCTCTGGTCCTTGCTGGGGCCGTCTGGCTTTTTATTCTTGCGCCGTTTCTGCCGCAGCTGTTCTAGGGCCTTTGCTCTCTCCTCTCACTAAAGGGTCCAGTCTGTATGCATCTTAAATATCTTTACGTGTGCCCTCCCCTTTTGGTCGGGCTCACACTGACGCCCTGCCACCTCTGCTAGCTCCACCACCCCCGGAGCTTCAGCTCTTGCGCACGATCTCTCTCTCTCTCTGCGTCTGTGTCTCTCTCTCTCTCTCACACACACACACACACACACACACACACACACACATACACACACACACACACACACACACACGCTTCTCCACCCCCTCCTGCCTCTGTCTGGTTCTACCCTCCAGCTCAGTTTTCATCAGGTGTGCCATGTGCCTGAACACACTTTGTTCAGTACTTTTTCTGCACCCACTATACATGGCATGAAAGAGTATTCACAATAAAAATAATTTCTCAGATCCACAGAAATCAGGCTTTACTGTTCAGTTTTTAAACCCTGTAAGATTTATGACAAATGATCTTTTATGTAATGCTTTTATATGGTGGTGGGAGGAGTGGTACCCATATCTTCAGTAATTGCTCGCTCACAGCTAGTAATTGCTACAGTTACTGCATGCCAGATGAATTTGTCTTGAATTTCAATTTATCTTTTGACTTTAGTTTTATACAAAAGTAATGTGTGTTAAACTACTGACGTTGGTTAAATAAATCGGTTCCAGTAGTCCTAATCTCAGTTTAGAATGAATTTCACATCCTACTTAACTGTACATAATATAAACAGTTTGACTGCAGAATTTAGCTGGTGCTAAATTGTTCGCAGGAAACGCACGTCCATTTCGTCATTTTGTGCGCTGTGCTGCGTGCCAGAATAATGGTTGGCACTACCTGGATCACAATTCAGTGCGTGCTGGGCATGCCACTGACACAACTACTTTATGGACCTCCGGGGTCTCCTGTGCCATGTACAGAGTAGAAAACAAAAGAAAACAGATGTGAGCCTGTAAGACGGCTCCAGAAAGCTGCTTATGGGTGACAGATGGCCTAATAACAGTGATGATAATCAGTTGGAGGAAAATCACGGTGTGGAGAGAGGGTAGCAGAACACAGACGTGTGGGTGCGTGTGCGCGAACCACTGCTGGAGTGTGTGGGACAGGAAACACCCTCCCTAAAGTGTTACCCTAGTGCTTGATTAGGAGTGTCTCAAAAAGCAAAGCTCCTGGATGCTGAGCCGCCCAGTTCTTCCTTATTTATTACAGTCCAACTGTACCTGTCTTCTCAGTTTGACTCAGTTTTGCTAGTAAACTAATATACCATTAAAGCATAAAAAGATATACATTAATTTTACCTTTATGAAGTATTATTTCTTGAAACTGCATTATTCCTTGAACCTGCCATTTCAAGGAATAGATAGTGCTTTATCAATGATTTTCCTATGAAATTTAGCTTTGATCATAGTCTCTCATGGAATAGCCACACCAGAGTAACTGTGGTTTTGCTTATGGTGATTATTGTAATGTCTGCTGGTGACTTTGCTAATGCCTGTTTATTATCAGGCCATAGTAACGGAGAAATGCACAGTTTATGTGTAAAACCCTGGCTGTTATGTAAATGTGAGAGAGTCTGATTTTCTTCAACATGTCATTTTTACTGGAACACAGTCCTTCTCTTGCCATATAAGACTGCAGTTTTTGGCTTTTCGGGTAACAAATATTTTTGCAGTGTGCTTATGCTGTCCTTTGAGGTCCTTCCGACATCTGTTTTAGGTGTTACCTAAATGATAATTTTCTCCATAGCAATCATTTTGTCTATAATAAGTTTGTTTTGTCTCATGTTCTAATGGACAAGAAAATGGTAAATACAGTGATGTCCACTCTAATTTAATAAAAGTAAATAATACTGTATTAGACCAATTCAGTAGTCAGATCATTTCCTATGAATATGTTTATCATAATTTCCAGTGAAAACTGGATTCTTCTAAGCATAAACTTATCCAGTTTATTTTCTTATCGCAGTTCTTTAGACAAACAGTGGATTTGTCATGAGCCATAATTCATTTAAATTCTGCTTAAATGTACAAATAGGTCTGTCTAACCAGAGCACACAGCTGTGCAGGAAACTATATACACTAGTAATTATATTCTCTTAAAATGAATTACTTGTGGTCAAAATATAAATGAAGTAATGTTACGTTTTGTGTTCATTTCTGAGAATCCTGAATGATTCATGCTGGCATCTTTGTGCTAGTATATGCTTTTCCTCTGAACAAAAGCCAACTTCCTATTTCTTGTATGTACTCCCAGTCATAACATGACTCATCGTTTAAACAAATATAATTTGTCTAACAAATATTTTCTGAATCCTCTGTGAGCTAAAGCCACTTTGTCAATTTTCAAAACAGTGGAATTATAGATGTAGTTCCAACAGTGAGCCATTTAGTATTTTTGTATGTTTTTTTCATTTGATAGGAAATGAGAAAAGCCTGTTATTACTTTATTCTCTAATCTTACCAAGCTTTTACTTAACAATCCCATTTCATTCATATTTGAACTTTATTTTACTTGTTAGTCTTTCAGATTTGTCAGTCATTTATTCACCTATATCTTTACTTTCAACTTTAAGTGGGTTACACACTAGATTTGTCGGGCAGATGAAACACATCCTCCAAAAATCCCAAATGAAGGTATGCACTGCGCCATTTGCCGTTGACACATGGACTGCCAGTTGGTGCCCAGCTAGGTCTTCCAGTCCTTCAGCAAGGCTTCAACATTTTCAGGGCCACTAATAGCCTTTTTATTACTGTTTTAGATTAAACTCTGTTAAACTGTGCATAACCAGTAGTAGCAGCAAAGTACCTGTTTTGTTTTTGTCTTGCACAATGTGATGTTTACTGGAAGAAAATAAGGTTCAAGTGTAGACACCTTCATTGTCGTTGAAAGGACAGGATTAGTTTTAATGTACTGTGCTCTTTGTTCTTGCTTAGTTTTTGCTTCTGAAGGGGCGTTTTAAGATACGCTCCTAAAGAGGCAGAATTTCTCCTTAAACATAAGTAGCCATATATTCTGGATTTTATCAGACAGTGTGTAGTAGCCATGTGAAACAGTGGTGTGTAAAATTCTTCCCTCATCAAACTTTATTTTCAGCAGGGACAGAGTTAAACCCCTAAGTTTATTATTCCGAAAATTTGACCTTTTTTTCTCACAACTTAAAAAGTCCCGACCAAAAATAAAACACTGACGTTAAAGGTTCTTAGCTACTGCAGACCAGTGTGCATAGTCATAAAATGATCAATTCACTCCTTTATAAACCTGGTTATATAACACTATGTCTTGCAATATGGTATTTGTGTCCACAAGTGTTTCATGTCAGAAGGCGCTCGTGCCAGATGTGTTCAGTCAAAAGGCGATAAAGTGCAAAGGTTTTGATGCTCAGTGAGGCCAGGCTGACACTGCCAGTTCTGACTATGCATGGGTTTAAAGTAGGGGAAGAGAACTGCACAACCCTCACTGCAGAAATTATATCATTTTTATTAACCTTGGGTTTTCTGGTTTGTGTTTTGCCTGAAATTATTAAGGGGAAAGTGTATGCACTCCCTTATCCTCCGCCGTGAGAGACCACAGTACAGATACCTTCGATGGAGTAACAGGATGTCTGCTTTTGTTTGTTCTGTCACAGGCTGACCATTGGTCCTTTTGATCTTCTCCCTCTGAATCACAGACATATAATGGAAATTCTCATCTTTTTTGAAGAAGAATGTCAACCAAATGTGCAGTGTAAACAGGAAGCTTTCTGTAACTGCTCTCGATGACTGAAAGACTGACGTATCAAATACAGTTCTCACCTGTTGGTACACTGCCATGTCACTGGTTTGCTGTCACAGACAGCAGATTGTTGGGTGAGGCATAATAGCCGCAGTGCCGCCGCTAACCTAGCATTTAGGAGCATCAGCTTAGACAGAGGCTTACAGTTTAGCTGTGTGGTCTCCATCTGGCTTGAAATGTGTTGGACATTCTTTTGACCAGAGGGAGCATTCTGTTTTAGCTGTCAACAAGGAAGCCAATCTTATGACACTGACTACATCTATGGATGTAAGGTGATTGCAGAGTAAAATAATGGTGTTTTTTGTTTGTTTTTTACTTGGCAACAAATAATAATGATGACATTTTACATTTGTTTTTCCTTTATTGCATAATGTTTCTGTATCTTATTTACATTAAGTGGCTGGTTATACTGAGATTTATTTTTACATTTATGGCATTTGGCAGACGCTCTTATCTAGAGTGACTTACAAAAGTGCTTTGTCATTTAATCATAGATAATATATTATGTGATTCAAAGCAGAAGAAATTAAGGGATGTGTGGACATGAGTAGAGCACTTTGTTTCGAAAGATATGGCATCTTGATGCGCGTTGCCCTCTTAAATTGGTGGAACTAAAAGTATGCTACAGTGGACCGGCCTGCAGGCCAGCAGCTGACTGTAAAATTGCCACAAGGGGAAGAAACAGATTTTTAAAATGACATTGATTCTTCAGTAGTTTCTAGGTGCATCTCTTTTGAAATATGTGATCTACTGATTCACACGATGTGCTTCTGTACTAGTCTGTGCATCTGGTGAAAATATTTGCATTTATTTATTTTAGTTTATAACAGTGTCACATCCATGTTTTGGACATTTTGTGTCTCCATACAAGTTTCTAAGGGGAATGTGAGCACTGCTGGTGTGGTGCTGATTATGCGGGATGGACGCCAGCCAGATACAGCTCATTCGTCCTCCAGCGAATGTACCCAGAACAACGGGCACGAAGAGGCATCGAGAGAGAGAGAGAGCGCAAGAAAGAGAGAATTCTTGAACCATTTCAGTCCTTGTTTGTTTTTAATTGTTTGGCTTCGGCGGAGGGATGCGGTTTCCTTCAAAAGGGCAATATGTGCATGACTACAGCCTCAGGAATGGAAAGATTTAGGTAAAAAGAAATCCCTGTATGAGGCCTGCTTGACATCAGAGTTGAAGCTGAGAGTCTTGTGCCAGTTAAAAGATTATTAGTTATTAATATTGGTATTGGCCACAATAAGGTGCTAATTATCAGCTATCGTATCAACCCAAGAAATTCAGTACTGTTGTATCCCTAACTAATGTGTGCTGCATACTTAACTGTAACAAATGATCTCAAAGAGATGTACTTTGGTGAACCTGTGTAGAATAATGTCTCGTAGCTATTAATGTAGCAGTCCAAATTACTTAATGAAAGGTTGTTGTTTTTTTTTTTACCCAGTTAGATGTCAAATGTACACTGCTGCTGGAAGAAACAAGACCAAAGGTTAAACTCTAATGAGAGTGCACGTCTGTCTCCCAGTGTAAATGTTAGCTCTCATCTGGGCTCCGATTCTAAAGTGTTGCCCAGTGGAACATCTCTGTGACAGGGATGTCACAGATGGACATCTGTTCAGCAATAAAACTCAGAGCCAGAGTTGACCTCTGAGTGGGAGTTCTGCGAAACAAAGGAACAGTGGTGGCTCTTCACGGCTAAACAAAGACTCTCTCTTCATTTCTCCTCACGCTTTTCCACCATATGGGATTGAGGATACTTTAGCGAACTCAGTGCCCCCAAAATTGAAAAAGGATTCTAAAATGTTGTATGATTAAAGATGTTGCAAGTATTTGTTTTTCTCCTGTTCAGTAGATATCATCTTACTTAAAATATCTTTTTACACACTGTTGTTGTAGATCATGTTTGAGTCTCTTGGTGTTGATCCGTGCAAATTAACCTAACAGCTGACTGTGCTCTCTGTCAGGCTAATCAAGCTTGGTAGGCTTTGAATGTTTTTCAGAACATTCCAAATGAATAGCTTGGTTTTCAGAAGTGGGAGGTTAAAATATGGTTGGATGAAGTGATTTTATCATTACTGGATTGTTCCCTGGGGTATAGATGGATTGTTCCCTGGGCTAGTTGCCTAAACCTGATATAATGTTTAATTACAAAAGCATACAGTTACAAATGGATTTTATTTTCTTTTTGCCACAAATAATAATCAAATAATCAAAATCATTAGAACAAAAAGATTTTTTGACCCAAAAAATTCAGTCAGGTTAATACAGTTGTGGTTATTGGACTGTACTCTGATAATTTATTACTGTAATTCTTTGACAGAACAAGTGGTCTGTTAAGGGATTTCTTTATCTGTCTACAAATGCCTTTTCAGGTCAGGGATCTTTGGACTATATTCCATTTAGTAATCTCCATCTAATTATCCTATAATTAATCACTTTTTGTTCTTCAGCCTTATGGTACTCTTGACATTTTACATGACAGAAGTTTTTCACTTTCTGCCAGTGCTTTTCATGTCTTTTCTGTCAGTAGCCAACTAATGGAAATTTCTCCCATGTTCATTAATTCAGACCAGCATACTTTATCGGGTGTCCGTAAAATAACCTTTCTTTCTGGAATTCTATTGATTGCAATCAGGCTGTGGTTCCAGTACTTTTACCTGCCATGAGTGTGAAGCTTGGCAAAAAAGCAATGTCAGATACATGCAGAGTCTTGCTTTCATCAGCACACCCCATACAGCTGAAGCTTTTGACAGGGCTTATTCAGGATTAGTTCATCTGTATAATCAGAAGTCAACCAAAAACCAATGGAAAAAATTGTGGTTTCTCATCAGGCAGGGCAGAGAAGTGTTGTTTGAAGTGCTGGGTTTTAAACTGAGCAGCCTCAAGTTATTACCACAGTGAGCCGTATTCTCACTCAGATACAGTACCGGGTTTGATTTTCAAAATAATTTTATTGCCTCACATTTACCAGCCAAACCTTAACAAATGGGATATTTTCCCATTTTTGTATTGTAGTGAATATGCACTCTTGTTCTTGCGTCTCATTCAGGTTTGTGAGACTTCTCGCCTCTGCCCCTCATCTGAGTCAGCACATTTACACATTGTCATTGGGGTCCAGCAAGCCCCCAGCTCCTCGCTCTTTTCATAGGTTATTAGCACACTACCATTGTACTGTGCTCTCAGGGCTATGGTCAGACTGAATTTCCAGTTAATACTGGTAAAGTATACCTATTAAAATATGTTCTGAGGTTCTGGGCTGCTGCTGGCTGTGATGTCAGGTTAGGCAGCTGCAGGTGGGTTTCCACTTTCTTTGGAAGAGGATGCTCCAGGGAGGTGTTCTTTCAATAAAAAATTGTTAGTGTTGGATGCTACTGTATTATTAAACCCACTGTTTCATTACATAACACTTTGATGATAAATGACATGCTATTTGTGCAGAATTTGCATGCAAAGAATAAGGACAAAATGCATTGGCTCATACTTTGCTGAAAACAAATCCAGCAACTGGAATCCTCAGTAGCATACAAATCAAATAAGAACAGATATGGGTATACTTTTCAAAATTAGTCAGTTGGGGTTTCATTTAATTGCTTAGTTACTGATGCAGTTTATTTTAAAAGAAAACATTATTTCTTACATTCATTTATTATTAGAAAATCATAGTTTAGCACTGTAAACATTATATGTATAACAATTAAAAAAAACAAAACTTCTCAGCATATTGGGACTAAGAAAATCTGTTTAAAAAACAAACAAAGAAAAAATTCTTTCCTGTATCCTGTTTCCGACATGTCTAAGCGAGAAAAAGATGTTGTATAATTTGGTATAATGAATGCAGTATTGTGTTACTTACCAGCAGTATGCAAGTTCTGTGCTTTTTCCAATAAATTGTGGAATTTTTTTCCATTGATAATCGCTTCTCATGAAACACTGATCATGTAAAATGAACTGAGTCATACCTTTATGATTTGTTCCATTTTAAGCCTAAATTGAAGAACGTTATGAAATTTACCTCTTCAAAATCACCTCTTAAAATTGCACATTGAAAAGCAGTTATGGGACTCAGAGCATAATCACTAAAGTCATAGATTTTCTAATGAAGTACCTTTAGTACTGTATTTTTTTTTAACACCACTACTTTGAGTTCAAATAATGCTTTTTTTTTTCCCCTCACCAGACAACATTCAGACCATGTCTTAAAGACCATGCCAGTCTGGGTGCAGGGCTATAATTGAGGATGCTATCTGACTTTCAACGAGGGACGGGTCATTTGAGCTCACAGCTGTGTACAGCACTATGGGCCAAATGGCAGGAGTCAGAGTGCTAGGCCTGTCCCCTGGATCCCCCACAACCATCATTTATAGCCCTTATATATCCTCTAATCTATTGCTGGCCTTTGGACCCGTGTGTTCCAAAGCACTTGCATATTATGAAGTGTTCATTCAGCTCCCCTCACCTGGTTTGTCTGAGATGTCTCCAAGTGTAGTTGTAATAGCTTGGCAGACTGTTGTAGCCAGCAGATATGTCAGTAGAGTAAAATGTGAAGACTGGCACAGTTGATCCACCTTGAGTTGTAAACCATAAGTAAAACCAAATGTTGTCAGCGTCTTTAAAACCCATAACATGCAGTGTTATGTAACATAATTCGATATCAGCTGTCAATCTCCTATACTGTCTTTACTTAGTAGTAAAAATATGGGTTTCAGGCTGGCAACCTGAAGGACCGGTTGCAATTACAAGTGTGAGAAATGAAGAGGTCATTAGATTGTGAACAGTCAGCTAGTGTTCCCATAAAGTAGAATTCTGAGGTTGTTCCCCATGTGGACTTTGATATTGGTTGAGGTTGAGGGAATTGGCAGAAAAGGGTTATGATGGAAGCTGTGGAAAAAAACTCATCCTGCCCATCGGTTTTTTAAATACAATTTCCTTCTTAACCTAAGCGATTATAGCCTGTTTCCTTGTGGGTTTTATATATCATCTTAACTCAAATCTTTGTTCTCTCTCTCTCTCTAGTCTCCCCAGGTGCCTCACTATCTTTTTCTCCCTTCCTCCTGCCTGTTTCTGTCCATGCTTTTCTATTCATCACTTATTTTTTATCACACAACCAGGACAGATGTTTATACTCATCTTTGAGAGATTGAAGCTTTCAACTGGTTTGATATCCAGATGTGGTGGACCATTGATGAAATCTCATGTCCTCATCTCTTTTAAGTTCTCTTTGATGTGTGGCTATGAAACAGTGATTAGAAATAATAGATTGGGCATTACTCCAAACACAGTATGAGGTAGGCTGCTAAGATCGTTATACTTTTTTATAGATTAGCTGACTTGAAGGGTGACTTTAGTTCCCTGTTATCTTGCCCCTGGCTTTTCAGCTTTCTGCTTTTTCAGTCACAAAGAAGGTTATCTGATTTTTATGTTATGCCCATTTGTATTCTTTCTGAAATATTTACTGAAGAGTGCGGTCAAGATGACCAGTCTTCTGTGTTTACCCTCTCAGTTTATGAAACACATCCTTCTGATGAGTGGTCTTACTTTCATGCAAGTTCCATATGACGCCTGTCTCATTCATATTGTGTTGTACATTATGTATGCATAGTTTTATGAGCTTGGCCAGACAGGCTATCCTTGTGGAAACACAGAGGAGAGAGTTCCTGACTGACAAATGATTAGGTCCTGTTGACAGGGATAGTTAATCTGTGGCATTACTGCTGCACCTAAGATGTTTTCTATAACAGTAAAGAGACTGTCCTTGCAGTATTTGCAAGCTGAGAAATGTAATATTCCAATATTCCAGCTTTTTGCATAGGTCATTGTACAAGTTTTATTGGTACATTATACGTTTTACATTATACAAACAAAAGAGCCCTTAACAAATGCACGATGCAATGACACTGGGAATATGGGAATATTCATTGAGGAAGCATACTGGCTCTTTGTTCAAGAAAGCTAGACCCACAATCTGTGGCTTATAAAACCAGCAGACTTTCTGAATGTATTCTTTGAATTCCAAGTGGTCTTCTTAGACGATACAGCATTTTATTAGATGATTGTGTTCTGTTCAGAGGGTTTATCTTCATTTTCAAAATGGGTCATTGTAAACCTGTTTTAACTTAAGAAAAATAGTAATATATGTGCCAATTACATTTGAATAATAATGAGAAATGTTCAAATGGCACTTTATCTTCATATATGATTTAAGTTTTCTTTTGCTTGATCAAATAAAAGAATGTAAGGAATACCCAGAACATTGGTTATTAAGAATTAAATTATTTATTGGATTTTTATAAATATTTTAGTGATTTTTACATTTTAAATTATTTCCCCAAATTACATTAAACATCCAGAGAGAAACAAACACCATCATTGTGAAATCATCTTCACAGTTTTGTCAAAACATTAGATCACATTTTGAAAGCAAGAAATCCAGACAATTTCAGACAGTTAAAACACCTTTTCCCACAACTTTGTTTGCTCAAAAGAAAATAAGATTTTTTTCTCAGAACTTTAATGGTCTTTGCCTCTCTCCTGCATGGGGCACCTGAATGAGACTGGCTTCAGGGGTCTCATGCATCTATGTGTAGACCGCTCTCTTAAGTATAGATTTCTCTCTGTAACAACTGTCAAGCTTCTCACCTCCTATACTTGTAACCCCTACAGACACATTAAAAATGCTACAGTTTTGCAGATGTACAAGCAGACATGGGGTTTGTAGTTGAGGAAAATGCATCCTTGCATTGCACGTGAGTGTTTCCAGATGGGGAGGTTTCAAATAAGTGTTAAAGGGATCGAGGACATGACAGAAACGGACGATAGTTCATTTATCTCATAAAGCTGACAGGTACTAGCTCCTCATTCCTGGGCCTCACCAGTCCAAGTTCTTATTCTTTCTTCTTATTATTATTTTCAAAGCATCTGATCTTCTACAGAAGAACTGAAAACAAAATTGTTCATTTAAGCAATGATGAGGCACATAAGGCACTATGACTGCAATCATTTTGCAGTCCGGTTTGACTCTGTGAATAATGGAAATGTGGCTTGGCAGCAGGTCTGATAAACCTCTCACACAAGGATGGACAGCCAGACAGTTAATCCAAGATGTGTATGTTTTATTTAAAGTGTTCTCAAGAAATTTGCAATACAAATTCCCAACAGGTTTGTGTACATATTTAATTAACCCTAATCAAGACCAGCATTCTTTATAATTGTGTAATCAGGCAGTCACTATTGCTACGATGCATGTATACCCACGGTCAGCCCAGGAAATCTTGCAGAGGTTTCAGACTCTACTGAGGTCTGAAGGCCTCTGGACTGGTTTTTCACAGTACAGTTCTTGCTCTCCACATTTAGAGTCTAGCCCCGTCACCCATGCAGTGGAGGTGCCGTCTGGAAATCGTTTCTTCCATGTCTAGAGTTTTGATTGTTGTGTATGGCTGACCTCAGCTACCATCCGTCAAGCCCAGCAGCAACTCTCAGGTGCTTGGGAGTGTTGACGGGCTCGCACTCAACCACGCTCTTGTCTTTTACTTTTTCACAGCATCAACAACAAGCTGCAGCAGCCAGAGGCCGCATCAGGGGTGCTGGAGTACGCCATGAAGCACTTCGGCGAGCTGGTGAGAGCTCTTCTCCATTCCTGTCCACGTATTTGCACCCATCTCATTTCTGTGTTCAGGGCATAAGTTCCACAGCCACCTTTTTAAAAAAAAAATGCTCAGAAGAGTTTTGCCCACTTAGTATGACTTGTGGCACATATCAGGAACTGCAGTATTACAGGGCTGTCAAAAAATTAAGATACTAATTATTGGTGTAATGAGGCCAGACCTGAAGTGAATTATTTTTTTGTAAATAAATATTATATTTAATAATATCCTGACATTAGAGCTAATATTTAACCTCCCATTTTATATGAGGTTTCTCTTAGTTCTGATCCTAGACTCCTGGATCAGTTCAGTGAAATTTCTATCGAGTTAAAAGAGGTTGTCTTGCCGTCCTCCTCAAATTCTTATGATATTTCACTGTAAGTAATGAACTTACTTACAATTAAATGGTGAACTTACTTAATTTCTCTGGCCATGTCCCAGAGTGCCTTAAAGTTCAATTTATTCTCAAGAAATATGGTCTTGACCCAACTCTAAGCATTTTAGACATACTGCAAAATTATCTTTTATTTGCAAAATCTTGGAGTAAATAGCGGTCTCTAACTTGTTTAGAAATTGAAAGCACACACACATTGAAGTTTCAATCTGGTTTCTATAAGAAACAGCACAGATGGCTCTGCTAAAAACTTTTAAATGTTGAGTCTGCTGACTCTGGTCAGGCCTCAGTATTGGTATTATTGGATCATAGTACAGCATTTGACAGGATTGCGCACAGTACTCTTAATCGGTCTTAAGAAATGGATTTAGAAAAGCAACAGCTTTAAAGTGGTTTTAGTTTTATCAAATAGAAAATGTTAGTATCAGATGGCGAAAAAAGGTCCACCCTGGCTAAATTTACTTAACCATATTTTATCTCCTCCATATATGCTCTTGCTTGAGGATTTAATTATACATTTTCATATTACTTTTCATTTTTATGCAGAGTACATAGTTACATCTATCTATCTATGAAGCAAACTGACTTCTGTAGAGTATCCAATCTACTGGACTGCATTGCAGCTATAAAGGACTGGTTATATAGTAACTTTTTAAAGTTAATTGAGGACAAGACGGAATTCCTGATTAATGGCCACAGTGCTCTCTCAAAAGCTCTTGGTCCACTAGCACTAAAAGTCAATCCTTCTCCAAAAAATGTGGTTGTTATTTTTACTCTCAGTTAAGTTTCTCAATGCATATAAAGAAACTTATTCAATCATGTTTTTTTTCCCCAAAATTAATATTTTGTTATTATTGCAGGATTCACAGAGAGTTGTTCATGCATTTGTGTCATCTCATTTGGATTACTGTAATCCTTTGTCATGCCTTTGTCAAGTGACATTGAAAAAGCTCCAGCTGACTAAAAACTCAGCCACATTAGTCCAGTGCTGGCCACACTTCACTGGCTATCAGAGAGGTATAAGATCAATTTTAAATGACTGGTTCACACTTATCAGGCACTGGAAAGGGAAGCACCGGGATGTATTTGTGACCTGCTAGTGCCTTATGATAGTGAACGATTACCAAAGTACTCAAATCAGGAGTTCTTGGAGGGTCACGAGGACAAAACTGAAGTGGAAGGGTGATTATGAAATAGTCTCCACTCTTGTATAAGACTTCCATATTCCTTGGCCTCTGTTAATTAATTGCACAAAATCCACTTGTGGTCTTTCAAGGGTGATGATTACAGGTTGTTAGTTTACTGCAGGCGTTTTCTCTGTTTTTGTGTTTTATTGCTTTTAACTTTATAGCTTTGTCTGAGAGTAGTGCTATATAAATACAATTGATTGAGATGCTCTTTGGTGATGACATTATACATGCAAGTTTTCAGGAACCTTTCTTATGATCTATGAGAAAGTATAAAAAGTGTACAAAATATACAGAATGGCCTAAGAATATATTGAGGCATTTCGACACTGGGACCCAGTATTTTCAGTTGTTATGCTTGTGGTAGAAAAAGTAGCAAAATGCGATAGATCTGGACAAGAGGCAGGTATTTGACTGAGATCCATTTATTTGTAGGAAGCTTCTGTTTTGGTGATGGAGGTGGGACATTTTTTAACATCCAGGTGTTGTTTCTTCTTAGACCACCTCATGGTGTCCACAGCGATGCAGTCCAGATATGAAATAACACCAATAAACAAAGATATGCATTGAAAGACTGCAGCTATTTTCCACATCTGTGGCATAATCCAGCAGATAGGACATCTCTCTTAAGACGTGATTGCTTCTGCATGCTACCTAATTGTTTCAAGACCAATTGTACAAAATTTGTACTCGTGTGCGTCGGTTACAAGGAGAGCTGGCTTGAGGTGCTGATAGCAAGACAGACTTGTGCTCTTCAAGAAGCATAAACCTTGAGTTATCTTAGAGTGGGCATTTGGAAGCACATTGCAAGACGGCACAGCATAAAAAGGCACGTTTACAGCGGCTTCTTTTTGTGTCTTTAAAATGAACTTTCTGCAGTGACTAAATCGAGCTGCAGCCTGCTGATCTTACATGAGACCATTGCCACATGATGCATCTCTGAAATCGAATGTGTCCTCTTTCACTATTACACTCTGGGCAACAAAATGTAAACTTTTTTTGTTTGTTTGTTTCACAAACTAAAATACATGGAACGTCATGGTGCTTTTTACTCTGAAAACAGTTTTTAGAAACTTTCTATCATGCGTGGTTTTTAAGTGACAGGGCAATTAAGTTTTGCATTAGGTATACATTACTTATTCATAAATAGAGCTGTTATTACACTACAAAAAGGTACTTATAAATTATGCAGTGTATGATATTTGAGTATATTTGGCCTCAGGAACATTCTTCAGTGTCCAGCAATAGTCTGCCATCATGGGGGGGGAGAGAATCCGCTTTCCTTCATAATACTTTTCCATACTTTATGTAATGACGTGCAAGTATAACTGTACACCAAAATAACTATGGGCGATGGTGAAATTCTGAAAACATATTTACATTCAGTGTGCAAAAATACATAATAAACAGGTATTTTTTTGTTGACTAGTGTTATCTAGTAATTATCCAGTCTCCACAGCCCAGTGTGTCACTTTCCAGCTTCTCGTAAACCGGCGTCTGGTAGTTGGCACTTGATCAAGTCTGAGTGCATCTAATGTGCTTCTCTGTAAATCAAGTAAATGCTTCCAGAGAACATTATGTGAGGGGTGAATGGTTGGTGACGCTTAGCTAAAGACCCCATTGAGCTGAACCTTTTCTTTCCCTCTGGGCGTTTTTCTTACCTTGTCAGTAAGCAGACCGCAAAAGGTCATGTCAAAATTCCCCTGTAGGTCAGTTTCCAGAAAAGCACCAGGACTATAAATTTCGGAACATGTTTACGACATTTAGCATGAAAATGTTACATTATGGATGAAAGTGATAACCTACATGCCACTCTATGATTTTATTTTATTTTTTTAGGGAGTCGAGGTTGAGGAGTCTCAAAAAGTGCTGTTAAATTGAATAGAGAAGATGGAGAGAGATGTAATATGGAATGACTACTAGTGTAGTTGTATATTTCATATTGGATATGTGCAGTATCAGTTTTGTAAAAGTGTCACCAAAATATATTCGCATTGTAAAGATGTTAATTGAGTGTTGAACATGATGCCTTTTATCGTCATCACCTTTAAGCTTTAAATTGAATGCTTGTCATCCATACTTCTAAAAATGAACCCTCTGCTGGCCGTGCTAATGTCTGCGTCTATAAACGCGTGTTTGTTTATCTGGGAATACCCTGTTAACACCATATAAATCCAAGACCCAGTGCCGCCAGATTGAAAACCTCCCAGTGAGAGCCCTTCTGATTTATTTTACCTTTGCTTTAAGAAAATAACAAGAGAGCATCAGACTTTAGGCCGATTTGTGGGCTGAGGCCTGTTGAGCTGTGGGGGGCTCATGCTGAATCAGGAGCTCTGTGCAGTCTTTCTGGACAGTGCGCATGGGCTTCTATAAACAAACCGCTTCTTCAAGCAAACCACTTTCAATTACCATAGGAAGCAACCACACCCACTGGCTTCAAGATTGCACCTACTGCTTCATTATTCTGTGCGTTCAAGAAGTTGTACTTTTGAATTCTAAACAAGTCTGCTATGATTTAATTTGAACCTGAGTCTGTTTTGAAAGTTAAATTTCTGAATGTTATTTTTCACATTCATTTATATAAATTTTGTGGTATCAGTCACTCAATATGCAATGTGAAAAATGTACTAAAAATATTTCTAGTTAAGTTTATATGCAGCTCCTATAGGGATATTGTGACTAGTCAATCACAGGCTTTTATGTTTATTTTACCACATTACCTCATTCATCCCTTTTAGGAGATCCAGGCCACATGGTATGAAAAGCTGCACGAATGGGAAGATGCTCTTGTCGCCTATGATAAGAAGATTGACATGAACAAGGAGGACCCAGAGCTTATTCTGGGCCGCATGCGCTGTTTAGAGGCTTTGGGTGAATGGTAGGTGCACACATCAACTTACTACATAAAAGCGGCTTTACAATCACAGATATGAAGGGTAGTGGTTAATAACGCAACTTGAAATAGGTGTATAGGCTAAGTTTCTGGTATCTTGTATGTGATTTTGTAAGTATCCTATCTTGTTTCTTGTTCAGAGAATTTGTTTTGACAGTTTTTATTTAATTATAGATTAATTAATTGATTTGGGGTAATGTACATTTGTCCATTTATGTATGTATGTATTTATTTATTTATTTACTTACATATTTACTTATTTATTAATGACAAGTAATTTTAGAAAAGATTATGCAATTTTTGTTTTACTTGCAATAAGTTTCTTGTCTTGTTCAGAAAACAAGATAAATGACTATTCTGCTTATTATAGCACTATCATAGCACAACCTATTCTTTACCCATCATCCCCTGACATGTCAATGTGTTCAGACCTTGTTTAGCATTCAATTGCCGCAATCAACAGCAAGATTATTTGAGTGTGAATGAGTTTTTAAAAAAGCCAGGAAATGGGGTTATAGATTCTCTTTGTCTGTGAACGCTTCATTCCTAGAAATGGCGCATGATAGAATGGCCAGAGTGGCTGGGCATAAGAAATTGGGGAAAAAATGTTGACCACTTCCAGTGAGCAGCATGTGTTTGCTGGGAAGCACGGTGGGACGGTGTGTACGGTGAAGTTGGACGCACTTAGACGCACTCGCGTGCCACCTTCAGAATTTTTCTAAGAAGGCGTCTAGGAGTAGTCTGATACTGATCGGGGAACCGTCAGGTCGGCAAAGAACCAGCTTGTATTTTTTTAGGATATTAAGGAATACCTTACAGCAATGTTGAATCCAGATCTTTGAAGTTGGACACCATATGATTAAAAACTGGAGAGGATAATAAGTTACCCTTGTGGAAAATAAGAATAGTTTTGATCATAACGTGAAAATATGAATCTGGTTCAGTGTCACTACGTACCTGTAATTGCTACCAAAATCACAAATGGTTCCATCAGTTCTCTCTCTTCTCAAATTTTATTTGAAAAGTGTCAAATATTTTACTTTTGCCAACCATTAAAATAGCATAAATATAAAAGATTCTGTTTAAAAAATGTTGTAGTGCATTATATTTACTTGACACAGGAGAGACCCTTTGATTTTAGAAGAATGACTGCACTGAAAGCCATGAAAGGATCTTGGCAGGTCTGAATACTAGCCTGCAGTGCCACAAGTAACAGTGTGGACTGACTTTTTCCATTTCCATTGAACCCCATTAGCAGCAGAAATACACGTGATGGGTTTAGATATGTTTTTCTGCTTATTTGTATGAAGAGTAGGAGAATGAGTACATTTTGGGCTATTTAGATAGGTGGGAAATATAACTGCTTTTTAAAGTAAGCTTTAAAAATTTATAGCCCAGGTTTTATGCCATACTATATTCTGAAGCCTCATTCTTTAAAACTGACTAATATGCAAAACATAGCTCCCATAAATTAAACTAATTTCCAGAAGTATATATCGCAAAAATATTTAGCACCTATAAGTGTTCACACTTTAGACTAATACTTTTTAAAAATTGGCGTCAAACACTCCTGGATGAATCATTGTTATGATTGTACAAAATTTGTCCATGTGAGTGTCACTGTGAGTTTGTTCAGTCTCCCCATGTGTTTACCTGTGCGTGTGTGCGTGCGCATACACATGTTTTACACAGGCACATAGAATGAGCTCCCCTTGTTTTTCGACCCCATATAATATGTCCTCCAGACAGCTGGGAAAGCATTTTATTTGCTGTGATCCCCGCCAACCTCGAGACACGCACAGTCTGCTCAAGGTCCACAGCCTACAATTCCACACCCATATGGGGCCTGTGCAGAGGGGCCATTCGTTTTTACAGGTCTTCCAGGTTGTGATATGAGGTCATGTCGTTTTGCAGTTTATCAGAGCCAAGGTCAAACAGGCCATCATTCCACCCAAATACACTCAGTGGCTGTTAGTGAGGAGGCTGTATTCTCCTCTGTCTTTCTGGTGTGTTTTATGAACTGCAGGTGTAGGCTGTCCTACCAACCGCTATTAGAATCCAACCACAGGGGGGTCAGTGTATTTCCAGTGCATTAACTCTTTCACTAAACACTAAACACCTGTATGCCTTAGTGCCTAGGGCTAATGTAGGGCTTACCCTAAAACTAGGTGTTGGAAAATGGTTAAGAAGGAAATGATAATTGCAAACAAGCCAAGTAAAAGCATGTATCTACTCTAAACACCCAGGGGTCAGCTCCACCAGCAGTGCTGTGAGGAGTGGACTCTGGTCAGTGAGGAGACGCAGGCTAAGATGGCACGCATGGCAGCAGCTGCAGCCTGGGGCCTGGGTAAGACATAAACACTCGCATTTCCCTTCATTCAAACCTGCATCTTTAAGATGGGTATGCATGGATTGCTATCTTTATAAAAAGCTCACATTTAATATGCAGTACGTTAACATAACACAATGAATTTATACCTAAAAATACCTGTGTGTGGCTTTAGTGGGGCCACCATTTAGTGGAATAAGGGAACACAAAAAGCCTGATGATGCGTAAGCTTTAGAAAAAAATAAATAAACATAAGCTACAAAATAGGTTGTGGCACTAAAAACCCCAGATCTCATTCAGTCATCTCCAAGATGATGTTTGTGTTTAGACTGGTCATGTCTCCGCGGGGCCTCTCCTGTAGCCTGGAGCAGGAGAGCTGCTTGCTGTCAAAGCACTGACCACAGAAAAGGACACCCTCATTTAAACGCAATTTATTGCAGGTCCCCGAGTCAAAACATGGCAGCTTCTTACTCGCTTCATGTGGCACTGTGATGAAGCTCTCATCTGAAATGTTTGTAATAAGCCATGAGAAGTTCTTCCTGTACATCTCAGTTTAGTTCAAGCATTGGACCAATTACTCTTCATGAGAAGGCCCGAATGTGTCTACTGCAGTGCTTTTCCATAATTAGTGTCTCATAGCTTTATGCAGAAGTTAAGAAGCTGGACTGAGGAACTTGGTCATTTCTTTAGAATCATAAATAGTAAACGTATGTATTTATTACAGTAGTCAACTGAATGTGTGACATGCATTTTGCTAGTTTTCTAACATAAACCTAGCCATCACACCTCAGAGCAGTTAAGCAGCAGGCATTTCTTTGTATCTTTGTGAGTTGCTCAAGTAACTTTCAAAAATACAGTGAGTCTTTGTTTGAATTAGTTTAGCTTAGCTTCATTCGCTTTCTTTTTCTTCAATATTTTTCCAGATATATATTGGTATGCTTTGTGTTTAAAGGGCACTGGGACAGTATGGAGGAGTACACCTGTATGATCCCCAGAGACACTCATGATGGTGCGTTCTACAGGGCGGTGCTTGCTTTGCACCAGGACCTCTTCTCATTGGCACAACAAGTAAGTGACAGCTCTGATCTTCACTAAGGAGAAGCTTGCTGGCTTTAGAACTACTCTGAACCTAGTCATGCACCTAACCTCTCTCTGTAGTCATACTGTAACCAAGAAGACAGAGCTAAGCTACTAGTTTTTATTCTGATACCAACTGAAGCAGTTTCATGTCACTGACATGAAATGGTTAAGTCAGCCCATTTTTCGGGGATTTTTTGTTTTGTTTTGTTTTTGACATTTACGGTCGCAGTTCACTGACCGTTTAACACAAAGGATGGATGTTTGTCATTGAACTTTACAAACAGATGAGTATGTCTGGACAGTGAACTCAAGCCCTTCGGGGAGCCTGGTCGGTGAGGCCCCACCTCTACACATATTTGGCAACCCCACCTGTGCTGCTGTTCCTAGTGGAGTCATTGCCAAAGTCACGTCAATCAAACCCAGACCCCGACTCTTACCCTCCGTAAGCTGAAAAGGAAGACAGTCGTTCAAATAGGGCCCAGTTCATGCAGAAACCCAAATATGAACCAGATGCAGGAGTATTTGTTAGGGTCCTTGGGGTATGTTTACCTGAAAACGGCTGGTAATCCCAACATGCCATAGCAGCGCACTTCATACGAGGAGTCAGAATTAGGACAAACAGAAATGTCTCATCTCTGTGTTCAGTACACATTACTGTCCTGACCGAATCTGCCTGTAATGTGGCTTGAAAATAGCATTAGGGGCCAGAGGTGAAGGAGGAACAGATAAATCCTAAATGCACACAGTAACTTTCAAATTTTTCAAGAAGAACAATGAGCTAGTGGCGATGCGTTGCTGCTGTGCTGGGCTGGCGTATTCAGCAGCTGAGCCTGCCGCAGCCGCGCCCTGTTTCCCGTCAGCTCACACTGCCTCCGCCTCTGGCCATGTAACGGCTGCCGGTGTCACTCTGAAGGCCATCTACGGCACCACACAGTCACCCTTGGGCTTTATCCGAGCTCTCAGAGCACAGCATTTCCTCCTCGCCAAAATGTGCGCACACCGAGTGTGTCCGCACGCCCGTCTGGAAGCAGCTCATCAGGCTGAGCCGCAATCGCCGGACGTCACGTTGAAGCAACAGCTGTGTCCCTCAGCTGCAGCAGCTCTCTCTTCCTCTCCTGCTTCATCTCTTGCTTTTTTTTCGCTGCTCTTTCTCCTTTTGCGGTTTAATTGCTGCAGCATGAGGAATGCAGGTGTGGGCCGTGCGAGAGCGCGAAACCCGTGCTCGCTTAGTCTGGGAGCGTGTCTGCCAGCTGGCGTGCGGAGAGTTGCATAGATACCAGTAATGTCTGACTTTGATTTCCCAGCATGGGTTGTGTTCACTGCATGGCCTTCTGTCTCGGAGAGGTCCCGCTCCCTGTGCCACATCAGGGAGAGGTGTTAACATCCAGATGGAGTCTACCTATCAAAATGGGCAGAGGTGCTAAAGCTTGAGGGCTTTTAGAGCTTGTGTGTGCTCGTGTGCTTCATTAGTATTTGACGGCAGCGTTTTTGCCTTCATAATGACTTTAAAAGCACTTGTTATGGTGACAACAGGCTCATTTGCTGCTGATTAAGGAAATACTGGCTAATGGAGCGACAAAACAGGTGTTGTATCTGTGCAGTTTCCCATAGAGCCCTGCTGGCTCCCTTCAAAGAGGGGAAAATGTGAGCATCGTTAACTAGCATGTCTTGATTGACCGCCTGTGTCTTTACAGAGGAAAGTGGCCATTTCAGGCCTGTAATCTCGCTGGGACATGTGGGACTGGGATTAGAGTGATGGGATGGAAGAAATCCTAGCAGCAGCTTGGGGATGAATGCTTGTTCCTCACCCTCAGAGCTGTGTTTCAGCACTGTAGTCTCTTCCATACTAACAGTTCAATTCATCAGCAGATGTATAGCCCGTTTTGATTTTTGTCTGGAGTTTGTGCACTTAATGTCTGTATGTGCATTTTCAGTGCATCGACAAGGCTCGAGACCTGCTGGATGCCGAGCTGACAGCCATGGCGGGAGAGAGCTACAGCAGAGCCTATGGGGTAAGATGTGTCTCCTCTCTAAAGTGGCCTCTTCTGAAGACTCCTCGGGTCAGCTCCAGAAGAATAGCAGCTTGCAAAAGGATCAGTAATGGGTGGCTTTATGATGATTTTATAGCAAGGTCCAGAATAACCTGAAGTCCTTCAAAGCAAGTAGCCCCTGTGTTTGAACAGCCTGGTTTTCTTGCCTGTTTGGCAAACAAATCATACCCTTTTCATCCTCTCCATGGTCTCATGTGGTTTATATAACAATGGCCATAAATTTCTACACATGAATGGAAATGACATGACGTTTTCCTCTACTGAGGTGAGTGAGTCACACATGGTGTATTGATGTGTACATCATTGTTCTGATGAGAGTAAACAAGTGATATTGTGTAATCTGATTTGACGTACCCATTAACTGAAGCGTGGCTGTATTGGCAGCACCATTGGTCTTCTGGAAAACTAAAGCGTGCATAAATATAATGTAAAAAACCTGGTGAATATGTTGCTGAAGCTCTTGGGTATGTTTGATGAGCTCTGGTCGGGCACTGTGCCTGTGGGGTTTTAGTTCAGATTAATGTGTCGCAGTTTTTACACAAGCACATTGCCACAAGCAGGGAGAGTTTATACTACTCTGAATGAATTCCAGGCTGCAGTGATAAAGTTCTTTCATTTCATTTATGTAATGATCATTTTAACCCACCATGGGCACAATGAATTAAGCACCTTTTAGGATATGGGAGACTGATATGGCATGTTTTATGTTGTCTTTCTGTGTCTCTCTCTCTCTCTCTCTCTCTCCTTCTTTCTCTCCTGTCCCCTCCCTTTAAGGCTATGGTGTCATGTCAGATGCTGTCAGAGTTAGAGGAAGTGATCCAGTACAAACTGGTTCCAGAAAGGAGAGACATCATCAGGGAGACGTGGTGGGAAAGGCTGCAGGTAACCAATAAACCTTAACATCTGCTGGAATATTGTTGCATGTATGTCTTGCATCTCCTGGCCACCCACACAACTGTACTTTATGTTCTCGTCAAAGCAGCACTGTGTGCATTCGTTTCAGAAGGAAAATCAGCCAAACGTATTCAAAACTGAAATAAAATTTAATAATGTGATGGTTTGAAAAAATAAATATGGCTCCAATTTATGGAAATATCATTTGTTTACGACATGTGTTTCCTGTTTTTCACATAATCTGCCTGGCCATAGATAGCGGTGCATTTTTCAGTATTACAGTAGATACAGACTTTTCCATATCTAATCAGCCAATCACACGGTTGCAACTCAACGCATTTACGCACATAGACATGGTCCAAGACAACCTGCCAAGGTGATTTTAGTCATTTTGAATCTGGCATGGTTGTTTGTGCTAGATAGGCTGGTGTGAGTATTCTAAAAAGTCCTGATCTACTGGGATTTTTATGCAAAACCATCTAGGGTTTACAGAGAATGGTGAAAAAGAAACTATCCAGTGAGCAGCATTTCTCTGAGCGTATTCAGAGTAGAATGGCCAGGTTCAAGCTGATAAAAAGACAACAGTAAATCGAATAACCACTCATTACATCCAAGGTATACAGATGAGCATTTCTCAGCACACAATACATCGAACATTGAAGCAGATGGCCTACAGCAGGACGTGTTTATGAGGCTACGATTTGCATGGGCTCACTAACATTGGACAATAGAAGATTGGAAAAATGTTGCCAGGTCTGATGAGTGTTGATTCCTGCTGCAACATTTGGATGGTAGGGTCAGAATTTGGCATGAACAACATTTATCCATCCTGCCTTGTATCAACAGTTAAGGCTAGTGGTATAGATTGTGTGGGGGATATTTACTTGGCACACTGAGTCTTTTAATTAAGCTTCGTTTAAACACCACAACCATCTTCAGTTCTCTTGCTGACCATGTACCTCCCGTTATGAGCACAGTGTACCCATCTTCTGATGGCTACTTCTAGCAGGATTACGTGCCAAGCTCAAATCAAGCTCAAATCATCTCAAACTGGTTTCTTGAACATGACAATAAGTTCACCTTACTAAAATGGCCTCCAGTCACCAGATCTCAATCCAATATCAGTGCTGGCCACCTTTGGGATTTAGCGGAAGGGAGATTCACATCATGGATGTGCAGCTGACAGATTTCAGCAATGTGCAGTGATCATTCTGTCTAAAATAAAAAAAAAATGAAAATAAAGATGAATTATCAACAATTGCATTTTCAGAGAAAAGTCTGTAGAAGTCAAAGTTCACTTCTAGGAATTACTTGAGTGAGTATGAAAAGTACAAAATCATTACAAAAATGAAACTACTTTTGCCATGAATACTTTTTTTTCTGCCTACATTTGTAGTTAAAGATAAATCTGTGATTAGTGTTCACCAACTAAATCAAATAAAACTTTCTTCCATACCTGAATCCCCCTGCCTAGTGAAATGTTACTGAAATTCCAAAAATAGCTAACTATAATCGCATAAAATGTTTTTTATATATATATATATACACACACACACTTAATATACTCAATTAATATACTCAAATCCTGCTTGTGCACCATGGCTGAAAGGCATTTGCCTATTGATATACCCTCATGCATCTCCAGTCTCTGTTGCTTTCCATAAAAATGTCTAAAAATGTTTCCTAGCCACCTGTCATGTACAGGAGGACATCCTGCATTGCCACACAGAAGACTAGTCCAGCATCCATCCCTCCTGCCTGCACCAGATAGATTCGTCCAGCCATGGGCTGGCATGGAATGGCCCATCTAAGAAAGAAATCTGATCCCAGTGCTAGCGTTCACTTCTGCGGTTTCTTGAGAACTTTGGAATGCCGTTATTTGTTTAATTAAGCCACCGCGCTGAATTAGTGGAACACTCTTATGGTTAGGACACTGTCAAATACCATGATGTTACCAGTATGGAAAATATGAGGACAAAAAAAATTGTGTTGTGTGCAGGGCTGCCAGCGAATAGTGGAGGACTGGCAGAGGATCTTGATGGTGCGTTCTCTTGTCATCAACCCCCACGAGGACATGAGGACCTGGCTGAAGTACGCCAGCCTGTGTGGAAAGAGTGGCCGACTGGTGAGGTGTTCCTAGATGATGTCTGCTCTTTAACCCTCAGTATTTTTAACAGGGCCAAAGTGATCTTAGATCAGTCATTTACGTTTACATTTACAGCATTTAGCTGACGCTTTTTATCCAAAGCGACTTACAGTTATGACTGAGTACAACTTGAGGAATTGAGGGTTAAGGGTCTTGTTCAGGGGCCCAACTGTGGCAACTCGGCAGTTCAGCATAGTTATTGACGTCCTTTGTGTCCGTAATCGGTCATCACTAGATAACACTGTTTCATAAACTCTTAACTACCCATTTCATGTCAGACCCACTAGTTGGTTGACTTGTTACACTTAAATGTAAATACTGTAAGATTTTGTAAGAGCAAAATTAGGAATTTAATTAGTACTTCAAATTACCATGATAAACTAGCTGTTAGTTGACCAATATGGGTGTGATCAGTATACATACGATGGTTTTATTTATTTATTTATTTATTTATTTATTTATTTATTTTTGCTCTGTAGTCATCTTGGCGTTAGCCTCTTGTTCACTGCAGTAAACTACCCTGCCAGCTCCAGTGATCAGCAAAAACTGTTTGAAATTTCTTTTCAATTAGCAAGCGCTACAGTGAACTGATTACTTTTATTCCCTATTGAAGTGCAATGGTCACAATGAGTTCAAACATGTGCCTCTGTTTATGTCTGTGCTATCTTACTGTGATTCTGGTGATCTTAAATATTATTCTTGCTTGATTAGACAAAATCTACCGTGAGTTCAACTTTAGGCCAATGTTTTAAGTTCCAACCCCTACAAAGCACAAGACTGGGCAGAAGAGGCATGAGCTCACAGCTCTGGTTCACTGTGCCAATGGTGAGGGCTGCTGAAAGGTTGTGACAGATGAGCGGTTGAAAGAGAGAGAGAAAGACTGCAGTGTTCCTGAGGTCATACACCCCACGGTGGGGTCAAGGGTCATGTTACATAACTGCCTTTTGTGGCTGTTTATTTTTGGGGCACTTGGTTTTCAGTGCGGTGCTCTTTAACGAGTGGCCGACAGATGTCCCAAGGGAAGTAGTGACTAAAGAAAAAAAGCTGTAGTTGTTGCCTCTCATTTTACGGCACTCTGGAGTCAAAGTTTTGGCTTAATTCTTGAATCACAAAAAACTCATAAACAAACACATCTTAAGACCGGACAAATGGCAGTAGTTTTCTCTAGTTTTCTTAGTACCAGACCACTGGAGCACTGGAAAAATAACTTCAGTGATAAGTGTGATTAAAGACCAACACACAAAGAAAAATCGTTTTAAAATTCTCATTTATTGTTATTGTTGTTGTTATTTAATTGATGTTATGTCCAAGAAAATGGAACAGGAAGTTCTTTTTCTCTTTACCTAACCCCATGACTCACTCTTCCTTCCACATTCAGGCTCTGGCCCACAAGACTCTGGTGCTGCTCCTGGGAGTGGACCCATCCAAGCAGCTGGAGCACCCCCTGCCCACGGTCCACCCGCACGTCACCTACGCCTACATGAAGTACATGTGGAAGAGTGCTCGCAAGGTACGCTCACGCCCGGCCCAGCAGGACTGCTGCAGGGTAGCCTCTGCATGCGAGGAGAAAGCCACAAAGCGGCCCCTTTTTTTCTGGGGGGGGGGGGGTGTTTTTAGGGTTTTTTTTTTACGTTGCCATAGCGTCGTCTTTCCTGAAAACTGCATCTATGAGAACCTTTTTGTTCCCACAGCCAAACTGCGGCTAACAAGTGGGAACTCATTCTGCACTTCCAAGCATGTTTGCCGTGTTACCCAAGGCGCATACGCAACCGCTTACCCACTCGTTTCTAAAGGGCAATTCAGCACAGAAGGTCGCAGCTTAACACCTCGATGTAATGAAGTAACTCTGTTCTGGTGTGTGGAGTTTGGAGCAGCGTTTCTATGCATACTTTCCTGTCCTTACGTAATGACTTGGGCGAGCTTAACACAGCATAGCCCTGCAAGTTAGCCTGGCTGTCGAGCGTCAGAGGTGTTACCAAATTAAATGAGACTTTAATGACCATGAAGAATGTAGCGGAGCACTACTGCTCCAGCTGCTGTCACAACAGCGTAAGATGGGTGAATCAAATCCATCAGAGGACCGTCGCCCAGACGTTGCTTTTAGTTTTCTGTCTTTCTCATTTCATCTTGTGTAATTGTTTGCTTATCAGATTTCTTCTGACATAAGTTTTTGGCCTTCGTCTGATTATTATGAAACTCATCGGAGCAGGAAAAAGGGGTTGTAGCAGCCATTCCATCACCTCTCTCCCTCCCTTCCTCGCTACTCTTGCAGACCACTGCCTCCTGCATCACAGAGCTCATTATCCACGGGTTATTCTGTTGGAGATTACATAAGTGTTAGACTTGCGTGCCTGCACATAGCCCGCGGTGGCGGGGATCACAAAGTGACCCAGAGGCCAAACCCATAGGGACAGAACAGCCCAGCACTGTGTCAGAGCCGTGGACATATGCAGCACCTCTGGAGCTGGAAACCGTATTCTGCTCCTGCTATGTGTCTTTCACAAGACTTCAATAGGAGCCAAGTGTGTGGAATACTAGCACGTTCTGTATTGTGGTTGTTTTCAGAGCATGTGGCTCCCAAATCATTAGGCCTTTCCATGGCACAAAAATTCTGAAAGCTTTAGTTAATGATCCAATACCATTATTGTGTGAAGTAGCCAGGAGCAGATGAAATCAGAAATTGGCTCCTGCTTTAACACGTGCAGTGTGATGCTTACTGCAGAGAATCACAGGGGTCTACAACACAGCCATTTTATAATGTTAGTACCATCTGTTACGGTAACTTGAAAAAAGTCATTTAAATAATGTGTCTGTACTTCACACGGGAGAGCCTGCTTGAGGGTTTAAGAACGTAATGAACCATTTTCCCACCAATAACCATAGAACCTCGTCAGTAATGTCAGTGATTTCTATTTCCCCGCTCTCCCTCTCTGACCCCCCACCCCCACCCCCTTGTGTAGATCGATGCATTCCAGCACATGCAGCACTTTGTGCAGGCCATGCAGCAGCAAGCCCAGCACGCCATCGCACCAGAAGACCAGCAGCACAAGCAGGAGCTGCACAAGCTCATGGCTAGGTCTCTCTCTCTCTCATACACACACACACTTACTCTACTAAACACACACAGTATCGTGATTATTCATTAAGCACCGCCTTCTATAAAGTTTAATAGGGTGCGTTACAAGCATGAAGTACACAGTATCTTTCCTTTGCCATTATAACAGCACATTATATCCATATATGTGTAATTTTTCATCTCTCATCACATTGCCATGTTTTTCTTTTTTATTTATTTTATTTTAACATGCACACCTACAGCTGAGGCACTGATGGCCTTGCTCCCTACTGCAGTCTGGCAGAAAAGCTTTCATGTTCAGCAGTAGTCAATCCAAACCCATACCTCAGAAACTGAATCTACCTGTTCCCAACTCATTTGGATTCTGATAGAAACTGTGCCTTGAGGAATGGGAGTGTAGTCCTGGGGGTTTTCTTTCATAAAAAGTGATTTGCTTCAACAATTTCTGTTAGGCTTAAATTAAATTTCACTCTGTTTAAGAACAGAAAGTTATGTTGGATGCTTCTGCAACTTTCCATCAATGTAACTCTCTTATGCTCATTCCCTACCTCTGCTCTCACTTGCGCTCTCTCACTCTCTCTCCCTCGCTCTGCTTTGTTCTGTTCTGCCATTTTGCTCTTTCACGGCCAGCCTCTACCTTGTCACCCTTCGCTTCACTGATGTGCGCCATTAACACTTGCACGCACACCTGGCTGTAGCCTGTGCGTGCCAAAGAACTGCACTCTCACCCACCCCAGCCCTGGTTAACGCGCTCGGGCATGACCTGCCCCCTTTCATTCTACCCTCTGTGCTCACAGGCATTCGGGCACCAATCCCCTGTGTCAATCCTGCGGTGCACTCAGAAGCACTTCATATGGTACTTGTGAAGACAAAGATGTTTGCTGTGGATGGTTGTTCAGGGGACTGACAAGAAAACTGAACCTCAGAGCCAAGATGTTGCTTGAATGCAGCATGAGATCATACAGGCAGAGGAAACCGTGGGTTGATGGAGACAATGGTGGAGTCTCATGGCATTTTCCATGGCCAAACCGTAGACACAGATGGCCTGTGCAGAGCTTTAACTCAGAGGTCTCTCTCAGTACTGAGTCCTGTTTCAAACCAAAGGGCCACACAGACATCGCTGATCTCACAAAGAGCCACACACAGCCCACTTGTTAACGAAGTGCTGGAATATAGTCACCTTGGCTGGCAATGCATTCATCGCATCAACGCCAAACCACTTTCCCTCGCACAGTACAGATGAGGTCACGGAGGAAGCCGCAGGGCTATGGCCAGGAGCTGCTCATTCATGTCGTGACTGTGCAGCATCCGTGGAATTTGACTGGAGGAAACATCTGTCTGATAAGGTTCTGCACCTCCCCCACCCCTCCGCTCCTCCGCCCCAGACACTTGGGCATACTTTCACCCAAAAGCAAGTCGGCAATGATGGGTGTCCAGGAACAGCGCACACCTGGTTCCCTGCGCACGGTCCTCTCAGGAATTTTTTGCTGTCTCTTGTGGTTGTTTGCCTTGGCCAGGCGCACAGGAGCAGATAAGACCTGCTAGCCCACCCCCTGCAGTTGGACAAGACCATAACAGTCATTTCCACAGTTTGCTGGTTAGTAGTATGTTTTGTGTTTACATGAAAATATTGAGAACGCCCCAGAAACAGTTATTGTGGTAAGCGTTTGAGTCCTAATTTTAGAACATTTTCTATCTCATCCCTTTTGTACATCAGCACCGTGAATGATGCCACGTCATGCCATCAACCACGCAAAGTCAACAGCCAGCTTAACACAGTTGAGGGATAGCTCTAATTGACCCATTCTGTCTACTTCACCTAACTTAATTTGGCTGAGAGCGGTATACCACTGAATACAAGCATGGTCGTTTGCACTCTTGGGCACTTGTAGACATGGATAACATCTGGTGCCACACGGGTCCCAGCAGTGCCTCAGCGACATGACCTCGTCACAAAAACCTGAAAAAACCTAGTAGCAGCTCTGCAGAAGATTCACATGTGACTCAACTGAATTACATAAAATGACCTAACTCCATTACGTGTTCACTGTGGTTTGGCAAGGTGGACCATATTTCCCTGTCTGGGTGGATGCAGCCGCTTGGCTGGACCTGTGTTTCTGAGTGAGAGGCACTCAGTCCCACAGGCATACAGCCAGGTCATTCTACTTAACACAAACAGAACTAGCCTGACTGACCTCTGTGAGTCTCTGCCTGAATCTGCAAGATTTATGGCAAACGTTAATGGGGTACTGACGGACACGTGATTGAAGAGACAAGAGAGCATCTTAAAAGCTGGCAATAGTTTCTACTGTGTCATCTGTAAGAATATCCAAGGATGACTACTCAGGCTATTTAAAAAGCATTTAAAACTTTTTCCACCCATCTTTTTCCCTTAAGATAGCATTGTTATAGTCCACATGATTTTTGATTGAAAACAGACTGTTTTCTTTTATGAAAAATAAGGTGCATAAAGTATTCAAGTAATGGGGAACAGGTGAAGTCAGAATCAGGAGGACGTATCCTGGGATTCTGGGCAATGGGCCTATAAAACAGTTACAAAATAGGGACTTGCAAGTACAATATGAGCATTTTAACAATAATTACAGTGAGAATGTCAGTGTGGGGAAGACAGAAAGTCTCAGAAGATCCAAAACCTCTGTAGCATTACAGTTCTTGGCTAGCTTGTGCCAAGTATTGAAGGTGTAAATAACCAAACCTTTACGGTTCTTCACAAGTGAAGCCAAAGTTGGGAACACTCGAGATGCTTTCCGCTCACTCTCGCTTTTCTCCCATTCCTTTCCCTCTGCCTCATCTGTTTTCTTCTCTCTGTGCAGGTGTTTCTTGAAGCTGGGTGAATGGCAGCTAAGTCTTCAGGGCATCAATGAAAGCACCATTCCTAAAGTGCTTCAGTACTACAGTCACTCCACCGAGCATGACCGAAACTGGTACAAGGTGTGACTCCTTACCTGCCAGGCTTAGTGGTGTTTTTGGAGTTGGTGTTTCCCTGATGTCAACCAGTTTTGAAGCCTCGTTCTTTATCTCCACCGGTGTTTAGCTAAATATACCTTTAACTTTCAGTGTCTTTCTTGAAACTCCACATGGATGGAACCTTTCTTGGCTACATGTAGCCTGGCAGCATTGTGGTTGTTTTTTTTTTTTTACACCAAGTGGCCAGCCCATGTTTCCAAACACACTGTTCCATCAGAATAAGGCAGTGACTCAGAAGAAGCTTGTGTTTTCACCACCATGATCACTTGGTGTAACTTCAGAAGGGATGTAATTAAATTTGGTCCCATTAAGTACATAAACTCTGTTGGGCTTTAGTGCAGCTCACAGAGGTATAGGGGAAACAGATCTGTCCAACAGTACATAAAATAGAGAGAGATCTTGTGGGCAAATGTTTAGTTTACCCTCGTGGGGTTACTCTTTCATGGTAAAAGGCGGACACAGTGCAGTGAATTTCAGTACATGGTAAATATATACTATTGTACACTTGTTCTTTCAGTCGCACTTTATGTGGCCTGTTATACCAAAACAGTACTTCACAAAGCCCCTTCTTGGTCATCAATAACTTGAGCAATTGTGACTTACGCAGGCCTGGCACGCTTGGGCCGTCATGAACTTTGAGGCGGTGCTCCACTACAAGCACCAGAACCAGGGCCGCGATGAGAAGAGAAAGCTCAGGCATGCCAGCGGGGCCAGCGCCAACAGCGAGGCCAGCAACAGTGACAGCGAGGCAGACAGTACTGACCACAGCCCAGTGCCTTCGCCTGGCCAGAAGAAGGTCAACGAGGTGAGGCCACCCAGAGCTCCCATGAGGGCTTATGGGAAGTCACCTTCTTCTGCTGAAGTAATTGCTTCACCCAAAAATGCTAACATGACTACGAGAACAATAGTGGCGTTAATGCTGGAACAGCGAATCACTGTTATTTGCCCATTTTGTCTGGTCACAGTGTTTGCCTTGTTAATGGTTGAAGCAGGTGCTTGGAAAGCCGCTTGTAATTTATATTGCCTCTCTACTTTGTTGTGCTTAGTACCTTATTTGCTGCTTTATATGTGATGTGTCTTGGGTGCACTTACTATTGGTGGTTTTTGCACTCATCTGTAGTGCTTACTTTGTTGTGTGTGTTTTTGGATACTTGCTGAGTGTGAAAGTGTAAATCTGTCCTTTTTAACCTGTTGCTGCATGGCAACAAAGGAACTGCATTACATCCTCCTGTACACTGTGTGAGTTGAGAAGCCATTTAGCACTGTGAGTTCATGCTAACTGGACACAAACCTTAAAAAAAAATCCTTTAACTATAGGACCATGTACAGATGTGCATGCCTTCTGCCAGTTGTGTAGAATAAAGGAACTTAAACACTAGGAAAGAAAGTAAGCTTTTGTTGGACTCATTTGGAAAACGCTCCAGTCGCTTAAGCCTTTCTGATTAAATTTATTATTATAACTTTTTTTTTTTTTTTTCCCCACTTCATTTCCACTTTTGTGGAATTAACATCTGACGTTTCAATGATCATGCTGTCAGTTTGAATAGATCATGACTATTATGTAAACTAGCTGTTCTTAGCTAAGGCTTTTGGTTTTGTTTTTGTTGACTTTTTTTTATAAAGAACATTGTGTAGCCTGGTGCAATGCTTGCTGAATAACACTGGAAAAACAACACAATGTTCTACCAAAACAATGAGTCTGTGTAAAGTACAAAGTTTTGGATTTCTACCTATTATTTATGCTCATCACCATAAGAGTAAATGCCAAATATAAACAACAACAAAGGGAACACCTAGTTAAAGTGCATTTCACAGTGAAGCCAAGCAAAAGGGACAAAACCTGTGATGTTTAACAAATTCTGGGAATGCTGAGAATTCAGTACCAAGTGTGTGTAGAGGCTGATGGCAGGTCTGTGTGTCCATTTTGTAGGATTTGTCCAAGACTCTCCTGCTCTACACGGTCCCGGCAGTCCAGGGCTTCTTCCGCTCAATCTCCCTGTCCCGAGGAAACAACTTGCAGGACACGCTGAGGTAAGTGCACATACACACACACCAGCATACTGCAGCATATGTGATAACAGCGATCCCTGCTGGCATCTTTGGGGTGTATTTTCTGGAGAGGAGGCCCTCTACTGGAACTTTTTGGACATAATTCATTTTTACCTTCATAAACGTTAGTTTTCTCTTATGCTATGGTAATGAGTGTTTGAGTGAACTTGAAAGAGCAAAAATTCTCTCTGTGTAGTTTGAAAGGATTTAGTTGATGTACTGTAACTAAACTGGTGCAGGTTTGTCCAGCAACAGAGCTGTGCACCCCCTAGCACGACAGTCTTGAATGCTGGGTTGCTTTGAGGTCTTTTTCACTTTTTGTCTTCTCATCCTCTGTCTGCTTCCAGAGTTCTGACCTTGTGGTTTGACTATGGCCACTGGCCTGAAGTGAACGAAGCTCTTGTAGAGGGAATCAAAACTATCCAGATAGATACTTGGTTACAGGTAGGACCGTGTTCTTCCTTTAATCAGTCTCTGTCACATACACACATGCACACAAATCCCCATTATCCTGTCATTAACCTTTCCCTTTTATTTGAATCAGGTGATTCCGCAACTGATAGCTCGTATTGATACTCCTCGTGCACTGGTGGGTCGTCTTATACACCAGTTGCTGACCGACATTGGCCGCAACCACCCACAGGTATCTGAAAAATAATCATTTGCATTACTGGAACAGACCCTCCATGGCATTGTTCATAAGTATTATTCATTGTGAAATATAAAAGCTTTTATCATCAAAATTGTTTCTCCTTCAGCACTGGCAGATATATAAAGTGGGATATCAAAACATCATAACCATATTATCCCTGAACCGAATTGAAGCTTCACGCATAGATTACTTTTTTCTGTGCAAAGTCTGTTTAAAATGGAATTACTTTTCTGTGTTTCTTATCTGTGCCCACATTTAAGAGGGAACGATTGAAGTTAATGGCCAATGGATAGCTGGTGCAGCATTGGATAGCTGGTTTCATTACTTTTGGATGACTGTTAACACCATAAAATGCTTCTCAAATATGGATCAGCCCCATAAATCCTGGATTTGTGGTTGTGCTTTTGCAGGCTTTGATCTACCCATTGACTGTGGCATCCAAGTCCACTACTACAGCCCGCCACAACGCTGCCAACAAGATCCTGAAGAACATGTGTGAACACTGCAACACGCTGGTGCAGCAGGCCATCATGGTATGATCATGCATGTGCCTGGGAAACGCATATTTAACATACTTAACGCACACTGACTCAACAATTCCAAAATGATTTTTATCAGGTACCCAAAGGTGAAAATTAAACAGGTTATTAAACAGGGTGTGAGACACTCATTAGCAGGTTAATTCCTTCTCTGAAAGATAATAAGGAAGTTTAAAAGAATTTAATGAGCTCACTAGATAACTGAATTTTGAAGCTAGTCTAATCTAGCTAATAAAAATAGTTAATATGATCATAACCTTAAGTTTTACCTTACATGGGGCCACACTTAATTCATAGCTGAAAAGAAGCAGTTTCAGACTATTGTAGTAGCACCAGAAGCCAGTTAAGGCTACCATTCAGTAACAGTTCTATAAAATACTACATCCCTCAGTCTCGTTATTCTCCACTGGGAGCTGCACAAAGGCTCAACGTTCTTCGGGTTCCTTCCTCCATAGGTGAGTGAGGAGCTGATCAGGGTAGCCATCTTGTGGCATGAGATGTGGCATGAGGGTTTGGAGGAGGCTTCGCGACTGTATTTTGGCGAAAGGAACGTCAAAGGCATGTTTGCTGTGTTGGAGCCACTTCATGCAATGATGGAGAGAGGACCTCAGACCCTGAAAGAGACCTCCTTCAATCAGGTATGGAATCCTCCCAGACAGTGCAGCTTTACAAATGACTGTATGCCAATAAAGTACCCAGAAATTATAATGCCGCTAATTCAGAAATTAGAATGCGGGTAACGTCTAGTAAAGCCTGCTGAGAACCAGTTAGTATAATATTATTTACATCTAAACTTTCCTCAATTGATAGCAACATTAGAGCTTCTGAGAGAAGTGTTGCTTTAAAATAGATCAACAAAACTGTAGCTTTTGATGTCATTTACATTTGTGGCATTTAGCTGACACCTATTTCACCTGTAATATCGTGACGCTTCAGTTTTATTGAGCATATATTTGTTTGTTGAGGACCTGATTTTGATTATACTGAATATTAAACTTCAGCCACAACAGAAATAGCAGCAGTGTGAATATAGATTATGCCAGGCTTTGCCTAACTGAAACCCCTCTGAAGTACTGTGGCATTCACCTACAGTAACTAGGGCTGCGATTTTTGTAAACAGGCATATGGGCGTGACCTGATGGAGGCGCAGGACTGGTGCAGGAAGTACATGCGCTCGGGTAATGTGAAGGATCTGACCCAGGCCTGGGACCTTTACTACCACGTGTTCCGCAGAATAGCCAAACAGCTGCCACAGGTGAGCTGTCCACCCTGTATCCCCAGTAGCTTCTCCCGAGCTTAAACATTTACTCCTTTGCTGATAGTAACATATTCTGCAATGTACATTCGTATGTATTTCTACATAAATTAATATAATAGAAAAAAACAAAAACAACTGATATTGCATCTATTGTGCATCAGTTCAAAAGTAACTTTCTCAACAAAAGAGCAAAAAGAAGCCACACACCATGTGCTTAGGAGACCAAGTTATGTCCAATGTATTTGTTTTTATTTGGATTCTTTTGGCAGTACTTTGGCCTTTTTGACTTTCTGACAATTTCTCTCAGCTTTTGTTTTTGGCATTCAGACACATACAGGTTCTTTTGTCAATTCTACATAAATTGTAATAAATATAATCTTAGAAAATCACACACAACACAGGTCAGAGAGTACAACAGAGCCCAAATTCTGTGTCTTGCTCAAAACGATTATTAATCTTGATTATTTTTTCATTTGGCTCATTCAAACTCCTCAGCCTAAAACTTTATTATTGTTTTCCTAGTGAAATAATATTCCACAAGGTATTCCACCACTTCTGCTGTGAATGAGGAGAAACAGGGATATCTTAGAAACAAATCTAGTGCTGTGGTGTTATTTCAGCTGGTGCAATTTTCAGTGCCTTCTGTACTGTTTTCTTTTATTGTATTACCTGACCCAGCTAAGGAAAACAGCATTAGAGACTGCAGGGCAAAAGAGAAGACCAATAGATAACCTGAGATAACATGTCTGCTTTTATATCTGTGCGTGTGTGTGTATGTGTTTTTACTGCAGCTCACCTCTCTAGAGTTGCAGTACGTCTCTCCGAAGCTGCTGATGTGTCGTGACCTGGAGCTGGCTGTGCCCGGCACATATGACCCCAACCAGCCAATCATACGCATCCAGTCCATTGCTCCCTCCCTGCAGGTCATCACCTCCAAACAGAGACCACGCAAGCTCACCATCATGGGTAAGGCAGTGCAGTAAAGGGTAACTTCACCACCAAACAACTGCAGGCTGCTAAGGGCAGTCCTTTGTGAGGTGCTCTGCTAGCTGATATCTGTTTGTTTTTTTATTTTATCTTATCAGTTTGGGATGAAGCATTCCTTAATGAAGAAATTGAAAACAAACATTGATTAATTATGTAATTGCATTTTTATTGATGTGGCAAGTTTTGTACATTTGAAGTCATTTGAAGCAATGATTCAAAGAGCAGTCTCGACCCATAATGTCACCCGTGTGACCGATAACAACCTCACCGTATTTGATCCATAATGGCAGCTGCTTATGTCAGTGTGATTTTGTTATTAGGAACACACCTTGTTTAAGAGCTGACAGCAGTGTGAAGGCAGGTATTATCAGTTGCAGAAAGTTAAGCCCTGTGCATACAGTTCTACAAGACACATCACGGTGGAGTCTTGATGGTTGCTTGTGCAATAATGAAAGAATATACATTCCTAACCTGAAATCATAACACTTCTTTTTCTGTATGTTGGTTCAGTTGATCCATGTAAACAGTTATTTCAACACCCAGCAACCAGGCAAACCCACAAATACAGTTAAAGCCATAGCAACAGCTATGAGCACCGTAACTATCAGGCCCAGGGTCTGGCCCCAGTGAAGCGTTCCGCCTCTCCTCATATTATCTGCCTGTTATTCTCATCAAGCGGCAACGGCGGCTCCGGCCATCCACCTCCCTCTCTTCGCCTCCTCCTCTTCACCACTCCTGCTTTAGTGCTTAATGGCCTCTGTGAACAGCCTCATTGTCCTGCTCTGTCTGCTGGGAGCAGTAAGCTCGGCAACTCTCACACGGCACCAAATCTGCTTGAAACCTGCGCAAGGCCTTTAAAACCCAGATTGCCCTTCAGTCGTGACATTTTGAGATGCTGCTGTGTAATTAGAGGTCAATTTCTGTCTCTATGAGTTGGCTTTAAAGTCAGTTAAATTTAGAAGTATTGTAGTCTTACTGTACGGTTTAAGGATAAGGGCTTTTATGTATCGTTTAGTGAAATCTCTTTCATTACAGTACAGAATTATTTGGTTAGACCATCTGGCTTTAATATGCCAGAAGCCATGTGCTGTATGGCTAATACTATGGCAGTTCTGTGTGGGGGGTTTAAAATACAGAGAAGAAGCAGTGTATTTTAACTGTTTCTCTTCTACCCTCTACAGGCAGCAATGGGCATGAGTTCATGTTCCTGCTCAAGGGCCATGAAGATCTACGTCAAGATGAGAGGGTGATGCAGCTGTTTGGCCTGGTAAACACGCTTCTGGCTAATGATCCAGCCTCTCTCCGCAAGAACCTGAGGCAAGCCCTACATGAACAGAAAGCCTATCGATTTTTATTGCATTTGGTTGGTTTACTTTATTGATTTTGGTGTTGAGGCTACATCAAACGAAATGTGTGTGCATGTGTGGTTTTGTATTGATGTCTTCAGTATTCAGAGATATGCGGTCATTCCTCTGTCCACGAACTCTGGCCTGATTGGCTGGGTCCCTCACTGCGACACCCTGCACGCTCTGATTCGAGACTATCGCGAGAAGAAGAAGATACTGCTCAACATTGAGCACCGCATCATGCTGAGAGTATGAACCGCCATACCTTCTGCTCCAGCTTTAATGTTTTTTTCTTCTGGTTCAGTGGGGATAAATGGATCATTTGTCCAGGTGTTCACTGCCAGGAGCTGTGTGTGCATGTGGTGTTTCAGATGGCGCCAGACTATGATCACCTGACTCTTATGGAGAAAGTGGAGGTGTTTGAGCATGCAGTGAACAACACGGCCGGGGACGACCTGGCCAAACTTCTGTGGCTCAAGAGTCCCAGTTCAGAGGTCTGCCCTTTTGTCTCTTACACATATGTGCACACACACAGACACACACACACGTGGCACCATTTGGCCTTTTCCGTAACTTCACACAACCATTTCAGTCCAAAGGAATTCTGTCGTTTCTCCTGTCTCTGTGCAGGTGTGGTTTGACAGGAGAACAAACTACACCCGCTCTCTGGCTGTAATGTCCATGGTTGGCTACATCCTAGGACTTGGAGACAGGTGAGGATATTCAGCTTCACAGTAGTGATGTTTTGTGATTGTTAAAGCAGCATTTGTGTTTAAAGGACACATTTGAAGTGGTACTTGCTCCATGTTTTGTCATTTCTGTCACTCACAGACACCCTTCTAATCTGATGCTGGACAGGCTGAGTGGAAAGATCCTTCACATTGACTTTGGGGACTGCTTTGAGGTGAACGCTTCTGATGTTTTACAATCTGTGAATCCATGAATATGTGAAATATGCTGCAATTTTTACCAGCAAAAAAGTTTGTGTTCTGAATGTTTGCCGGTTTGTTTCAGGTGGCCATGACCAGGGAGAAATTCCCAGAGAAAATCCCCTTCAGGCTGACACGGATGCTGACCAATGCCATGGAGGTGAGAGATGTGTTCACGCTAGCAGCATGAGACCTCTTAATGGCCTCTCCTGACCGCCCTGGTTTGGAGGGAACTGACTTCCTGGTTTGAGATGGGCTTCTTCATTCCTCCTCTTCCTTCCTTCATTTCTTTCTACAATTCCCTTCTCTGTGGGTAAGGTGACGGGGTTGGACGGGAACTACCGTATCACGTGCCACACGGTGATGGAGGTGCTGCGTGAGCACAGGGATAGCGTCATGGCCGTGCTGGAGGCCTTCGTCTACGACCCTTTACTCAACTGGAGGCTCATGGACAGTGAGTGGAACAGTTCCTCCTCATGTACACAGCCAAAGAGGGATGCTTCAGAGCTTTCTTACTATTTCACACATTTACTTGCTCTATGGAGCAGCTAGTATTATAAAATGTGCCTGGAGTGGTGCATTTTGACCTTGAAGTCATGTAATTATAATGGTAAAAATATATAGCCTACTTCCAATTAAAGACAAATAAGTCTTTATTCCCTGGTCTACACCAATCACGTACACTTGGGTTAAGAACAAGTTGGTGAAACTTTGCCAGATTGGCGAAGTCTTTCTTTAAGTACCTGCACATGCGTGTAGTTGATCAAATGAAACCTAGTTCTAGCAAATACATCTAGATGCATTTCAGTTTAAGATGTCTCACTATTTATGGGTATTTTGATTTGCCATTAAAGCAGTGGACCTCCCTTCATGTTTCTTCTAGCTAACACTAAGGGAACTAAGCGCTCCAGAACAAGAACTGACTCTTACACAGCTGGACAGTCTGTTGGTGAGTCCAATGCTGATTCAGATAGCTTAAGTTTCTCTTTAATCAGAACCAGTTAAGATTGTTTTAACTGTTATCCAACCAAGCAAAAAATTAAGATTAAAGTCCAGTGCTGACTTAGCTGGTAGCAAGCTTTACCATCAGACAGAGAGAAAATGAAATGGAGAAAATAAAAACACGCCCTGTCTTTGCTTCATGTATGATCACTATGTGGTCTTCTCATCGGCAGAAACAATGGAAGGTATTGACCTGGGAGAAACCACACACAAGAAGCCAGGCACCACTGTGCCTGAATCAATTCATTCTTTCAGTAAGTTTCTGACTCCCCACTAGTACTAAGGCTTTACTTCAAGATCGCTTACCAAAAAAGTAAATAAGATTTTAATACCCAACCCCTCCTTAACCTCAGTCCCATTTGTTCATTCATGAGGAGATGCTGAGTTACAAATAATTTGCTAACCACTGTTCTTGGTGGTTGTTTTGTAACCAGTTGGAGATGGTCTTGTGCAGCCTGAAGCATTAAACAAGAAAGCCATTCAAATTATCAACAGGGTGCGAGACAAACTCACTGGTGAGTCCTCAAACACAGCACAGCTGACTGGCAGGCTATTACCGGCACTGAAACTGGATAGATTTGTGGATACTGGTAACTGATAGTGTTATTGTCATGTTGATCATTTGATTGCAATAGCAGTCATTTTTTTCTTCAAAATAAGATAACTCTGGAGATTTAACTAAGTGCAGCTGATATGCCTGGGAAAATCTTATCTTTTTTCCTGTCCATTTAGATGTGTAGCTGGTTTTTTGTTATTGTTTAATATGCTTCAATCTAGATCTCATCTATATATTAATGAATCTGATTTTTGAGTTTTCAAATTATTAATCTGGATGCAAACTTTAAAAAATAGCTGGGGTGAATTACATCTTATACCTGACCATAAAATGTATGGGAACAGCCACACCGTAGTAAATCCTTTATTGTGTATATAAAATGCTTGTGTACATAACCAAAAAGTAAATTTTATGTTCTGTTTTTAGGACGGGACTTCTCCCATGATGAGACCCTGGACGTCCCAACCCAAGTGGAGCTGCTGATCAAACAAGCCACATCACACGAGAACCTGTGCCAGTGTTACATTGGATGGTGCGTCTTTCCCCTATTATCATAAATGTAACCTAGAAATAACATTTTGGATTTATTGAGTTAAATTATGTCATTTATTCTGCATGCGTATATCCTCCATATCGGTTTTGCCACATGCTATATTACTGCTCCTGGCACTTATGTTTTTGTTTTTCTTGTTTTTTTGTCCTCAGGTGTCCATTTTGGTAGAGTTTCTCCCAGACCTTGATTTGCTATGTTATTTGCTCACACTCTACCAATGTTCTACCAATGCCATGTTTGAGATATGCTAAAAAAAAAAAAAAAAAAAAAAAAAAAAAAAAAAAAAAAAGGCTTATAAAAAGATAATTGTTGCATGAATGACATTTTAAATTATGTCTGACTTTTGTTAATTTAATAATGTAATACACATGTTTACAATGTGAAACTTGATTGAAAGTTGTTATTCCTGAGAAATGTCAGCATTTCTTTACCAATAAATTAAAAAACAAGTCGGTTTGTGTCCTTGTTTTAAGCAGATTTAGTCACATTTAGCTAGTCACATTTATCCATCGTGAGATGGATCTCATTATGACCAGTCAAACTCAGTCACAGTGCTGCACAACTTCCAACTCATCTGGTAATTCTGAAGCCCTTAAACACACAAATCAGGTCTATTAGAACACATTTACCTGACAATTTATCCAAAGCAACTTGAGTGAGGGGTAAGGGCCTTGCTCAGGGGCCCAACAGTGGCAGCCTGGTGATGTCAGGGCTGGAACTGGCAACCTTCTGATTACTAGTCAAGTACCTTAACCAGCTATCACTGGAATTAAAGGCAACATTTTATTTTTTCAAAGGCTTGAATCACTGGACAATTTACGTTTAGTTTTCATGTTCTTCAGTAAAAAAAAAAAAAAAAAGGGGCCATACACCTCTCTTATAAAACTGATACCTACAACTGGAATCATGCCAAAGCATATATTTATAATAGTGCTTTGACACAGAGCCAGACTCTAAAGGGGGCCCATGCTGCTCAGGGGGTCAACGCACAGTGGAATGAAGTGACAAAAGTTGAAAATGCTAAATTAGAATTAAATCAAAGCACTCAAGTCATAAACACTTAAAGATACATGAGATAATACAGTGCTTATGTTGTAAATTAAAAGCTTATTATGGGATACAGAGTTTCATTTTCTAGTGCCTGTTGTGAGTGAGATCCTTTACCATAGATTGAACAAGTAATGCACGACAAATTCCTTTTGTGCTCCACAGCAGATACTCTATATAAAATAATATGTCTAAATGAGGTAAAATAAATTAGTACTTCTCCAAACACCTTTGACAATGGAGTAGTCCAGTTTTCTAATAGGATGGTACAGGAATTAAAATGTCACAGGCAGTAAGCATTAAAAAAAAAAACATAAAAATGCATAGCCTAGTAAGGAGATCTATAGACATTTTGGTGCTTGTTTTGAAACCTGTATTTACGCTTAATTTACCTTTTCACATTACTGGGGAGGTTCAGTACATGTAGTTAGTTTTATGTCCCTGTCGAAGGCCCCAAAAGGACGCCGCGTACATATTGTGCGACTTTTTCTTTGGTCCACAGGGGGCGCGATTGTGTACAGTGTAACAATCCATAGAAGAAGAGAAACTCCCTTTTTCTCGCGATATTACAACTGTCAACATGGCTGCCTCTACGAGTGATGGTGGCAGCGTTAAACAAAGTAATAATTCCACAAGCGAAGATACAGAGCCTAGTACAGAAGAGTTTTGTCCAGGATTTAAAGACGTTGACGCATTTGTTAAGGTTAGCGTGTCCTTATTTTCTAACTGGCCGTCCTAGTTAACGTTGTTTTCTTGTCTGAAAAATACGTAGCAACGTGGCTAGCTTTAACTTTCCTAGTGTATGAATTGGCCAGTTGTGTTGAGGGACGGTGTAGATGCTTCTCCACTGTAGTCCGTTAATACTTTGATTGTTTTTCTGCAGCATGGATTGGGTGCTGTTGTCGCTGCTACGAAGGCGTCGGCGTGTCTGCCACAAGCCGGGGATGAATTCGATTTTTACCGGAGCTTCCCTGGCTTCCAAGATTTCTGTGCCATACAAGGAGACCGACTGCTGCAAACGTAAGAGCGCTTGCTTTCGAACGTGTTTACTTGTACTTGCCTCTAGTACTTTAGCGGCACACCATCCACAACGTGTGCTGTCAGAAGTATAATTTCTATGTTAATGGCTGCCCCTTTTACTTTAGCGCAAGTGCAGTATACAGAAGTATTTGAACTGAACTGCACGGATTTACTTCTTGCAGCAGACGTGCACATCTGCACCTTGTACTAAGCACACGTAAATGCTTTTCCAGCATGGTCTACGCAGCTGCACATCGCTGTGGTGTCTCGATGAGGTCTAAGTAGGTTCCGATTAATCTAATGTGATTTTTTTTTTTTAATTTTTTTTTGGCCCATTCAGGATGAGTCAGCTGATGCAACACTATGGCTGCAGCTCTCTCATGAAGGACCGGAACAAGCTGACCGGACTGGAGGATCGTTTTGACCTGGTGGTGGAGTCCAATGACGTCGTCTTGGAGAAAGTGGTAGGAATGGCAGAGCAACTTCCCTTAATGAAACCCAACCTGGTCTTCACAATGTGGACTAGGTGGTTGTGTGTGTGTGTGTGTGTGTGTGTGTGTGTGTGTGTGTGTATGCACCGATTGTTCTGTAAAGAGCTGAGAAATGCTGAAACAAGGATGAGGTCAAAGAACTGATTTGCCGTTCCCAGTCCATTTTAAGCACCTGAGAGCCACAGGTACATTTACCTGTGCAATGTTCTGCAGCGCAGAACTTGGATTCGTGTGCTGCCTTCACGTTTATGTTCCAAGTGAAACGTCAAGATTACGTCCTGGCATTTTGGTGTGCCTATTGTTTGGTCTCATTCTTCTCAAGTGAACTTGTGTCCTAATTGGTTCCCCCTCACCTTGTGATCAGGGGATTATGCTGGACGAGGCTTCTGGAATGAACCGCTCTCAGCCCGTGATGCCTACTGGATATCAGCCTCCCAAAATCGTTGTGTCTAGCTGGAATCGCAAGGTAAGTGTTTAATATTTGATAATTTTTGATTATGGTAATAACCATTGAATCTGGTGGGGGGGGGGGGGGGGGGGGACTTTTTTCCTTTTTTAAGTCTAAAAGACATTTTTTGGGCAAAATATTCTAACAATACTACATCTCTAATAACGAGGATAGTTTGTATTATACAGGCATGACTGTTATGGGTGTTTTCCTCTGACTTTATTATACTCTGCTAATGTAACTCTTGGTCGACACACTCCTTTAAACGGCAGCCGTTGTGCTATGCAGGCTAGTCCCTCTCATGAGCCCTTTGTCACAGGGAGGAGGTCGTGGGGCCCAGACCTTCTGCCTGCTCCAGGCGAAGAACATCCAGCGACCCCAGCTGAAGTTCAAGGAGAAGGTGGACAACAGCAACACCCCCTTTGTGTCGAAAATATTCATCAAGCCCAATGCTACAAAACCACTGCCCTCGTGTGAGTATGACTGAGAGCCCCCTGGTGAGCTGTACTTAAACTATGGCAGAGTGCTGTCTTCTGACTATGGGACTGCACTTGTAGCATGTAACAGGCAAGACTGTTTCTAGACATTAACTCTGAGAAGACTGGCAAATTTCCCTTATTGAGTTTAATTTGTATAATAAGTAGATGTTTAAAGCGTAATTATCATGTCATGAAATCAAAAGAGAATGAGAATAATAATAATAAAAGAATAATAGTATGGCTTTTTTTAAAAAATTTTTTTATCCTTGTTTGTAACAGTGCATATGTGCATCACTTGTAGATTTCACGAACAAACACCTGCAGAAGGAGAGACCTGAGGATTTAGATGTACCGGCGGCACTGGCTGACTTCATCCACCAGCTAAGAACACAAGAGCACATGGATGACATGTAAGCCTTCCTGCTCATGGATTTGTTTGGTTTTTTTTGTTAGTTTTTTTTCCCCACTTCTTTTTTCCCATTGTCTATAAATTCTCTGCTGGGCCTTCTGTGTTTAATACTGAGGCTGAAACTGACATGCTTTTGACTATGATCTCATGGTATCTTTTAGGTTCTCTCATCCTTATCAGTACGAACTGGACCATCTGGTCATGCCACAGCACCTGGGCCATAAACCTGAACCCCAGGTGACCTTGTGATTTTTCCTGAAAACTGTGCCTTCTGTTTTCACATTCTCTCCTATACCTGATGCCCAGTAGGTGGCCAGTAGTTGGTTGCTTTTTTTGTACAGTGCCTTAACATCAGTCATCATGCCCTGTCCATTTGTATGTCAGATGTATAAACCCCTCGCAGAGACAAGTTGCAAATTCATCGACACTTTAGAGGACCTGGTTGCTTTAAATGAGAAGCTAGCTAAGACCACCGAGTTTGCTGTGGACCTTGAGGTATGTATGAGTGTAATGTTTATTTGGTAACACATGCTACAGCATGCACACTTTATCCGCTCCAGTACTGGAAACCTGTTCTGATTATACACGCTACTCTGCGCTCACAGTTGTTTGCATTGTCTTTTTTCCCCCCTCCTCGCTACAGCACCACTCCTACAGGAGCTTCCTGGGAATCACCTGCCTGATGCAAATCTCCACTCGTGAAGAGGATTTCATCATCGACGCCCTGGAGCTCCGCAGTGAGATGAACGTTCTGAACGAGAGCTTCACTGATCCCACGATCATCAAGGTGATTGGCCTAATTTTCTAATTTCACCCAAAACATTCAAACTTATCACAAACTCACAAACTAATGAGTATTTAGCATTGTCTGATTTAACATTTGCTGAACTCCACTGGTTCCTGTCAGTATTTTTGAATGAGGTATTCCTTTAAATGCTGCCATACTGTGAGGTTCTACTGGGCTCCTTCAGCCTATTGGGTCAAACTTTCAATTTGTTGAGGGCAGGTTTGGACATTTAGAATATGAAATGTATATACTTCAGTCTATCTTTGACATTGAGGAAACATCTGGTTGCCATGAACAATGCATCAGCACTTCCTCATGTGCAGGTTTTCCACGGCGCTGACTTGGATATCGAGTGGCTCCAGAAGGACTTTGGGGTTTACGTTGTGAACATGTTCGACACACACCAGGCTGCCCGCTCCCTGAACCTCGGCAGGAACTCGCTAGACCATCTTCTCAAGGTCTTCTGTGATGTGGACTCCAATAAGCGTTACCAGCTTGCTGACTGGAGAATCCGGTAATACAGTTTTTTTGTTTTAATTTCATTCCAAACAATATATACTGTCTATAGTGCAAGTATATATCCTTACAGTGTATAATCTAATATTTTACTCTACTACCTATTGAAATGTATACTAATTGTGTGTGTGTGTGATACCTGCTAGTCCCCTGCCAGAGGAGATGCTGCAATATGCGCAGGCTGACACTCACTACTTGCTCTATGTATACGATCGACTAAGAGCAGACCTGTTTGATGCGGCTAATGGACAACCTAGCTTGGTACAGGTCGTTTGGTCCAAGAGCAAAGACCTCTGTCTCAAGGTATAGTCACCTGTAACGATATATAATTATGACTGAAAAATATTATCAGAGAACTTACATTTTCTGTTGCCCCATGTAAGTGCATAAAAGTTAACCAATGTTTTTTTTAACATAGTGGTTATAGTAACCCCAAATTGATCAAAACTGACACAGTGCATTGATTTTGAGGCCAGAGCGAGGGAAGCATAGTAGAGATTGGAATTGCCCAGGCAAGCTGCTCTGCTGTTTTGAGCCGGTTTGTAATGCGATACTGGCTTCTCTCTGCTCAGAAATACGTGAAGCCCATCTTTACCGAGGACTCGTATATGGAGCTCTACCGGAAGCAGAAGAAAAGCTTTAACAGCCAACAGCTCATGGCCTTCCGACTGCTCTACAGCTGGCGTGACAAAATGGCGAGAGAGGAGGACGAGAGCACTGGGTAACGCTGGCGCCTACCTGCTACAACAGCGGCTTGATTCATAGCTGCGGCCCCTTCCTCAGACCCGAAGTCTGATGTTGCTTCACAAAAATAACAAAAGGGGAAAAACTGACAAACAGCAAAGCTAAATTCAATGGACTTATGTTGTCGTATTGGGTACACTCACGGGAGATTCTTTTTAAAAAAAAAAAGCTTCGATACACATTTTACTTGTTGTTTAATGCTTGCAGTTGTTCTCAACCTTTTTTCTTTAAATTTTCAGCTATGTCTTGCCAAACCACATGATGATGAAGATCGCTGAGGAGTTGCCCAAGTGAGTTCTCGCACAGCACCGCCTGTCAGGGCCAGATTTGGCTCCTGCCAGTCAACAGCATCTGCGAACATAGACAATCGACCTATAAACCCTACGCGTTTTGCGCCAACTGGTTGCTAGCATTAGCGTTATTAGCTGTACTCGCCCTCAGCCTGCTGGGCTTCACACTGACCTGCCACTTGCTTCGGTTGAAGGGAGCCCCAGGGCATCGTGGCATGCTGCAACCCCACCCCGCCGCTGGTGCGGCAGCAGCTCAACGAGCTCCACCAGCTCATCAAACAAGCAAGGGAGATCCCGCTACTCAAGGTGAGCCATGCGGAGCGAGCCGCTCCGTTTGGTGTGTGGCCGCAGTTGGCGTTTATCTGCCTTGGCTGTGTTTTTGAAAACGATTGAGAGATTGATTGATTTATTTTACATCTCCACAGGCTGAGGTGCACACAGAAAAAAGGAAGTCTTTCACCCAGAAAAGAAAGGTATTTGTATTTGTTACTGTGGTTAAAATGTTTATATTTGACAAGGATAAGGGGGTAAATGGGTATTGACAAACATTGATGTTCTTAAAATCTATATTTCAGTCCGAGTCGACTTTGTTTGGCCCCCATGATACCTCTCATGTGTCTGAGAGCGGATTTATTGAGCTCTCTTCCCATGGTAGGTCACGTCATGTGCTTCAGACACCTGACATAACATTTTATTTAACTATTTTAGTTTCAGCATCTTTTTCCTCATGTCCACATAGAAACCCCAACCAAAGATGGAGTCCTGTTCTCTGAGGAGGAGGACACACATCTCAGTGGTGACATGAAGTCTCTGAGTGGTCTTATAGCTTCTGCAAAAATCACTCTCTTTGCGGTAAGAAGCTGCCAAACAGGGTATGGTTGAACTGACCACTCCCAACAAACTAGGTTGGGGAGGACTGTCTCCAGGACAGCTGTAGCTTTTAAAAGCTCTAGTGCTGTTTAGCAGCTATGTGGCAAGTGCTCCTTTAACAGGCAACCAATCACTGAAACTCAGTTGGATGATATGAGATATTTTGGGTTTTGTTGTCTCTTGAAGGAGGGCGAGGATGCAGACAACTCTGGTCACCTCACAGTGGCCCAGCAGAAGGCACGCAACATCACAGACTCTTTTGAGAACCCTTTCCGAATGGTACGAAACCTGACGTCCGACGCTCCGTTTGATTACCTCATCGTAGTCGTTTAATCGGTTCATGATCAAATTCACTGATATTTGAATTCTTGTTTCCAGTATTTACCCTCAAAGGATATTCATATTTCCAAAAATGCGAAATACGACCCTTCGTCAAAGATTTATGAGGTAAATATTGGCATTAGAGAGCCCCCAGGTGTAAATCTCTGTGTACAAGCTCTGATGTTTTTTTCATCATAAATGGCTGCTGAAATTGATTGAGGAAAAAGTTTGTTGGGTGACATCTGCAAACTTCAATCAGAGACATAACTGATCTGAACAATGCAGTTCAGTCTACAAAACAAGACATAGGAAATACGCTAGCACAGTTTTTGACGTTTATAACGTTATTGCCAAAAATGTGACTGGTACATTGGGGCAATTCATTCTAGATTTAGCAAGCCTTGCAGAAAGCTTTAAGAGCTTGTATTTGAGCCACAGCCATTATTTAAAGTACCGCAAAATGTTCTAGAGAAGCTGAACTGAATGACAGATGTCCAAACACCAGTAAAACCACTGAACAAATATCAGAGTGGCTCTTCAGATCAGTGTACTGCATCAAAAAGGATGCACTTTTCATTTCCCAAACTTTATTCTGATTACATTCGAGAATTTTTTATTTTTATTTTTTTCCCCATTTTTCTTATGGAAGTAAAGTTTTTTGGCTGTGATCTGATGAACTGCTTAATCTAAATACACTTATCAAGGAATAATCTGGGAGTGAAAAAATAAATAATAATTATCTAATATTTATCTTGGCTAAACCCTTCTTTAATTCACCATAGTTTCACACTCAAACTCAATTTGAGTTTGTATTATCTGTGTTTAACTGTTTCCTCCCTGCTGTTCTAAACTAGATCAGTAATCAATGGAAGCTGCAGAGCCTTGAACAGCAGCAGAAGGAGGCACAGGCCAAACGACAGGCCCACGAGCAGGCAAAAAAAGCTAGAGGTACCTGATGAGCACCCACTCTGTCACTCCACACTGCCTGCTGCACAATATTACAGCACAATATCAAATACATGTGTCTGCATTTTTTGTGGAGAATTTAATGTCTTCCCACCTTTCATTCAGAGAAGCGTAAAAAAGCCAAACAGAGTTATCAAGAGTCTCTACAGAGCGTCAGTACAGTTAGGCAGCAAGTCATGGTAAGTTGCTTCAGAACATTTGGTGAGTCTTCACATTACTGCTCACATCATTACACAGCTATGGAGCTAATTCAGTTCCAAGCTAATGCTGGGCTTGCTGCTTTGGGTTGGCACCTTTTTAATAAACCAAATCCAGACACTTCTGTTCCATTAGACTTTGCCTGCAGACTTTTGATTGTCCTAAAATTGCCAGTGGGAGGGGGAAGTAGAGAGAGAGGGGGAAGTAGAGAGAGAGAGAAGGAGAGAGAGAGCGAGAGAGAGAGAGAGAGGCAAACATTGTTTTAAAAATGCTCGATGATATGCAAGTGGAAATTTAAAATAAAACGACTACAAAACATAGTGCAGTTTTCTAATGCATCATAATTCATACACAAATGCAAATTTTAAACCCATCCTAAACATTTTTTTAATGTTACATTTGAAAACCATATAACTCCCTAACATTTCTCACAAATGTGCTGAGAAAATTGCCCTCCACACCAGAATGTGGCGCTGTCGGTCCATTTTTTTTGAAGAGCTTAACAGAAAACGTTCGTACCCCAGCAGTTTGACCATGTCCCAATTTTCACCCTAAGCACCAAAGTCCTACTTGAAGCTTACACTTTTATGACATGGTTGGAGGGCAAGTGAAAGGGGCGTTCAAGTATTCAAGGTGTGTCAAAGTTGAGAGCTGTCACTATTCACCCATATACTTCACAGCTACTGAAATGTGATTTAGCATATTTTGCCCCCATGCTGGCTTTAAACATCCCTGCTGTTTTTGCTGTGTCACTATAACGACACAAATAGACTGGACAAATCTGATTGTGAATACCTTTCTGATGTGCAAGGTGATGCCTGTACATCGGCACAGCTTTACTCTTTTTAACCCTATTACATAAAAAACAGGGTCATTCTCCACACCAGATAGCGTATTTTGTTCTATACATTAACAAAGCTATGAATGATCTTACCTAGATTACCTAAAGCATTTATACACATTTACCAACCATATGGGACAACATCATCACAAAGGAAGTTTTATATAGAAGTATTTCTAAATAACTGGTTCCTTTATGAAGTATATATTTCATCTGGCTGATAAAATATATATGGTGTTGCATTTAAGTAAGGTTAAAAATGTGATCGTGACAGTTTCTGTCATGCCAGCATGACAAGGTTGAATGTCATTTCAATGCAATGCAATATTCATCATACATATCTTCTGTTTTGTAGGATAATATTAACAAGAAACAGGCTTACTTCCTGTCTGTTGTACATTAATATCGCCCACCCCACTTTCAGAATTTTCAGATAAAAGACCCTCAGAAACCAATTAGTCTTGGTAAAGGAAAAGATCAAATATATCCCATGGGTATGGGCCATCCCTTTATCATTTTCTACCACAGTGTTCACCCATCACCTGCTCCAATTAACAGAAATCCAGTGCAGCCTTTTGAGCTGATTGGGTCCATTCAGACGAGAACATAGCACCTATGCTGTTGTAGATGGTACATCCAGTGTTAAGTTCTTTAAGATTTGGTGTGGAATTGTATTTGTAGAAAGTGTTGCTTTGAAAGATGATATGAAAATTACTGTAACATTATTTTTGTAGATGTACACCATGTATTTGTGAAATGCTACGTGTTCAGACACTGCCCTTTGTTTGTTTCATAGACTTTTTTTTAAATACACACAACACATTGTGTCAGCAATCCACAGGGTATTTTTGAAATGGTCTGTTTGTTTGCTTTGGGCATTGAATTGGCAATAAAACCACCTCAACCTACAGCCTCTATCTTGCGATTTCTGTCACCAGGAAGCAAAACAAGGGCAGAAGAGGGAGAGGATTGCAAGTGAAGCGAGAGAAGTCACTCCAAAACCAAACAAGGTCATGAAAAGGGAGGAGACGCCCATCGCGTCCAACAAGCAGTCTGAAGATTCTAATCCATCAACGGCCTTCACACCCTACGACTACAGCCAATCAAATTTCAAAGTTTTCGCTGGTATGAGAGTACCTTTTTGAAGTTTTCCAGGAACTTGCTGAATGTGGCTTTGCAAGAAAGATGGCTTAATCAGAAGCTGCCCTCAGTTTAACAGGTTTAGCCTGTCTCTGCGCATTCCTAGAAGCTGTACAAAGTAACTTACAGCTGCCGCAGGTACTGGGAAGCCTGCGAGCACGATGGTTCCTGTTAATGGACAAGCTATCCTCATGGTGCCATTAATATTTAAACGTCCTCCCCATCTTCTCCATTAGATACAGCATGCACACAATGCATATATATGAACCACTGTTTCAAAGTGTTTGATTTATTTATCAGGAGGAAAATCGAAAGACTCCGCCCAGTTCGATCCAAACAGGCAGACTCATGAGCGCAGTCGAAAGGTGATGTTTACAACATGCCACATGTTGCACCCTCACACAGGCCCACTTTAGTTTCACACGCATTCATCTGTTCTGTACTTAATTCAGAGAGGAAAGAGAACTGAAATAAAGTTCAATTTTTGGTCCTCAGAAAAACCCAAAAGGACAGAAGCAAAATGCTGCTGGAGGCAGGAGCATGTCCTACATGCGTGCAAAATCAGACAGGTAATGGAATATAATACTAGTATATTATAAGATATATAGATAGCTATAGAGATAAAGATATATAGATAGCTATAGAGATAAAGATATATAGATAGCTATAGAGATAAAGATATATAGATAGCTATAGAGATAAAGATATATAGATGGCTATAGAGATAAAGATATATAGATGGCTATAGAGATAAAGATATATAGATGGCTATAGAGATAAAGATATATAGATGGCTATAGAGATAAAGATATATAGATACTAGAATATTCTACTACTCGCATGCAAAATTTCCATAACCACTGGTGGAGTATCATGCACAAGTCTGCATGTTTTAATGCATCTATCTGTTTCTTATATAGGTAATGTATATAAACTTATATAAGTTATACATATCTAATTAATACATATCCTGCATGTTTTTTGTACTTATGTTTTCAGAGGATTTCGTCATAACTGGCCCAAGAGATAGAAATCTTGCTGGATATTTGCCTCCTTTTTTAAAGGATTATAAAAATTTCCTTCTTCAAGCTTTTTTTTTTTTTTAATAATGTGGACTATTTTTATCAAACATTTACATATATTGAATTTGGAAAAGGCTACATAGTGTTGCATTCAAATTTCTGAAAACCAATAAAATGTTTGAATTTTCTGTGCATTTCTGTATCATCATCAAATAAGGGCAGAAATGAGTGCTTTGGCAGTGAATGTTCTGACATTTAAAACAACATTTTTAATAAAAGAAAACAAGTACAAAAAGCTGATTAACAAACACTGGTGTAGGTATAACTACAGTTCATAGGACACACAGGGTCTGCAAACTCATGATTACAGTCTGACTATACTAATTGATTTCTATACGAGTACTGGGTAAAGAACATATCTATATCTCACCAGGATTGGAATTATCATATTACCAAACTGCATACTGTAAAACATTAAAAACATCAAGATCAAGTAGTCATTGATTTAACTGCTGCAACAAAGTGGTACACTTTTGATACATAATTACATATGGATTTCATTGGAGGAGGAAGGTGATGATTAATCCATTTAAAACTGATTAAGTTATGTTAAATGTGTACATTTCATATTTGTGTATTTTAATAGAGGTAATGTGTTAATGTCAAGTATTGTAAATTAAACAATAGCAAGTTTAGTCTGATTTGAACATAAATCAGCTCTAACATAAAAGGACGTCAAGTAAATTACATTTGCAGGTTGCTCGCTTGTTTTGCTTTGAGGCCGGAAAAATATCTGGTGTTTGTCATTTGTTTCTGAGAAAACAAAAAATACGTAATTGAACAATATTATGGTAAAGATAAAAGAATTATAGTACACAAAATCTCATCACAAGTAATATGAACGACTTTGAAAGGCGAGCGTGTCCTTCCTGAGTACTCGTAGAAATGTCTACTTGCGCTTTCCGTCGTGGTCTTTTTTTGAATCGTTGGTTCCGCATGTTCTGCTCGTTGTACAATAGATAAACCTAGCAACTATATTTTGTTTTGTTTTTTTCTACGCCTGACTTTCTACAATGAACGTCCAACCTTCAAATCCCAATAACCCAATTGTGTTCTTTGATGTTACAATCGGGGGACAGGTAACTAACATCTTTTCACATTTACATAATCTCCAAGCTAGGTTGCTAACGCTAATCAAGAAGTTCGTGGTGTGATGTTCAAATACAGCGACGGGTCACCGGTGATAACGGCGTGCTTGTTTAGCCATCCTTACCGTTGGAGTCTGCGAATTAATACTATGGGTTCCCTTTGATGTGACGCTATTCTCATGATATAACGTCTTCGTGACAAACCTTTAGCCTCCTCCGCGCAAACACGTCGTAAGCCTTGCCTGGTAGCTACCCAACTCGCAAGAGGTACCCATGTCTGTGGTCACAAATAAAATGTATTAGGTTGACACGACGGGGTGGAGTCGAGCACATTGTGGTTTGACACAATGACAGTGTGATTTGTAATTTGACAGTGTGACACATTTTTCCCTCTAAGATTCTTAATGACTCAAAAATTGAGCTAGTATTCCGTTATTCTCAGAAAAGCCTGCCGCATGTAATTTAACATGTTCACGTATCACATTGTGCACTCCCTGCTAAATAGTATTAGCTAAATCTCCGTGATTATTTTGTGTGCCTAATCTATATGATTATCTAACCTAATCATTGGTTGGATGACTACAGTGTTACATAGATTTATTTTACATAACTGCATAAAACTGTAAAACAAGCTCTTGCTGTCAGCGTCATGAAAAATCATCAGAAATGTGGGAATTTACAACTGCGTGTTACTAAAGTAGCTTTTTACACGCTGACAATAATGCTGTTTGAACGAAATGACCCATCTCTTTTATTGTGTAGTCAGATGGCCTATTGTTGCCCAAAATGTGTGTGTCTGTGTGCTAAGTAGGTCTGCAATGATACGGGAGTACATGGCGTGTCTTGTTACTCTGCAGGTGAATGCTTAAGTTCATTTAAAGTAGCACAGTAAAATACATAATTCATGTTAGCCTAACGTAACCGACATTATCTACTCAGTTTTGATGGGTAAATACAAACAGGCCTCTTATTCAGAATGTTTAGTTCAGCATCATAACTGAAATTAGTACAGCAGAATCCCTTACTGTCTTCAGACGGTGACTGAAAAGCCATCTCTTCGAAAGGCATCTTAATTAAACCTAATCAGGAACTTGTAAAGATCTTATATTTGCACTTTTCATTTGTCTCACTGAAGAGTCGTAGAACATCTCTCCACACACTTGTCATCCATGTGAACTGATGCTTTTCAGTTTCCTTTAATATATGGACCCTTCATTACAGTCTGACCAGTTCAATATTTCTGTTTAAATGCCAATTATTATACCAATATGTAAAGTCAAGTTCAAAGTCCATGAAGTGCAGACTTTCACTAAACAGGCAAACTCTGTGGAGTCGAGTTCAAGATGGCAATCTTTCAGTCCCCACCACCAGTTAACAGAATACAAACTCCATAGAACCACAGAGGAGGAGATGATCATTGTGCGACAGAAGACAGGCCATCTTGGTGGAGCTGTAAAAACCTGTGTTTGCTTCCCTGAACAGCAACGCAGTCCAGCTGGAGCACTGGACACTGGATTAGGAGCAGTGGTAGCTCAGTGGTTAAGGTACTTGACTTGTAATTGGAAGGTTTCTGGTTCAAGCCTACTGCCAAGTTGCCACTGTTGGACCCTTGAGCAAGGCCCTTAATCCTCAATTGCTCAAGTTGTACTCAGTCACAAATACACCTTTTTTTTTGGATAAAGTGTCAGCTAAATGGCATAAAATGTAAATGTAACACTGGGCCAACAAGATAATGTAGAACAATTATTTTGAGATGTATAACCTTATATTGAGATGTTTAACCTTATAATTCACTAGGCTTCAAGCACCAAATTATTTTCAAACAAGGTAGTGACAACTGAGTCGTGTTGCGGTCTGAAGTAATACAGGAAAGAACAAAACAATTCTGTAATTTAGCACTAGTTAACATTACAGCTATGAGCCTCATTAGCTTAGCATAGTATTATAACCTACCACTTAACAACTAATATCAGCAAACAAATTCTCATCAAGGATTGTTTAAATTATGAACAGATTAATATTAAACATGGATTTACTACCAGAAACACTGAAACAAGTAGCAAACCTTCAAAACCAGAAAGCATCATAGGCCAATAAACATATAACTTTAGTGACATATGCTGGTATTTTGCAAGTATATATTTAACTACACAAACATCAGTTACACATGTATGCACAACTCAAAAGTCTGTAACGCTAAAAGAGCTGTAACCTGCTCATATGTAGCTCTCCCATTTAAGTTCAGCTACTTGCACACCAACCACCTACTCCGTCAGGGCATGATCTGTAGGTTACATTTTTCTTAAAGAAACATTTGTTCTGATTTTCTATAGATATCGCAATAGTCAAGTATTTGTCACAGGCATAGAACGTGCAGAGAAAAGAAGGAAGCAAACACGAGTTTCCAACTGAAGAGTTCGAAACTAAATGTAAACATGCACCAACAGGACCAAAAAAAATAAAAAATCCAATGTAACTTCAATGACTGACATCAGTCATACAAATAGAATCATCTTATAAAGGAAAGAACAAAATTACATAGTAACACACATTTGGTGCAATAACTGAAGAAAACATGCACCACCTGAGTGGGACGTGGCAATAAACCAAAACGGAGAACATGTGCAGAAAACGAAACATAAATGCCACGTAGAATGCCAACATCACCTGATGGAGGCTGCCGGTGAGGGGGCACTGTCACAGAATTCTGTTGGCCACGATAATCGTGTAGTGAAAATTTTATATCGTGACATCTTTACTATTCAGTTTGTGTTGGAATGTGAAGTCTTAAATGAAAAAAGTATGTTTGTGTTTTTAATCAGAATTTTGATGCATATATAGTTGCTGGAAAGAATGTTGGTTATTGGTGGTCCATCAATACATTTCCAGAGGGTCAAGCAATAGGAATTCAATGAGAGATGATTTTCAAATGACAGTAATTGACCGGTTATATCTTAACTCTAAATGTGTGAGCAAAAAATATAAATAAATGGAAATAGTTGGTTATGATGTAAGTAACATTTCCACTAATGAGGAGGACATTGAATTTATTGCCCATGCCATTTTCTAGATTGTTTAATAAAAGTTGGTAATTATGCATAATGACAGTTTTTCCAAATAAATTGTAGCATTTATATATATATATATATATATATATATATATATATATATATATATATATATATATATAAAATTATAAATAAATAAAATGGTTTTTATTTATATATATATTTATTTTTGATCGCCCGCTGTGCCAATCGACTTACAAAAAAGCTGTTAACAATATCACTTTGGTGGTGGTAGTCTCCATCACTGTCCATGGTTCACTAAAAGCTGCTTGGCGGTGTGCATGCTGTCATGATATGAAGGCTTGTATGAAATTCTGTTGGTTTCGTGTGGTAGAGTGGCTGTCATGGATTTTGCAACCTGTCCCACTGTCTCCATATTCTGCTGAAGTGCGCACACATGATGACGTGATTATCTGTAAGAAGGATTTGCATTTTTCTTAAGAAAGTAGCTGTTTTTGCCCAATTTAAATGTATGATTATGCTACAACTAACCTTCGGACTTGTGGACAAACCATCATCCATGTTTTATGTTCACAAGTATGTGCCAGTTATTGGTACACAGCCATATGTGTTTATATTGATAACTCTAACCCTCTCTATCCTGCTTCCTTGTAGCATTGCTAAGACTGGACTAGCATCTTAATTTTGTCCTGTTTCCCTGGAATATAATATTAGATTATTCCAGAGATATTATTACACAAACAATGTTTTAGCCTTTGTAGACCTGTCAGGCTGTCTGGAGAGTTTTTATTTTGTTTCTAACTCTCAGATACAGTATATAGCAAAACCTGAGAACACCATTCATTTTAATTTAAACAACAGGATATCATTTCATTATGTATAATTAAAGCAGTTAGGTTAGACACACCACACTGAAATTACAGACGGTGAAACAAATGTGAGTCTAGAGTCGAGTGTCCAAACACTTCCCCATATGTCAACTGAAGGCATCCTTCATGGCTAACACCCAAGAAGAAAGTCATTACTAACAAATCACAACAAAACTGCAAGACGGAGGTTTGCCAAACGTCATGAAAAGAAGTCACATGAATGTTGTTTGTTTTGCCCAAACAACAGCAAAGTCCAGCAGGATCACCATTACATCAAACAGAGGTTAAAAACCAGACAGAACACCACTATCCTCTGTGTGGATCGACTGTGAGAATACTCAATAGACATAATAGCAACCTCTAAGGCACGAAACTCTTATTTCCTCAAAGGCCACAAACACAACAAATGTTCTCTTCTCAGCAACAAGCATGTTGCCACCATATCCCCATAATTCCCTGTTTTTGGGATGCTTGTGGAACAGAAACTTAAAGCATCTTATCTGTATGTATGATTATGCTAAATTGGCTCCAGGCCACTGCAGTCCAAGCACTGCTGTGTAGGCCACCTGCAACTTGGTGATTGTGGATCCCAAAAGGGAAAGCCAGTGGGATATCTACCTGCTGTGCACATTTCAGCTTCGAGCTGATTGAGGAAGGAGAGCTAGCTAATCCAGATGAGACAATATACTGAGTTCATGAAAAGAAAGTAAGCGGTGAAGCACGACTAACCTTCAGACTTGTGGGCAAACCCGTCATCCATATTTTATCTTCCACAGTATGTGTGGATTAATGGTACCAAGTCCTTTGTGCTGTAATTTGATGTATGTGTTTGTGTTTATATTGATGTTTAGGCTATCATTAAAACATTTTCAGTCTACATTTTTGTAATTAACAAATTTAGAGTACTTGATGCTTGTTAAGGGTGCTTTATTCCCCCCCCCCCCCCACTTATGGTGCACTTTGGCGTGGTTGACACCTGTTTTCATCTGCTTATAATGGGATCCTATCATTTGATCCCATGTGACACAGATTCCCACCTCAGGACTTCAGCAACCTGTGACCCTCTCATGGTGTCACTGGTTTGAGTCCTCCACAGAGGATTAAATGGCAGGGAATTTCCCACCTGCTCTAGATCTGACAAAGCCCTTCAGACAAGTATCGAAATGTCTTCAAATTTTAGTGCGTCTTACTGGAGGACTGAGCTCAAAATCTGAATTGTGCTTAGTCGCACTACATAACACTTTTTGGAACCAGTCAAAAAGCACACTAATAGTGCTGCTGCTTCCAAGTGCACTTTGAAGTATATTACAGAAATGACAGCAATCCTCCTGTATCTACCACCATTGTCTCCCTATACTGAGAGCAACAAAGCCTCGAACACTATTAGGTTCAGTAATACGATATGCATCATTTGTAACCCTTTGTTTTTGCTCCTTAAAGTTGGTGTCATGGGTTTCCCTCCAGTCCGTTTCAAGCTCTTTGTCTTGGGTTACTGCCACTCTCTCGGTTTCACCATGCTATTGTTCTAGGAGCTTGTCGGGCGACTGGGGACCAGGGGTGTGTCACCTTAGTGACTGGTGCTGCTTTCTATAAAAGTCTGCTCTTGTGTTCTGTGCATGTTGGGAATTGTCTGCTGGTGCTGTGAGGAGAAGCATGCCTCGTTGTCTCTTCACTGTTATTTTAGAAGAAGCAGCCTGGAAATTTACAGCATTTAGCTCACGCTTTTATCCATTGTGAGTTACAGTTGTGACTATATACAGCTTTGGCAACTGAGGGTTAAGGGCCTTGCTCAGGGGCCCAACAGTGGCAATTTGGTGGTGGTGGTGGTGGTGGTGCTACCACTGCCCCCTGTAACTATATGTAGTCGTCAATCACCTTCTGTTTGTCTCCTTCTGTAATTAGGCCTATGTCATGATTTACTGCTGAAATTTGTGCAGAACTCAGACCATTGGGGTTTTGCTTGTGGAATGAGCTCACCATTGCTTGGTGAATGTGGTTCGTCATTGGATGTGGCGAGTGATTGATACTGAAATTAAATCCAGATGATCATTAAACTGCTTAAAATGATCATATTATAAAATTGTTGTCCTGTAATCTTAAATAATCTTCTTATTAGGCATTCTATAACTTGCATTTATGAACTATAACAAATGATTCTGCTAAGCTATATCACCTCTGTGGAATACAGAGAATGAAGGGTCAAAATCTTGACAAAGACCAATGCCCATTTTAAAGGATGTCTTGTTTTGCATGTCTGCTGCGTGATAATGGAGATGGAGCACCTTAGCTAGCCTGGAGATTTTTTTTGAATCACAATTTGTTTGAACACACTGACTGGCCCCAAGTTGCTCTGAGCAGACCTCCTGGGTCATTAATCATTAAGCTCTGCCCCTGCGCTGCACAAACCTTCCATGTTGCTTTATCCTTTTGTTTACTCAACATACAAAAGGTGGTACTCATGCAAAAGGTGGTATTGATGCAAAAGGTGATAATTGGTCATCATACGGGCTTAAATCTAATGTTTATTTAAAATGATATTTACACTCTATTATACAAACATTGAAGCTTTGAAAGGCGTTGCCATGCATGCAGGCTTATTTCCTATGTACCAAAAGATGGGTCAGGTTTGATTTTGTTTTTTAATGTCTGGGCCCTATGCAAACAGCACAATGTTCCAGTTTCACTAAGAGGCTAGTCTTCACATGGTACCTATACAATTCTGACTTAAAACCCTACCCTACATCTCCAGAATCGCCATATCAGCTGTCTCGGGTGAACTTAATTTGTCATGGGGCGTCTCGCTGGCCATCTGCCACCTGTACCCTTTACTCAAAAGCCAGTAGATGCTCCATTCACAGATGTCATCTGATGATTTGTAGGGAGGCGTGTTGTCGGTACTGCTGTACCAGATGACCATGCCCTCTAGCAGGCTGTTGGCACAGGCCGACCAGAGAAGGTTGACGGTGGCGTAGGCGGGCACAGTGAACCCCAGGGTGTCGCAGGCCATGGACATGAGAAGGTAGGGGGTCCAGTTAAGGGCGAAGCACAGAGTCAGGCTGACAAAGAGAGGAGGCTGCTGATCCACCTTGACTGCCGCCACGGGGGCTTCCTTGATCGGCCCTACTTCGAGGGTCTCCAACTTGGCCGACAAGGCCTGGTTGCTCCTTGGGACCAATATCCAGGCCCTCTGGCTGGAGAGTTTGCTGGCTTGGTCAACCCAGTGAGGTAGTCCCCGGTAGTAGAGCAGCAGGATGAAGCCCACGGCAAGCGACAGGTTGAGACTGAAGAAGCTCACCACTATTGATGCCTGCACAGGACACACGAGAGCCTTCGCTCCCTCCTTGTAGTCCACCATCAGCAGCTCCGTGTCAGTGTAACAGTAGGAGTAGGAGCAGGCCAGCACCCACAACATGAGCACCACCCCACAGTGCCCTGCAGCCCTGGCAACAGAGCATTGGCTGGCCTCGGGGTGCCGACGGGCGGCGTAGTCGATGGCGCCGGCCGCCAGGACCGGCAAGGGCAGGACGGAGTAGACGGCGGAGCCGTGAGACAGGGTGAAGCACACGGACACGTGGGTGCCGAGGTTCTCCCGGAACCACCAGGCCCAGGAGATGCTGCACACCAGCAGCAGGTCCACCACATACATGGAGATGCTGTAGATGCCCAGCATAGATTTGGTGATGCTGCGAAGCCAGAATGACAGGACTAGTGTGTTGAGGGCCACCTTGGAGAGTAGCAGGAAGAAGTACTGCGGCGTCTGGTCCACCACGCACTCACTGCTGTCCTCCTGCTGCAGTATTGCCAACATGCCCTCTGACGGGGCCGTCTCCGAAAAGTGAGGAACCAACATATTTCTGCCAGTTCTCTTCACTGAGCTGCTATTCTCTGGTGTGACAAACAAACAAAACAAAAAAACGGATGAAAAACAATAATTTGTATATTCGCATAACATTTCCAAGTCTCACCACAATCAACAGATCTGTCGGAAGGGTTGAGTTTTAATTTTACACAACACTGTCTGTGCTAACCATGCAAAATGGTTAAAGGATGTTAAGTGTGAGTTAGAATTTATAGATAAAGAGTTGGACTTGTATATAAAGGCAAATTCACTATTTTTATTTATTTTATTTTTTTTAGGCCATCATCTACATAATACTGTAGATCAGTTAGAAGTGGGCAAGTCACCAAACTTGTGTGCATCAAAATTCTTGGCTGTGAGCCAGGCTGTGGACTCTTACTAATGATTTTGGTATGTTGCTAAAGAAACGTATACATAAAAATATAGTTTAATAGAAATGAAATGCTCCCAAACCCCCTGAACTGCTGCCTGCGCAGAACTGTGTAGGTGTATTAGTTTGACAGTGACATAAAAATTGATGGTGACATTGCCATGGAAATGTATACAATCTGGTGTGAGCAACAGAGAAGACAGGATTTTTCATTCATCTGACTCTGAACAAGAGCGTCTCCCACTGGAATATTGCACCACTGTAAAACATGTAAATGATAAAAAGTGTATCCAAAATGCTAGCTGGTTTTGCTCAGGTTTGTTCAGTTTTAAAGAGACTTAATTATGTACAGTAAACAATTATGTCCATTTTATGTAAAAGGCTGCCTGATGGGAGAGGAGGTTCACAAGGGCTTTTAACAAATTTCGATAAAGCAATGTAGATGATGTCCATGATTTAATATGTATCTCTGATCGGTGTCATTTTTTTAAAATCAGAAACACAAGCAATGTGCCACGACCATCGTGTTAATTTGCCCAGTTAATCCCTCCCAACTCAAATCCACTAGAAGGAAACATAAAAAAAAAAAAGTATTTTAAAAAGAGTAGCATAATCCTCCATCTGCCAGTTCATAAACACAAGTTAAATAAATTATATCAAATTTATATAAGAAAATGGAGGAAAACGTGAAAATCCGAATCATGGCAAAAACACCATTATACATTATTGGGTAGTCATCAATGAAATCTCCCCAAAAAATGTAAAAACTCTTTCTTGCAGGAAGGTGTAAGCCCGCATGGCAGCAGTGCATATAATCAGTTAGTACACGGACATGCAGTGCAAAACATAAGATGCACTAAACCCCGAGTTCATTTACAGCAGGTGGACATTTGAAGCCCTCTCTTTTACTTTTGCCACAGTAAACAAACATTCTGTGGAACAAGATCCTGAAGCTTTAACTTGCTCTAAAGAATTTCCACCGAATTTGTCTTCCTAACTTTGTACTGCAGGAATCTAAAATACATATATTGAGAGCGTAGCAATTATTTGACAAAGGAGATCACACAAAAAAAGATGGTAAACCAAGTATAGATTTCTAAATTAAAAATGGATAAGGGAATGTATAATTAAAAAAAAGCAAGGCTCCTTTTTCCATAAACAACATAGGTGAAATCCAGAGATAATGTAATGATGGTAATAAATCGACATTTACAATGAAATATGGGCTGGCGGTGGATTTTAAAAATGGAGTAACCTTTCACTTGCAAAATATGTGTGTCTTAAAGCCACCGTTGTTTTGTTTGCTGACAATACATTACATTACTAAGTATCCCATTCAAGGGCAAAGTCACTAACTCCCACTAATACAGTGTTTAATATATTAATTTAAATACATTCATTTAAGGTATTTAATGTGTTTAATTGTATGTGGAAAGGCTTGACTTCTGGGAGAAATCATTTAGGTTAACAGAACCATGACTGTTGAATGAGTTCACCTTTGTAAGAAAGATCTGCTTTTTTCCTCTCGCTATCTAATCAATCACATGGGGGTTCATTATTGACAAACATTGCAGCCAGCCAAACACCATTGCACTGTAGTTCACAGTACATTATTTTTTTAGGGTGATACCAGTTTTGCTGGACTGTCTGGGGCCTAAGACAAGTCAGTAGATTTCTGAGATTAAAACACCTTTATTTGTAGATCATATCACATATCACTCATCACTGTGGAGTAGAAGAATGCCTTTTCCTGTACAGCATTTCCGTATTTTTGTACATCATTCTAAATAACCCCACTGGCCAATGACGGACCTTGTGTTTTTCATAACAAAAACATGAAAACATTTTAGCACAGCAAAATGTGCTAAATTTTAGCACAGTTGTTGTGGTGGTGGTTTTTTTGTGAACGAAAGAACCAGACTACTCTCTTTGATGATGAAGAGAGCTCTATTGGTTTTCTAAACAGGTTCTTTTTGTTTCTTCTAGAGAACCTCAGCTCCTTTTTTTGTTAAAAAAATTCTTAAGCAAATGGATTCAAGAAAAACTAAAACTTAGATAAATAGCAAGCTTTAGGCATAAACAAGTAAGGACATGTCTAATGAACATGTTGAAGCAGATGATACCTGAATCGTGGTCGTTTTCCTGTGTTCGTTGCACTGGTGCGCCGCTTGGTACCCCATCAATATCGAACCGTATTCATGGCTGAGATGAATGCGACTTGGCTGTTCATGCAGGAATGAGAATGGCATCGAGGAAAGCACACAGGTGTGTGTGTGTGTAAACTGCCTCCTCCACACCCCCTGCTCCACACCCATTCCACCTGTAATCTGAAACAAACAACCTCTCACCACACCCATCGTTAACTGCACGTTGTCCCCTGGTGAAGCAGCCCTGCTCATACGTTGCTGGACAGTGCCGCGTGTTTAGCTCTGCTCTCTGGAAGAAAAGAAACATTTCCCTTAAGGAATTGTTCATTCACGAAGCCGCACTCCCGGACGTTGCTAAGCTTGCGTGACTGTACTGTTGACGCATGTACAGTTTAATAAATCTAATATGTGACAGCTTGAAAACGTGCCTTTAACAAACATGGGGTCCATTTGAGCTTGCAGATGGATCAATTTAACTGTGGAAGTTTAAGTGCAAAAATGTCAGCCACCACTCCTTTTTGAAACTAGGGGCGTGATAATCATCTGGTTGTCTGGATTGCCAGCACCTGACGACTGCTTCGGGGGTCAACCTCTAAAAGCTTGATAACTGGTGAGCGTAAAGTTGAGGCTGCAGCCCAAACCTGCCACTTACTCCTCCCTTTGTGCATGGACCTGGTACTCATGGATCTGCTCTGTGGAACTTTGAGTAAGCTGGGACAGCGGAGTGCTTGGGCCAAATAGCCCAATTACTGCTACATACACAAAATCTTGTAAGATTTTCTTTAGTTTATTCATTTTTATTCCTTGTTCAGTTAACCGTTAAAACACATTAATTGTTTTAAGGCTTGTTCAGTTGAATGTTTCAACAATGAACAAAATAATTGTGTTATGGCTTTGATCAGTTAAACATTTAGACAATAAAAATGAAAACCACTAGCAAGCATACACACAAAAATGCTAGTATTAATTGTCATAGTAACAGGGTTTGTTGACCAACGCCATGAGTGCAAACACACACAGATCTTCACCTGTTGCGATTATTGCATGTACAATGTTTCCCTTTCATATGTGTAAAGGTTGGTTCACCTGTCTATAACGTCAGATTTTTGAAACTTGCAATTGCACCAGATTTATGATGGATAGCAAGAAAGAAAAAGAACTAACAAACAAACAAACTTTCTCAAGATAACCTGTGGTGTTGCAGCAGTAGAAACATAAAGTTGTAAACATCACAAATATGTTTGATATCTAATAAAAGGCTGTCAACTGTCTCTATAGTCCATTCATACCTTTGCCTTGCACAGTAGACACAAAAAAACACTTTACACAGTCAATCAGCTGTATAGCTCTAGGCACGTATTCTGTAGCATGTTTTTACCTTTTGCCCTGTGTTTCTTTCTTTTATCTTATATCTTATGTGTGCAAAAATGCTGCCATAAAAGACAAGCTCCTCTTAAACACTTATTGCGAGACTTCTACACACAAACACACACACACACACACACTGGTTTAGGTGGTGGGAGGTTTGTTCATGTAAGAATGGCCCTTTTAGTTTTTTGTTTTATTCCTGGCAACACACTGACACTTCTTCATTTCTTTATATCATGAAGAGCTTGACTTTATATTATGGGCTGTACCAAGTCACAAGCTCCAGATAAATACTCTACTTCAACCAGTACAGACCTCTAGCTGGTTGCCTTATTGAGTTCTGTTTAGTCTACCAGCATGCACCTCTATTCTGTGGCTTGGTATTGGTATAAATGAAGTCAGGTACTATGACTTACCTACATATGTCCACGTATGGGTTTTTAAAGTTGAGACTTTGGTTCATTCAGCATATCCATTCGCATCCCAGTCTTTTTTCTTTGTAATTTCTATGGAAACATCAAAGATCTGAGGCCCCCTCGGCTGTGCCACTGACCACAGTATGCAGTAGAATGCTCTTGGTACAGTGATGGATGATTCCATTGATGCAGCCAGACAAACGGGTTCTTTTAGAGGGCTTGGGTGTACGCCCCCCCCCCAGCCCACGCAGGGCAGGGATAGCTCGAGCTTGCACGCCCCATTTCTGCCAACCTGGGCACTGTGGGTTGACTCGGGGGCCGATCTTGACCTCCCACTTCCCTACACTGGAAGCACAATACACAATACCAGCTTTGGTCCTTCCTTTGGTCCAACAATGGGGCTCGATTGAGTCTTGGGTCTGATTTCAACTTGGACACTATTCACTTATAAATCAATGACTATCCTGAAGTTTTTATTGATAATGAATAAGGCTAATAGTTATGGATATAGAGGTGTGTGTGTGTGTGTGTGTGTGTGTGTGTTTTATTAATACATTTTTATCTTATTTATCTATTTAATTATTTATTGCTGCTGTAGTCACATGTTTGAGATCCAAATATTAAAACTATATATTTTCCTCTACAGGAAGTTGGAAGAATGAAGATTGAGCTCTTTGCTGATGTCGTTCCTAAGACAGCAGAGAACTTTCGGTAGGATGAAAGTTTAATCCTGTTCATTTTTTTTCAAGATAACCCTCTAGTCAAGCTGTGGTTTGGATGGAATAATAACTGAATATATTTACCTAGTGTAGAAATGATTGAAACTAAATCGGGTTATGTGAATGGCATGTAGCAGCCACTGCAGTGTGCGGTACCTGTCTGTGCCGTCTCTGTGCTGTGCCTCCAGCAGTGACACACCTTTTGTATTGTCTTGCAGGCAGTTCTGCACTGGGGAGTTCAGGTAACCTGGAGTGAGGAATTGAAACCTTGTCTCATGAGGCTCCTATTTACAGCAACCACTCTGTACTGGAGCTTTCAAAACGCTCATCTTTGTCAGCCCACTTGATGTCAAATCTCATGCTTGGCTAGTAACACTTTTACTTAATCTTTAAGTGGTTTAAAAATAATGAAAAATACAGTCATCATTGACTCACAACCTGTGAGACCATTTCCTCTGAGGTGTACCATACAGGATGAGGAATAGCTTCTACAGTATGCTTTCATATGCAAAGCAAAGCTTCTGAATCTAGCAAAATTCAGTCCTAGAGGAACAGTATTGGACAGTATTTAATGGCTGTTGTGATGTCAATCTTCCTTCATTTGCACTGATGTCATGCAAATCCTTTCCCAGGAAAGATGGAGTTCCAATCGGATACAAAGGATGCACGTTCCATAGGTAAGGCCGTGGTTTTCTGTTGTCTGTCCAGAGTACATCTGTGTATGGGAAAGTGTATGTCTGTTGGCAGCCCTCAGACTCTTCCAGAAGGGAACTGTTTTGTTCAGGGTTTCACAAATAACTTCAGTCTGAAGCCCTGTGTTGTTGTTTAATACTGATAATGTGATGCTGCTCTTACGCTAGTTACAATGCTACTCCATTGCTCCACTTCAGCACTGTTGGAAGAAAGTGCAGAGGAATGACTTCACCACTTAAACAGCATGTCATGTTAGGAGGCGTTCGTGTTGCTGTGAATGTTAGCTCTGGGGCATAGAGATCATAATATCAGCATTTAATCTACTATAAGAAGTTGTATGTAGGGCTGTAATGTACACAGCCTGCCTCAGATATGAAGTCACTACTGTGTTTGATACCAATGTTTGAAAACCGTTTCTTTGTGAATGGTGACCTACCTAATTGTAGCAAAAATGAAGTGCTTACATTTAGTAGACACTCTTATACAGCAGTGCTTTGTTGTCTTGATATTAAACATACATATTAAATATAGCCCACCAAATTTGCTTCTTGAAACTGCTTCCTCAAACATCTTTGCACTTCCTTAAAAATGTGGGGACAAAGACTAATTTGAAATGTTATCAGACAATGAGCTTTCCTCCCCCTAAAAAACAACCTTTAAAAGTTTATCTTATCAAACGTAAAAAAATAATTTGATTATAGAAATGCTGTTTTGTGATTGTAGTGGCACCTAAGCACCATGTGGGAGGAAAACCACATCTTCTGTGGTGTTTGTTTTTCTCCGTTTTTTTTTTGTTTGTTTGTTTGTTTGTTTGTTTTTTAAACAGTTGAACTGTGAAATCCCCGAAATAATTTTCTTCTACCTTTTTTACCCAGAGTGATTAAGGACTTCATGATTCAAGGAGGCGATTTTGTAAATGTAAGTCTGGGTGGCAAATCTGCTGAAAGGAGTTTGTATATGTGTGGAGGTGGGGGGTTTCATGTAAATGTGGATCCCAAACTTGGGATTTTGCATAGACTCTGGTGTATTTGCACATACACACAACACACACACACACAACACACACACACATATATAAAATGCCAAAAATCCACAAACATGGTGACGGATCGTCAATGCTTTGTGCATACTGGCATAATTAATTCCACTAAATATCTGGAGACTTTAGTCCAATATACGTCTCCCTCTGCCCAAAGGGTGAAATCTGGCCAGGTGTGGACTTTTCAGCAAGATAATAACCCCAAACACACATCAAAGTCTACCCAGAAATGGTTGTAGGAACACAAAATCAAAGTTTTGCAATGGCCCTCTCAGTCTTTGAACACAACTGAAATCCTGTGATGTGAATTGGAAGAGGGCAGTCCACATGTGAAGACCCAGGAAGGAACTGGAAATGTTGTTCACAGACAAGATCCCTTAGCAAGTGTTCATCAACCTTGTTAAGAATTGCAGAGTGGGGTCTTGCCAGGTGTCACTTCACCAAATATTAATAATGTGTGTCTGAATAATTTTAAAACCTATGGATCAATGAGATTTGTTAGTGTTGCTAAACTGTGTAAAGAATGTATCTTACCCATTTGTTTAAGCCTAAAATATAAAATGTTTATACCCTTTTCATAAAGGGTATCAGTTTCATAAAGGGACATCCTCATGATACTGCCACAGTCCAAACAGCACCTAAGCAAAAATTTATTCAGAACATTAAAAGCTGTTATACAGTTATCTTGATGACATGCCAAATATTTGAGCCCTTGCTCAAGAACGTGGCCAATTTTCACAGCCAGCCATGGACTAAGTGTGCTAACTGAACAATGACCTTTTGATCTGTGAATACATATTATTAAAAGAACATAAATCACTAGAACAGCATTGGTTGCAGAACGTATTACTTGCAGGTTTATGGTGGAGAGAGAGATAATGTAATTTTTTCACTGTAAAATGTATAAAGCATGTAGATAAAGGCATCTGGGTTTTCTTGAAAATGAATGATAAAATAAGGAATGAAAAAAAATTGGACTAAAGAATGCAGCTTTTAAGACGTGATGAAATGAAGATTAAAAATACCAGTCTTTTTAAGTTATTTGCGATGACTATTAGAGCAGCAGTCATACAGTAGACTGTCTGCCCTCGCCCCCTAGTGGTCAAACTCGTCAGTTGCAACTTATTTAATTCATAAGGAGTGGAGTATGCATGTTAAATGTACAAAATCCATGTTTTGTTACAGTCAGATGGCACAGGAATTTGCAGTATCTACAGAGGACCATTTGCAGATGAGAACTTTAAACTCAAACACTCTGCCCCAGGCCTTCTCTCTATGGTAAGCCTGTCTCACACTACAACTTCTGTGTCTAGTCAGTGACACACAGATGTGTGCATGTGTGAAATGGAGGACAGTGATTGTGCTGGGATGCTAGTGGTGTTTTATCCTTGTACCCACCCCTCACACCCCATGCACATTTTGGAAGCTACATATTACTGGTCCACTGTTGCTCACTTCTCACTTCAGAGTGGGATGTCATGAGATGACATTTCATTGTAGTATCATCCAGCTGTAACCATTGTAATTAGAAATGACATTTTGCAGCCCTGAACTTGTACTTCTCATAAATATACACCTGTTAACACCAGCATTGGAAACTTTCCTTTTCTAAACAGGCAAATAGTGGCCCAGGGACGAATGGCTGCCAGTTTTTCATAACCTGCACAAAATGTGACTGGTTAGATGGGAAGCATGTGGTATTTGGTGAGTGATGGTAGCTACATGTGGCTATAATTTCCATGTCTCTTGGAGGATTAGTTGAACACCATTGCATATTGGGGAACTGGGGAAGCAGCATTCCTGAATTGTTTTCTTCTAATGAGCAAAGAAGCTGATGAGGTTGGAGTTTTGCTGTCACTCAAAGCTTTTATTGTAGGAATTCTCCATGCATTTCTCCATGGAAAGAAAGCATGAATCAAAACTAAATCCAAACCTAATTTTGTTGTTTGAATGATTAATCGGCAATTGTTGTACTTGATGTTTGATGTGTTTTTTGTTTTTTTTTACCTTCATTTCAGGGAAAGTGGTGGATGGTTTGCTTGTAATGAGAAAAATTGAGGTGAGCTGAATTTACTAGAGGGAGTCACAAAATAACAGCCACTGAAGCCTACAACACAAGGTCACCTCGACCAGTCACAGATGATGGTGATGATTTAGTATGCAGCAAGGAAGTCTGAACAAGTCCATTTGTATTGGGTTTTATCCAGTGCGTCCAGACCACTGTTTTGGCCATAAGGCTGTAGTTAAATAGTCTTGTAGTAACATATGAAATGAGTTCATTATAACTTTAAATGCCTTTCTGACCTCATTTTCAAAAGCTCATGTTGCCTTCTCAGCTGAATTTGTGAATGGAGACTGCATACAATGCAGTCTTTAAATCTCTGCAGTTTTTTGTTTGTTTGGTTCCTATATATTTATATACACTGCTTGGCCAAAAAAATAAGCAATCTCCTTAGATGTTTTCGCTGCTTGATGCATGCCAATAATTTCACCCTTCTGAAACAGATTAACATCTTTTCCACGACCATAGGATGTGTCTTTCGACATGGTTGTTTAACAAATGAGAACAAATTGTTTAACAGTTAGGGTTAAATAACTTGTTGCCAGCTGAAACATTAATCACCCATGCAGTAATTATCCAATGGAAGGCTCTTACCTATTTGCTTAGGTAAATCCAGGTGATTACCTTTTTTTTTTTTTTTTGGCCAGGCAGTGTACTTTATACTGAGTGGACCTTTTTCTGCATACTCTTTTGGTGCTTTTTAATGTGCTTTTTACCACCATGTAACGTGGCCTTTCTGTTAACATCTTGTAGTAAACCATCTGAAACCTAGTCAAGTATAAGCAAAGCCAAATATTTATTTGGATTTTTCAATCTCATATGCTTTCTCAGCACTGGTATTTGGTTCTGATGTTGAAGGACAGCACCACCAGTGCCCAGATGCTTAAAGCCACCTCTAGCATCAATCTTGTGTATGAACAAATTATGCAGCCATACACACAGCTGCACAAAACAATGTCTGCACAGCCAACTGCCCAATTACATTTGGTCTTCTAAAATGTGAGGAGTATGTATAAAATGGGATTATATTCCTTCACAGTCCTCTCAGTATGAATGCAAGGATGCATAGCCTTCGATTAAAGGTGACGGTCTGCTTTACTGATGTTTTTCATTTCAAATCTGAGATGTGCTGAAATGCAAAGCCTAAGCAACAAAAACTAACACAGATACTTAGGGACAGTATTCTATCTGTTGGTGGGTTTGTCCGTTTCCATCGGTTGCAGATTAATTTTTGGAACTATTTTTGAAAATTAACCATCTAAATCAATAGGCACTTTTGAGGTTAATTGTTGTCTTTAAATATCTGTTTGCAGAATGTGCCCACAGGACCCAACAACAAACCCAAGCTACCTATCGTCATTGCCCAGTGTGGAGAGATGTGAAGATTTTTTTTAATCACCATTATTTATTGTTGGTGGTACATATCTGCATGTAGGCAGACCTTTGTTAATATTGTCAGCTAAAAGAAATATAGAAGATCATATGATTTACTTTTTCAGAAATTTGGGTTGGGGGTGTGTTGTCCTTGATCTGGCTTTAAATGCTTGCCTTTGGTGTCTGTGATTTACAGTGACCATTGAACAACATCCCTGTGGGCTGTGTAGACTTTCTCACCAGATCACTAGCCATTTTTTGCCTTGAGCAACAAATTATAATTATTGAGGAATAACTGTTGTCTATTCCCTTCTGTAAATTCATAAATTAAATATGCATTTTGTGGATACTGGCATATATTTTTCCACAACGAGAATAATTTCATTGAACATTTTGGATCACTTTTAGATCCAATTGCTCAGTGTTTTACTGCTTTCAAGAACCCTTGAATAAATTTCAGGAAATGTTTTTGTAATAAATCATTTTATTCTTTCTTTTTTAACAAAGACTTTCATGATGTTTTGGTTTATATAAATTTCATATTTTGGTGCAATTTATCTCCTTTGACAGCCTAAGGAACTCAAATTTACCAACCAGAATAGTTCAAGGAGTGTAGCTTTAAGAAATACAGACTTCAGAAGGAACCCACTTAAGCTAAAGCCAAACTGACCCTTTGCTTTAGGCCTGTCATTTAATGCCTGTTCCTTACTGTTGCAGTTTTTGCTCTCTCTGCTCGTTACCCTAGCCCCACGTCCCAACCTACCCACCCCCCAACCCCCCACCCCCGCCTTGGATCCTGTCCCCTGGACACAAAAGAGTCCTTTCAAACTGAAGTGCAGGAAGAGTTTTGGGCTCAGTGGGAGGTTTCTGGGGTCAGTGTTAAAGCCCGCCTTTGTGTGCGACAACAGGGCTCAGCCATTAACGACAAGCTCTTCACACGTCGCCCAGCTACCCTGCAGCAGTGCCAGTGCAGTATTTACATGACAAAAGGGGAGGGGCAGTGTGGGACTGTCTCGCAGTCTGCCATGGGTCTGTCTTTTCACTGGCCATGGAGTGATCTCTTTTAAATTCCAATGGGAAATATCAATGTGAGGGGATGAAAATGCTTCCCATCTACACTGCAATAGTGAATTTGTTTGGTGTGAGTTGAAATATTAAAAATAGACATCATATTTGATATAAAGATTCATACAATACCGCATTACCATGACTGGTTACCTTGGTAATAGAAAAACAGAATGGTTCCACACTTAAGTGCATAAAACAAAGCATTGAGGTAATTTATACTCCATACCTGAGGTGTATTTTCCAATGTCAAAACAAACATTTTTACATAAATTATTTTTGATTTAGCAGTGGGGTTTTTTGCCTAATTGTCCCAACATGGATTACGAACAAATATATTTATGAATACATTATAAACATGAATTAGCTGCTGTTTTTTTAACTGAATATTAGTTGTTGTAAATGATGTAGGCCTAAACCTCATTTGGAACAATTTCTCAGATATTACCTTTTAATTGCGCATAAATCTAAAATAGTCTTCCTTAAACTATTTCCTTAAATAGACTGGTGTATAAGAAGTTACTGACCGATCCAAAATTAGAACTGTAGTCAATGTGTCGACTCCTTTCGGCCGAGATGGTTAAATTATCTCCATTATAACCCATGGCTAGAACGATGCTTTCACTTGCTTTTTCGTAACGAACCAATCATAGGTACGACCCGCAACGACTCATAATAACTGACAACGACTACACCAAATAGGCTTTGAGAAAAGTGAGGAGCGTCATATGACAAAATTCACGACCAATTGGAGGAAAGAATGGGAGGGCTGCTCAAGAATATTTTCCAATATCATTTCTAATTCCGTCCAGTTCGATCGGCAACGGGAGCGGAGAAAGGAAAGCTGAGAGCCCGAAGGCAGTAGCCCCCACCACCGCCGGCCCAGGTTACCATCTAGCACCGGGAAAACACACTAGAGAGCCACCGCCGGCTTTACCAACAAGAAACCACCATGAGCAGCGAGGCCGAAACACAGCAGCCGCCGCAGCCTGCCGCCGACGCGGAGAGCCCATCCAGCCCGGCAGCCGCAGCTACAGCGGGGGATAAGAAGGTCATCGGTAAGTTAGCGAGCGAGCTAGCTAGCTAGTTTTAGTTGTAGCTGACGCTAGCTATGTTACTGATTTTATTTCATGAACTTTAGCTAGCTAACCAACCTAGTTACGCAGGTTAGTTATGCATGTAGTCCTGTGCTAGCAAGCACATTTCTTTTGATACTGTATGCATGTGATATCCCAGTGATGTCTAAGTAACCAGCTAGCTGTGTGTGTGTGTGTGTGTATATATATGTATATATATCTTTTATTTAAATTTTGTCGATGGCTAATTTTCCGTTAGCTACTTGCTAGCCCGTAATTATCGTACGTGTAGTAACTGCAGCTAGTGCTTCTTGAGACTGATAATCATAACACGAGTCGGATAGTAGTTTTTCATGTAGCCGTTTCACGAACAACTAATTTTGTTAATTACTAGTTACGTTAGCTAGTGTTAGGTGTCTAGTTACCTGGCACAATTCTCAAAGTGCTTAACGGATAATCTCGCTAACTGTTCTGTCGTAACGGCCGAGTAAGGTAAGTTAGCTAACGTTAGCTTCGTACGTTCCAACACTGGAGCGTGCCGATTTTAAAAAAATGCCCATCGGATCTCTAGTAAACTATGCTATGCCAGTTAGGTAGCCAACGCTAGCTAGCTAATTTCGCTAGCATGAGGCCTGTGTATAGTTAAGATGGATGGGTAGCTACTTGCTACTAGTAAAGCGCCACCATCTAGTATCTGAAATTGATTACTTGTTTTTGGGCTACCCAAACTGACACGATGTGACTAGTTATTTAGCGATAACTAGCCATTTTAAAACGTAACGTCAACCGTCTTTTTTTGACTGATGAAAGTATTTGTAGTTAATTACTACTGACTGGACACATTTGTTTGCCAGTTAGATAATTTAGATTGGCTAACTAGATACATGAGTTTGACCATGATCACGACCCTATCTACCTTTTCTTTACACAGGTCGCTAGCTAGGCGAGCTTTCAGCCAGAGTCCGCGATACACCAAATGCTAGCTAGCTAGTGTTTTCGTTTTGGGTGTTACTGATCGTAAAGCAACTTTATCTAAGCAGTGCGTCATATTGATGAATGTTCATTACCGAAACGTCTGCTCAGAATTGCATGACGAACCATCAAGCTAACTAGAAAAGCTAAGCTGTTCTTTGTTAGGAATGGTTCGTGTATCGGTCTACGTGTCCTCGGCATAAATATGGTCAAGCGACACTAAAATTGAATCACTATTAGAAACGCATAAGAAGACTTTACGAGTGTTGGTTTAAACTGGTATGGACTTCAAATTCCAAAGTCAACCCACGGTCGTACTATTGGCACAGTAAAGTGGCAGCTAGCTAGCATTCTAAGTTACAGTTCCCAAAATGTCCGCCGTGGTATTCAGATGATGGGGTTTTCTTTTGTCTAAGCACCGAGCGTATACTATTTTGGCTACGCCAACACACTGAATGGGAAGATGCTGTTTTAGGACAAAGGGTTGGACTTAGTAGCGCGATGCGGATTTGTAATTCATCTTAACGATCAACAAAACCAAAAAAGCCGTCTTTTCTTACTGGCTCTTGCCCAACCACATGGTTGAGGCTAGTTGCTAACTGGCTGTTAGCATCATAGAGTGCATCCGCAATAACTCAGCTATTTGTTATCTTTCCCCCCCAAATTGATTTTTCTAACCTAGAGTATGGGTTGGTTCTGCTGGCCCACCGTAAACCTGACGCGATGTAACGAATTTGTTTTTGGTAAAGTGAGGTACGCATTTCACTAGGAAGTTAATGGTCCACGTGTAACTTCATAATGTCTTCCTTATTTCACCCTTGGTGTATCATTTCCTTACACTAATGAGTCATGGCCAATCTCAGTGGTCAAGTACAGCTAGATGTGTGAAAATAATGGTATAACTTAACCTCGATTTTACTTTGTGGACACTTGGGCAGGACCTTCTTTTAAGAAATGTTCTGATATGAACAGCTGGTTGAGAGCTGCTTTTTACATCATAGTCTATAAACAACACAACAGTTGGAGGTTATAAATAGATTGCTTCTAAATGCCTGCTTGGACTTTGGCAGAGGTTATGGGTTCCTTTTTCTTTTTTTCACAGTAGTGCTATTTGTAGTCTCACTTAACAAATACCTCTCTTGTGCTCTGTTTTAAAGAATGATATTGGTCATAGTAGAAACAAACACCTTCACTGCCCTAATTTTTACTTTTCTCTTGCAGCAACAAAGGTCCTGGGGACAGTGAAATGGTTCAACGTAAGGAATGGCTATGGCTTCATCAACAGGTGAGAATACTTGTACCACCCTTCTCTGACCCACATATTATCTGATGTCTAGAACATCCTCAATCCTATTAGTGTCTAAATATTTAAATCCAGGCTGCTGACTCCCAGGGGCATACTACTGTTTGTTTACTCTAGACTCTTAAGTACTGTGTACTGCCTGTCAGTTCCTGTTCATTTCAATTAACTATACGTTGTAGTTCCAAAATCAACACTTTTTTTTTTTTTTTTTCATTGCTTGTTTAAAGGAATGACACAAAAGAAGATGTCTTTGTACACCAGGTAATTCCTGTCTGATGTGGCCTTTATACCTCATAACTTATTCATTGAAACGCAGCATTGTTCGATCAGTTTGCTTAGTTTTTGTTTTTTGTCTTCAGACTGCCATAAAGAAGAATAACCCAAGGAAATACCTTCGCAGTGTTGGGGACGGAGAGACTGTGGAGTTTGACGTGGTTGAGGGGGAAAAGGTTGGTTTGGTTTTCTTACTATTGACGCTTAGTCCCATCTTAACAGTTGAGTTAATTGAAAGTCTACAGCTCAGCAATGGAATTGTTTTTAATCTATATTGTTTAACTTCTATAGAAGTTGTAATGTTAAACCATATGTTTTAATAAAAGGCAGTGGTACAAAGTGTACTTTCACCATTTCTTGTGTGTTCACTTTGTGATACAAGGAACCTGCACAAATACTGGAGAGCAGGTTTTGTCACCTGATTTGTCTGCTTGATGATGATTGCTGTACTTTTGATTGAGCATCTTCCCATTTAGCAAGACAGGTTTTACTTTGTCTGATAATTGCCCAAGGTTTCATTTGGCGCTCTTCCTCCAGGGCGCTGAGGCAGCCAATGTGACCGGGCCAGGCGGTGTCCCCGTGCAGGGGAGCAAGTACGCGGCCGACAGGAACCGGTACAGGAGGTACCCACGCAGGAGGGCACCCCCTCGTGACTACCAAGAGAACTACCAGAGCGACGGGGATGGCGAGGGTCGTGAGAAGAGCGCAGCGAATGAGAACATGCCTGAGGGCGAGCAGCAGCAGCGCAAACCCACCTTCCCCGGCAGGAGACGCTATCCCCCATACTATGTGAGGAGGCGCTATGGGCGCAGACCCCCGTACACCAACGCACCACCCAGGGGAGAGATGACCGAGGTACAATGGCAGGTGGGACTAGGGCTCTGTTAGAAATAACAGTTGACTTTTCAAGTACAACTTTAGGCGTAAACTTTTTGTTGTCCAAGTTTTTCCAAATTGACTTGTTATACTTTCAGATCTTGCTGGGCAGCAATTTTTATATTGTATGTATATTTTGTTCCACTGTGTGCAAATGACCATGCTGTTTGTAGGGTGGGGAAGGTGATGAGATCCAGGGTGGTCCGGACCAGGGCAACAAACCAGTGAGACAGAACTACTACAGAGGCGTCCGATCCAGGTTCAGATCAAGGTTTGCATGTTGTGTTCACTGCCATGATGCTGCAACATTGAGATGATAAATATCAGATAATATTTATTCAGTGACAAACGAGTCATAATTGGGTCACTTAGTAAAAGTACACACTGATCAAATACTGCAAGTATTTGAGACTTGCTCCATTACAGTTCTCTCTGTTGCAGCTCAACAATGGATAGCAACTGCACTTTACAATTTCCTTTCTTTGTATTTCCTATTTTTGTATTTGTTGGTATTGTTACTAGTGGTCAACCAAAATTGGGTTTTCAAGTGAAATAACAGGTGTATTGGAAATAATCATAGAAAACTGAACTTAAGTCAAAGCACCACTGAAATTTAGTAGGAACAGGTGAGGCAACATAGTAATTGGCCTAAAACAAAGCACATTTAGTATCACTGGCCAGGTATTTCTGCATGGGCTGAATGTTCAGGCTCCTGATAAAGGATCAGAGTTGAACACATCAAACATTTATTCATTTATTAAGAATAGCGCAGGGGCTGTTGTGTGCCTGTTGATGCACATGCTATGTGTACAATTAAAACCGGGTAGTTACCAGTACTTTTTTTAAAAACAAAACATTGATTTAACAAAGCTAAGCTACATGTGAACGGGACACAAATAAAATGGACTTGAATTTTATCTAATAGTTTTAGATATCCTTCCATAAAATGTTACTTTCTCACTGATTATGGGTAAATGCAACACTCTTAATGGGGCTTACTCAAGCTGCTAGATGAGTAGTTGGCACTCAATGTTGCAATAGATTTTTCTTAACTATGATTTTTTTGATGATACAAATACTTATTCCTCCCCACCCTGTGATTAGCGGTTGACCATTATATAGTGCCTTGTTTATTGCGACTGTGTCCAAATCCCCTAAATGCTGTTAGTTTTATCCCTGCTCATAGCCATAAAAGCATGTTTAGTTCTGTTAAATTTGGAAGTGGTTGTTGGTGTGCTGTATAAGTAGATTGCATGTGTGTCAGGGGTCCCCCTCGTCCCCGGCCGGCACGGGAAGGGGAGGAGGACAAGGAGAACCAGGGTGAGGGTGGCCCAAACCAGGAGCCCAGGCAACGTCGCTATCGTCGCAACTTCAACTACCGCCGCAGACGGGCCCAGACCACCAAGCCTCAGGACGGCAAGGACAGCAAGGCAGCCGACGCACCCACCGACAAATCAGCCGCTCCCGAAGCCCAGCAGGGCGGGGCAGAGTGAAATGCCCGCCGCCGGCTTCACCATCTTGCACCATCCTGCCGGGTTAGTTTTTGTTTTTTTTTGCCTGCTGCTTTCTTTAGTCCAGGGCTACAATAATGCACATCCTGGTGTTTGTCACCAGGCTACTACTCGGGTTCAGCATGAATTCAGGTTAGCAGGCTTTTCCTGAGCTCAAACTGGGATGATTATGGACTTTTGCCCCTTCAAAACTGGCCATAACCTGCATTTGGGGTTTATGCCTTTGGTGCAGGTTTTCTCGGTGAGGGTGCTGGCACACGTTACCTGTTGAGGTGTACTCTAGCTCTTGCCTTACCTATGAGTAACGTTTTGCTTTTTGGTTCTAGGCAGGAAATGCTGAAAGTTTAGAGAGGAAAAAAAACAAACACACCCTATGACTAGTTTACCACTAGGGTGAGGCTGACACATGGCTGTGTAGTGGGTATGTTGCTATTTGGACTTTGTCCTCTCTCTTACAGAATCCTCCTTATGATCACTGTACTTTAGGAAAAGCCCCAGGCTTTGTTCTGACAAGCGTTTACATTGTTATAGATTCTACATGCAAATTTTACATGGCTTGAAAAGCACACTGCTGTCTTGTACTGTACCAATTACCAATGGCTGAGATTAATAGGTTTACAAGATGTACCATGACATTTGTTTTTAATCTGTGAATTTTAAATTTACAAATAGTAAAGTAGTAGTAAATGCCTGCTAGTGTGGTTCACTTAAGAGCCTTTAAATGCTGTAAGTAAATAGAGAATGAGTATACATGTTCATGGAGTTCAGGTTTGGTTACACTTACTGTGTAGACGGTGCTGGTTTATCTGCATTCATGAGAGGGAAGGGCCAGTGTCTGTGAGGCTGTGTACTGTACAATGTGTTCAGTTTACACTTTCCACTGACACAAGGAGGATCAGCCTGTACAGTGACTGCAGATTGTCTGCAGGCACCCCCAAGGCAGTTAATACCTCTTTAGAAGACATTTTAATGCTACTTCAAATGTAATTAAAGACCAAATTTGCAGTGATGCAGCCATTGAGGAACAGATACTTTCAGACTAATGTTAAATGTTCATTTTAAACAGATGTACAATGATGAATAAACCAAATGGGCAGGATTGACAAATATAGCTAGCTAAATTGGGCAAACAGCATGATATTGTTGGCAATGAATACCAATCTGTGTACAACATCTTTTCAAGCAGAGCCCAATTATCAAAATGTAGCTTGTCCTCTTCACTAGGCAGTCTTCAGATTTACAATCAGTCATTGGGTGACTGAGCCTAACCATGTTGGTCATAGGAATTTTATTTCTGTAATTTGAAAGGGCTGCCATAAACTTTAGTTTCAGACATGTTTAAAGACTACAATTTCAAATTTGACAATTTGATTATTACTGCCTTAAATTTGTTAAAGCTACTCCAAGTCCCTCTGGTTAAGTTGTTGGGTACTCCTTAGAGTAACCTTTCTCTCCCTCCCCTCTTTCTTCCAGTTTTGTCAACAAGAAGAAACATCCAAGATCTGAGCAATAAGAACCAGATTTGACCTGACGATCGTCTAAGCTTGCAACATGCGTTTGACCAGATTACCACCGATTGCCTGCAGAATCTATGCAGACCTGTTTTGTTTTTTCCATTATTTTTATGTGACAGCTAAAAGTTTTGGGGAAACAGCAGATGTTTTTCTAAATCGGTTTTAAGTTTTTACACCAAATGGTTTTTAAAAGAAGTAATTTGATATCTGGTCGTTTGACATTTTTAAATAACTTTTTATGTATCCAGACATGAATTTTAACAAAAGGCAAGCTCAAAATAAAAGTCAAAGACGAAGTTTCTTTTGGTGTACTTTCATGGTTGAGAAGTTTCCCCCAAGTTGGAGAATTCCTTTGGTGTTTCACACTAAGTTAACTAGTTAATTCACACTAAACAATCACATACAATCTATACAAAAATGATCTTTCTGATGTAGCCAAGAGCAGATGGTCTTTGGTAAGGTGTAGTCTCATGCTGTGCTCAGACATTGGTCTCCTTGCGTAGGCGCTGCATGCGCTGAATGTTGGATTCTATGGCAATGCGGTTGGTGATCTGCTTGGCACAGCTGGCTGGAAACCAGCCTGTTTCACCATCCCTCATCCTGTCTCCATAGTACCAACCTGACACACAGTAAGTGTTTGTTTGACTTCAGGGGTCAGGAAAACATTTAAAATGTTCTACTTTTTCCACAAACACCCCCCCCCCCCATAATAAACTAGACATTAAATACTTCAGTTATAAGGTATATAGTTTGCCTCTTTGCCCAGTTCAAATGGATCACCTAAGTAAACTGCTGGCAATGACAACCTTTACAGCTGTTTGCCATCAGCCAGTTAGCACTAGGGCATTTTTGAGTATTCCTTTAAAATCATCGTTATTGCTCTAATGTAGGTTCATGGAAAGTAACGATCAGAAGGGCTTTTAGCTGCTGTGCTCACCCTCTGCCTCCTGCAGGACGATGACCACTTCAGCCTGCTGGAGACTCAGCTCATCGGGCTCTTTGGGCATATAGGCTTTGGTGGCCTCATACTGAGGCAGATCTGAATTGTGCGCACACAAATAAAATGCAAGCATTTGCCTGTCAGTATAACTAAACTGTCTTCTTGATTTTCTAAAGTGAAATCTTAAAATGTAGGGGGAAAGTATTTTCCTGATAAAGATTGAACAGCAGCTGCCTAGGGCTTGATAAATTCCTTTATTGGTATGATTAAAACTTTTTAAAATGGTTGTTTAATTATCCTATTAAGAACCTTACTCATTCTAAATTGCACAAGTGCACAGAGGCCACTACAATTGATGAAACTGAAGCACTGCCTCCCCAGAAGACTTCTAGCATCACCTGACCCTTACCATCATCGATGTTGCAGCTATTCCCCCCTTCCTTGTGCCTGTGCAGAGCAGTGAACCAACGTGCTCTGTCTAGCCTGCAAACACCAACGAATATAAACATTTGCATCTCTTTCTGTGATTTGGGGGGCGATTGGATACATGTTGACTACTGCGTTTCTGCCAGTTGTATGGATGCTTGTTCACATATCTGCCAGCAGATGGAACTAGTGCATGTCTTTGGGTCCTTACTTGTTTTCGGCTATGAGTACCATCTGTTCACAGCGCCCCTCACTGTTGGGCTTCGTCACAAGCCGCAGGTGGAGCTTCAAGTCGGCCTGCTCGTCCTCTACCTCCACGTTCTCCAGAGTGGCGTAGTCCAACACCACGTAGCTTTCTTCACTGTACGCGCACACACACATTCAGACCCGTTACAAACAAACTTGCAGACAAAGATCTAACAGCCCTAGGTCCTTAATGTAATTTTTCACACTAATGTGAATACAAACGAAGCAACATAGTTGCATGTGGCCACCGAGACGATGGCGACTTCAGCAGAAGATGAGGCCTTATGCGCTTAGAACACCTGTTCACAAACGGCGAGCGTTAACGACATGCTGTTCGTGGCAGCCATTGGCGTTAAAGTGCAGTCCTGCTATCCTGACCGTGCTTCATTTTTGCTGAGGTTCCGTTGGCTCGAGTAATCTAGGCGAGGCCCTCTGACCATAGCGACAATGCAAGCGGATGGGTGTCATGTCGGAATGTCAGGCATGCTACGCTAGCCTTCCAAAAAAAAGCCTGCTGCGAGCTGGCCCTCTGGTTGCCACAGCTGATCTACTGCCCAATTCAATGTGTAATATATATATATATATATATATATATATATATATATATATATATATATATATATATATATATATATATATATATATATATATATATATATATATAAAAAATACAAATGTTATTTATTTTTTAAATTAAATTAGATATATCTACCATGTAACCTTCTGGCTAATTTTTTTTAAAGCTACAAATATCCTGTGGGTGCGTTTAAGGGTTCCATTACAGGCTTTTTACTGTTGGCATGCACTACTCTTCAGCCAATGTCTACCCTGTTCATCACTAATTGGTTTCTGATGACAGGGCCACTGCTGACTAAACATTATTTGGGTGGCATCCCAGTCTCACTCAAAGGGATGCAACTTGACTACAGGAATGGAGCTGACACATGATTAGTCCCCGCAGTGTTGGGGGAGGGCGGCGTTAATATGTCTACATCGCTGCTGGGTTGAGAGAGGTCCACCACCTATAAATATCCAACAGACGTTCTGCAGTTGAACTGCCCATGCACAAAGGGATAGCCTATGGAACACAAACTGCACAGCCACACGAGCTTAAGACTCTTATTTCTACACTCAGCAGGTGTTTCTAATGCAGTGGATGCTTCTGCTAAAGTGGTTGGGGTGCGTTATTCACTACTTATTTTCCCTGCAAATATTTGGCAACTGAAATGAATGTAGGCACCTTCCATAGTGTCCAAGCGTGAGCAGAGATTTATAATGCAACAGTGATGCAGGTAAGGAGGGAGGGGGCGGGTAAAGAGGGCCTGCCTTTTCTTCCTAGTCACAATGAGTACATCGTTGAACAGGAAGAGGTAGTAGCTCTTCTGGCTGAAGGCCTTCCTGAAGATACTGTGCTCCTCCATGCAGACGGTCAGCTCACCTCTCTTCAACAGCCGGCGGGAAGATGAGACTAATGGGAATGGCTACACACACACACACAGAGAGGAAGAGAGGCAAGTCTGAGAGAGAGCCTGACTTTGATTTAACCGACACCTCCAAACACATTCACAATCACAACAGTGTCAGACAACTTGGGTTCCCGGAGTACTGGGCCTGTATTCACAAAGCAAATTAAGATAGGATCTGCCATGACCATAACTGCCATAATTGAAGAAACGTGATTCTAGGTGATTCACGGACATAGCAGCAGTGCACTGGCAGAGACCTTGATTTTCCCGAACTCCATCTGTTTCTGGATGGTGTACATCTGTTCAGTGTGCTCCATTCTCCGGGCTCCATCATTACAGCTCTTCACCAGCTGGCCAACATATAAACACATGAGACCGCCATGTAAACAAGCCACAGTATGCCTCACATGGATTACCTTGGTCCGAACCATGATTTTTGAGCTTTCAAGATATTTTGTCACTAACATCAGATGAGGTAGTACACAAAGGAATAGCTCAAACAGACATGCCAGTATCACAATCAATGAATGTAGCCAACAGTTACTATGGATAACACTAATTGGTAGCTATTCATTTTAATTTCGCTGTTAGAAACATTACTGTTGACTAAACCTTTCCTGGAGGCATGAAAGAACAAGCCAAAGCCTGCATTCTGTCTTTGTCCCAGTGGCTTAGAAGGAAGGGGCAGAGTGCAGTCTCATACCTTGCTGATGGCTTTTAGTGCCCAGCGAGCTGCGTAGTATTCAGACGTCTGCTTGACAGTCTTCTGGCAGATAGTCTATGTGACCATACAGAGAGATAGGACACTTGAGTCTCATAATGTACCGAGTGTGGTCAAGTTGCAATGGGTTTCTGTGATGACAAATTCACTTAATTCTGTGTGTGTGTGTGTGCGCGCACACGGTTCTTACATCCATGAGCAAGGGCAGGCGGGTGACTCTCTGCATGGGCAGAATGAGGAATGAGATCATGGGCAACCCACCGCATTCAGGACTGGTCTCGATCTTCTTCAGCACCTCCTTAAAGGCAGTGTTAGTTGCACTGCCACACACAAAACACACAGGGCATTACTTTAATGAAGCAATGCACCACACTTCCAAATGGGTTATTACATTGCAGTACTGCATATGATCTAATTTATCCAGCTACCATTTGGCCTGTGCCCTGTCCCCCTCCCTACCAACTCACATTACAGCTATTTATTTTGCTTCTTTTGGCTGTGCTTCTTAACCAATGATTTATTAGGAGTGGACTGGCTGTCCTCCAAGAGGATGCTTACAGTAGCTTCTGCAGCGTCCTCTGCTGGAAGGTTTCATTGGAGCAGTACACGATGTACGGATCAAAGCGGTTTGTAGCGTGGTCCTGCACTATGTCACTGATATCTTGAATGACAGGGTCTTTCTGGTGACGCCTCTCGAGGTCCTCAAAAAAGCTGAGAGGAGGAGACAAAAATGAGACAGAGAGCTTAGCCATGGGTTTAATAAGTTTTATAATGCACATCTGCATTCAGGCATTGCACAGAAGGAATTTACGGACGGGCCGTGTTCCTTTTCCTCCCAGGCTGAGAAAAACATCTTCAGAAGAGCCCCTCCCATGTTCCCACGCACAACCTGGTCTCCCTGACGCCCCATGCTTCTCCTAACAGAATACTTGTGAAACCAGCCATGCCTCACAAGCCTGACATGGCACCATACCTTTTAGCAACACAACAGCATTTTCTCATAGCTAACCAGCAGCCGGGTTAGTTTCTCCCACTCGAAGTGAAACAACGGGCTCCACAGTGCTGAGAAAAACCCTGCTTTTGCAAAACAGGACTTCTGGCGTGGCCTTGCCACTAAACCAGTTTGGCGAGCATGTCTCGGCACATCCTCTGCTTAGGAGAGCACAGCAAATGGTGGAGAAAACAAGTTTGAACACAGGTGCGACATAACAGGAGCCTAAGATTTACCTATGGCTTTTAGATGTACCAATACTTGCTTTTCATTTATGGTCACTGATCATTCCTATTGCTAGAGTAAACTGTTATGGCCTTGGCACATACAGTACCAGTCAAACGTTTCGACACACCTGACTGAATAAGAATTTCAGTTTAATGGTCTATGTACATGGACTATTATGCACATCTGTCATCAAAGTAAAGGGTAGCTACTTTGAAGAATCTAAAATATTAAAAACAAACCAAAGTATGTATGTCCAAACATTTGACTGGTACTGTATGCCTGTCCTTTCCTTTTCATGGACCCTTGCTGTGAGGAGATATCTGAATGTGCCCTTTAAGTTACATTAACATACGATTTATATTATAATGGGGTCTACTAAGAAAACCAGAAAAGGCTTCCTTCTTTATTCTGGTGATGACATCACATTTGGTCATTTAACTCTTTGCCTTACTGCTACCCTCCAGTACTGATTACTGTGTGGCCATGTGCATTTCCACGCCCTGCACTGCTGATCCTGTGGGGTGATGCTGACTTCAGCTCTGTCTCTGTGCTCTTTAAGCACATTTTGCAAGCGCACACCACACCAAGTCTTCTCGGGCTTGACCATGAGCTGCAGTTCTGGCCAGCTTTTGCTTTGCATAACAAGGTCACACCTCTCTCGCTGAAGAGCGTAGGAGTCAGCGGGTGCAGGAAGGAGACGGTGAGGATGGGAACGCCAATGCCCAGCAAGGATACTGAACCAGCTGGGATTCAGGCATAGTAGTTCTTCCTTCAGGGATTTGCCCAACTCCATTAAATATTGTTAATCTCATCAGGCAGTTTGCATTCAACTGGTGTGGCATTTTGACATGAAAGTGAAGTATGAAAGATGCTGTTCATGATGATAGGATAAAGGCATGCTGACATGATGTATTAAAATATTCTCTGATTTAACAGAGAGTAAGTCGTATGTAGGCCTCTTTTAATAGATCAGAAAAATGGGGAAATCTGTGTTGTCCCATTACAATGGCATACCGCTTGCTGACTAGCTGGATGACGGAGATGTTGGAGAAGAGGTGATGGTGTTCAATTGTGGTCATGGTCTTCCTCAGCGTGTCGCTGTCTTTGAAATGACGCACCAGTATGCTCAAGCTGTGCTGGTACGAGTACTCAGATGTCATGAGTTCGAAAATGGCCTAAGGCAGAAACACACAAGTGAGATTTCAACTGGAATGACCGTGACAGTGTTATGATGCATTGTTGGAAACAACAGTACAGAGCTGAGACAAGATTCCCTTTCAAAGCTTCTTTTTTTAAATGTTTTGTGATTTGTGTATATGGCCAACTGACTGTACTGGGATCATCTTAATTTAGGCAATGAACTGTACACTGTGTGAACACAGATCTATGGCACAATGATATATTGCTGACTTCAGAGTGCAGCCCAGCTTATGGACTTGTACACCCCAAGAGCAATTTAATGCCATGCATAAGCAGATGCATCAAACTCCACTTGAAGCAGGCAGTGAGTCTACATCGAATAATCATCATAGACTTTGATGATGAAATTGGTTTACCATTACCACCAGTTCTGGCAACATAATGTATATTGTTATGGACACTTTGAGGAAAACATAACTATTGACACCTTTAAAATGGATGAGATTTATGCTAATGAGAATGTGCGTTAATGAGAATGTATGCTAATGAGAGAAGTGCTGACAATCACGGGACTATGCCTAGAGCATCTTCACAGGTTGTGCCTCATTACTGTTTTTGTTTTGAGTGCACATTTCCCTCATTTCAGCTGAATTCAAAATGGCTTTCTACATTGCATAATATGCGGCATGGCTTTTCCATCCTAGGTAGTGCACTACATGTCAGGTAAAGAGCTATTAGGAATCAGACCAAAGTGAAGCATAATGTGTACTAGGATCCAGCTCTATTACCACGTCTGTAAACGACTAACCTATATGAGGTTAGGTCCCTTTAGTGAACGCTTAGCAAGGAAAAGGGAATCAACCAAGAGCATTATGACAGGGTGTGGCAGTGTTGTATGTGCAAGGTGGACCTTGGTATATTGATATTTACACAGCAAAGGTGCGACCTGAACACATGGAAAATCTTCCTTTGTCTTCTCCAGTACCGTAAATAAGAAAATGAAAGTTTATCCTGCTCAACTTAACGTTACTAGTGTTAGTAATCCTGAAGGTATTTAGAGGGTAGTAATACAGCTTTAGCACAGCCCTTCCGTGACACGGCTCCAGTAGCAAGACTCAAATGTTAAACCCACTTCCAGCACGTACCTCTTGTCTCTTGCGTTCTTCTGGAGACATGGTCTCCAAAATGCCACTCTCTTGCACCTGTTAGTTTGAAAATGAGACAGAAAAGCTGAGGCCAGTATGGAACTTGAGTCAACAGACTGATACACATCCAAACACCCTGGTCAGTTTGGTAAAATCCTGCAACAACCTGAGCTAGGCTCAGTGTCCAACTGACAACCTACAGAATTAAATCTACATAGAGGAAAAAAAGGCTCAACCCAACCTAAATTCCACCTTCTACTTTTGGGTCTCTGAACACATTTTACTAACTGGGGTGATGTAGCAGACTCCAAGTGTCTAGTTTATTCCACCAAAGCTAATGTGCCCTCCAAACCACTCGTCTGACTGCAGGGAATTTGTTGCTTCCTTTGTATGACCTTCACTCTCCTGCCCCTGTATGCCACCCTCTGACCTGCTCACCTGAGGCAGCTGACTCCAAGTCTGGTGCGCTGCTCTGTAGTTCTTCACCACGATGCCCTGGTCCTCTTCTGGCATACCTGCTTGGAAGGCATCCTCGTCATCGGCACCCAGATGGTTGGATTGGAGACCCCTCTCTTTGATCTCCTGGTAGAAGCAAGGATCTGTGGGTGAGAGGAATGCGGTCAGTCATGGAGTCACTGTTACCGTGCACACTGCATGCCTGCTTGCACTCTTACTTAAAGGACAGTATTATTATTGGGATAGTTCAGTGTTTTTAGCTGTTTTTGCTCAGTCTCAGGCTCCACCTTTAGCCTTATGAGCTAATTCAGAGTTTTAACAATGTGCTTAATATATACCCAACAATCTACTGAACATCAGTGTTCAAGTTTGAGATGTAAGTCACATCTCATATGTTTAAACTGCTGTTTCTGTACCGTCTTTAAAGGAACCTCCATGTCTCTTGTTCCTCTTTCTACCCAAAGTTCTCTGAAGAGAAGAGAGAGACAGAACAGAAGTGAGTGAAACCTTAGCTTATCCCTGTGGAATGTAGAGGTCTTCCTGGTGTGAAGTAACATCTGTATCTGTGTTTGTATCAGCACTCATTAAAAAAGGCATGCACACAACATGATGGATGTCACATACAACATATTTTAAAAGTTGCATACACAGTGTAGTAATACAATTCAGCAATACAATTTATGCATCAAGTTGTAATACTGCAAATCACTAACAGTTTACCATACCACTGAAACGTTCCACACCATTCTGTGAACACACTGATCAGTCCAACATGTGATGGCTAACTATTTTCTGAATCATAAGTTTCTCTACGCATAAGCTCATCTCAAGTCTGATGGCAGTTGAAGATTATTGTTCTTTTTGTACTGTACAACACAAGATTTACATCCATAAGTAATGTAAGCATAAGTTTATTCTAACATCACAAAGGTCAAAGTTAAACTTCAAAAGCACCATTCCTCACTCTTGGTTTGGCCATGACACCGTTCACCCTTTCCCATGCACATGAACCTTCTGAGTACTGTGAATGTGTCCCTGTATGAGGACGTGGTGACTCACAAAGCGCGAGTGTCCATAAACCAGTCACCACAGTAATGAAGTAAAACCATGCCTGGCAGTAACCCACTGTTTTTCTGTACTTCTTGAAAACATGATGTCATACAACTGATATCCAGCTTTTTCACACACACAAAAAAAAAAAAATAAAAAAAAATAATAATAAAAAAAAAAAAATTATATATATATATATATATATATATATATATATAAATAAAAATCTTGCTCAAGTAATTCTGTCATCCAATCTTGATTAAGTAATTCTGCATTAGGCAAGGCAATCTCATTTCCTGCCCTCTGCTCCTAACATTGATGATTTTACACTCAAAGTACAGCAGCAGGGACACTACATGTTCAGCAGCATTAACTGAAGACTTGAAGAGCTCAGAGCTGGGCCCTACCTTGCGTCCTGGACTGGAAGTTGGCTTTGGGCTGGGGGCCCTCTCTTCACTGACTGGCTGTAGCAGGTCCTGTTTCCACATGAGATCGCTGTCCAGGCTGGTAATGGCTGCCCGGTATGATTTGTTCCTCTGGTTCCTCCGCAGGGAAAAGCTGTCACCATCACTGTCATAGTCCTCCCACGATAGGTCACGGTTTAAGCGCTGGGCGCTCTTCTGGGCTTCCAGAGAGACGGGCAGGGTGACCACCGTCGTGTGGTGGCGGTTCTTTGGCCGGCTGGACATGGCCAGGTTCCGGGGGATGAGCTGCTGAGTGCCCAGCTTTCGAGCGGCAATGCTCTGGGTGCTCAGCACTATGGGAGCCTGCCTGGTCTTCTCGGGGGGCTCTGGTGCAGAGAGGTCCGTGTTAGAAACCGAGCGCCCACGCCCATGGTCTACATGGAGCTGTGTGAACATACTATCCAGAAGGAGAGGAGACTGGTCCCCCATGGAATCCTGGGATTGTCTGTGAGACATGGCAGCCGTCCTTGATTTTTGCTCTGGCACGGCAGTCCCAAGGGGCTTTTGTCATGCGATGAACTTCAGCTTGTGGTCGTGTGGACCATTCTTGCGTACTCTGTCAAAACAGAGACGGGTGGAGTTTTATTCAGAGAAGTTAGCATTATAATACAAAACAAAAACCTATTCAAAAGTCGCAGTTTCATTACATGATATGGTTGTGTTCTACTCAACAAAACAGAAGTGAAAGAGAGGCTGCTGAACCTGAGCTACGTCATTTGTGACACACTGATTTTCAGGCATTCATGAGTTAGAGATTAGGCCAAGAGCTTTCTTTTTATGTTAACAGCCTAAAGCGCGGAACAGAGCTCAAATTATATTAGAATATCAATCTCATTACAGTTCCCAATCTGATCCACACATATACAAACGCACGCATATATGAGCAATTATAAAATTATTTGCAGTATTTCGTGTTCAGTCTGTGGTCAACTCCATTACTGCTTTAGTGTATGCATCATAGCGGACGCCTTGGTTTCAAATACCCAACCAGGTGATCTAAAATCTAAATTATGTGGAAATGTATTTCCTCCAAACTGGAGTAACTGGATTAACTTTCAACAGGCAAAGCAACTGAAACTTAAAGTCATCGACGTCAGGAAAACAATTTATTGAAGAACCGATAAAGAATCTACAGGACAGGCAGCAAAGATAAACGTAGTGGCCAGCTGCAACGGCTGCTTGCCCAAATGTGACAAATGTCAACCATAATAACAAAATAACTATGTTACGACTGACCGAGAAATGCGACATAACCACAAAGCTTTTACCATAGCCTCCTGGGAAATTAACGGCCAACCAGAAAATAAAGGAGTCGACAAAGCATTTTAGTGTTTCGCTACTAAGAAGACAATGAAAACGTAGGTTACGATTATTTTGTCAGTTTAAAGTTAGGCCGTCAAGTCGTAAGCCATACCTTACCTCTAGGCTATACGTATAGAAACTTGAGAACAGTTTCCAAGCGTGAAACCGACGTTGTCCGTATAGCCGCGGTTAATTGTTTCCTTGCTGGTTCCTCAGAAACGTTTCTCAGACTCGGTGCACAACGCCTACCACAGTCTCCGTATACGTCACTACAGGTGAGCGGACCCAGCCTGCAGCGCGAGCCGGGCTAAAGTACAAGTGGCACTCGGCCATGTCTAATTCCCGAGTGTTACACATATTACGCTGTTTTTGCGGTTTCCCCCTGGATACGAATTGAATTGAGAGTGCCTCTTAAACCTTTGAACTTAATCAGGTAGCAAAAAGGAGAAAACGGAGCGCAGCATGGAATTCCAAATTCGCATTTAATGAAGGAGAATACAAGTAGAATTAAATTCAAAGTGAGCTCTATAGAACATATAATTAATCCATTTTGGTTGAAATAAATATATATAAATATATTTACTACAATTTCTGTTTTGTGACTGCAGCAATTTTTGGAATTAAACTTGTTCTCATTCCATTTCAGATTCCAATTCAATTCAAATTACAACTTGAACTGAATGCAGGCCAATTCTTTAATTATGAGTTTCGCGCCGCGCTAATTTGCTGCAGTCTAAAAGGCCTGATCTAGGCCTATCTCATTAGCCAAAGTAATTTATGAGCTGAGTCAGCTGTGATAAAGCTGATGTAAGCAATTTAGAACTCTCGCTAAACGAGCTTTACATCGGGATCGCGTTCACTAAAATACCTGTTCTAAGGGGAAAAAATGTCTGTGACTGCCCCCTGTAATCAGCAACTAAGCACTTCAGCCTGGTCCATCTGCAATAGCTAACACATCAGGAAACGTCTTTATGGAGAGAAGGTCGTCCTTGTTCGTCAGTTATTTTTTATGTACATGCAGCACACAGAACAGAAAGGTGGGGCCCTAGCTGCAATATCACAACCCCCCAGTTAACTGATTGATGCGGTCAGTGGCAGTCTGGGGACCCCAGAGTCAGGGTTCTTGTCTCAAGGTCTCCAACCCTGAATGCAAGTCCCCTTGTCTCTGGGTGGTCCTGACATTTCTCTGGTGCCCACAGAGTACTGAAACCTCCAAGAGGTGTTTGTAGAATGTGATAATATACCCTACAATCATGCCTGTGTGGGCCCACTGTGGGCTACCTGGGGACTCTGACAGTTAGGGCTAACCCACAGAAAACTCTGTGGTCTGCATCCTTGCACCCCAGGGGGCCCTTAATAATTTTATTTGGGCAGTACACTGTTCAGCTAACCCACAGATAACCCAACACAGGCCTGCGGTGGGTCACTGCACACCGGGTCCATGTTATTTTGCATAGCCTGGATACTGTGACAAATGTCTTCCAGCTGCCTAGATGGGATTATCATTTATATCAAGTAAATTACAACTTGAAACTTAAAACAGAGCACAGTACTAAAATTTGTGCACCATAACTCCTATCAAACTAAAATATATGTGAATTAAAAAGTTCCAAATAAATTACAAAAAAACAAAAAAAACAACCCTTGTCCAGATCTACTGGGGGGAATAACACTAACAGACAAAAGATAAAGGAAAAGCCAACATGAGGTGCTGTTAAGCCAAAAGCTTCCCAAAGAGCTTCAAATGCACCTTTAGCATTGATTCTACAGTGTCTGGAATTATGAAGGTCGTAGCATATGATTTACATAACTCATGAGATCATTCAGTATTGTAGATTAGTTGTTGCAGCCCTAGGAAATGTATATACAACTTTATTCAATACCTACAGTAGCCTGAATTGAAAAGGTAACTTAACTGTTAACTAGTAGTATAGTTGCATGCAGAGCTTCCTTAGTCTTTTTCTTTAGTTTGACATTTGTTAAGAAAAATTGGTAAATTGTCCCCCATTAAGATTTTTTTTATGCATTTGATTTTTAACAAATTAATCGAGCTTTGCATGGGTGGTTTGCCTGATGCAGAGATCAAAACATTCCCTAATAGATAAAGGAGCTTTAGAATAACCAGCACGAGAACAGCTGTATCAGACTCTGGTGACATGTGCAGAGACTTTAATTTTTTTGTGTTCTGTTTATTACCATAATGGCTGCAAACATGTCAAGAGTGTTGATCTATCATATCTTTAAAAAAAAAATTCATGATATTTTTGTTCTCAGTATTCTAGTATTTTGGCCTTAATTTTTAAAGAGCCTTAAGGGATTCTTTTATTGAACTACAAGAGAGTGACATTTGCTTGCCAAAAGCAGCTTTATCCATGAAAAAGGAGCGGTAGTCACAAGGAGGTAGGTCTAGCTTTAACAGAATGGCAGATCTACCTGTAACAGAGTAACTTAAAAGTGGAAGAGCCAGAATGTAGACAGACCTGAGGGGATCTGTGAGATTTCAGCACCCAATGGGTAAAAGATCTGCTACTGTTGTTAAAATGATGTTATTCAAGTGACATCACATGCTTGTTTATTTTCATCATGTAGTTGTTACAGCTCTATATGGAAAAGCCTATAAACGAACATGAAGTCACTCTGTCATTTTGAAAAGTGCAGTATATAGCATTCCCCAAACAAGGTCAAATATGGTTTATATGAATATAGTTCAGTACTAGATAAAGTTCAGTTAGTCTTGAGGGAGTGGTATTAAATTCAGTACATTAAGCAACAAGTGGCTTTTAAAATCTCTTCAGGTGGTGATATGTCATGGTCATCAAAACGATGTTCACACTCCTTGAAATTGACCTGTAAGAAAATTATACTATATAGGATGGTATAGTTTAATTTTATACTGTTTTTCATCTCTAAGGGAATTATGTTTTATATAATCATATAGTGGCACCAATTGGCACCCCTGTAAAAGCCCCAATATAAATGTAGCATCATTATAATGATTAGTCTAAAGGAATGCCAGCTTATGACAGCTATATTACAATCGATCTTTTGAAAGCAAAACAGTAAACAGAATCACGAGTCATCTTTCAAATCATGTTCAACGAACAAATGTGAATTGGAAAATAAATGTTTAGCTTTACTACAACTGCGCAGATATAAAGCTTGTTCATATCAAATTATTCAAATGATCAAATAAATGATCAAAAACCAAACAATTTGTTTTAGCTATTTATTATGAGCCAAAATGATCTTCTGTCAATTTGTCATGATCAAAAACGATCTTTTTATCTGTCTAAACTTACTAAGTTAACTAATTCATTCATAGCACCTCATTTTAGAACTGATTTGAATAAAAAATGAACAACTGAACAATCTAAACTAACTAACCTTTAACGTTTTGGCGACCAGCCCTTTTCTCATTGCCTCTGTTCATGGAGTCCATTGAACTGAATTGACCCCTTGTGTTCGAAACTGGTATAGCATGCTAACAGTTAGCCCTTCGCTCCTATGTGATACATTTTCTCATCTGGTTCGGGAAGGTTAAGTTGGACAAATGGAGTGTTTGTATTGAATTGAATTGAATTTGCTTAATAAAGTCAATTTAAAAATGGTAAGGGGGACAAATTTCAGCCGCTCCTTGCTTGTCGAAGTTGGTGTAACATGCTAAATGTTAACGAAGATTTATTTTACATGGGACCTCAACAGCAGAAAAAAAAAACTGGGTTAAATTGTTCCACTTAGGATTTTTTTTTACATAGGTAAAAAATAAACTACATCTTTGACTCTGGAACACACTTCCAGGAATGATTTTTACAGTAAACCTCAGGGCTTCCAAATTACATATATATAGTGTTTTATTGTTTGTAAAACAAGACACAATAAAGAGGCCCAGCATTTAAATGTCCTTTTAGTGCAAGTGTGTGGTGCATGAATGTAGACAAAACACACACCCCAATTATGCTCGTTTTTTTTTTTTTTTTTCTATTTTTCATTGGCCTGTTGTTATTTGCATTTGTTCAGTAGTATGCAATCACTCAGGTCCTAAAAGAACAGACATGTGACCTTTGTTGCAACTTTCTCACTGCTTCCACTGATTGTCATGTATGTACTTATGTTTGTAAAAGCTTTTACATGCAGAAATATTTATGACAGTTGCATGTAGTTGGCACTTAATGTTGTCATTACATCCTGCTCCATGAGCTGGAGGTAGCTGGATATAGAAAAATGAAAAATGGCAGCAGGCGCAAGAAAAATAAATTATTATGCATATAGTCGAATGCCACAGCTGATACGTAGATTCAGAATCAGATTTAAATCGGAGGTCCGCTAAGTCAGTACCCTCCATAACTCACAGGAATACCACAGAGCCAAAACAAAAGTCAAGAGTATACTAAACAGGCAGGGCTAACCAGAGAGACACATCAAACAGAAGAAGAAAGCAGGGCAGTAGTATCCCGCCCTTCATATAAACAAACCCACAAAGCAATGCAAAGATGATAGGAGACAGCTGATAGGAGTGATGAGTAAGAAATGGGATGGAACTAAAATCAGTGAGCACAGTAAACTATGTGGAGACACACAATGGTGACAGGAGAACACATGCTGAATATAAACAACAAGCTTAAACCAAGGCCAGCTGGAAAGAGAACTTAAAAATCATCCAATACACAGTCCTTACTGCCTAGCTGAATGGCGGTGTTACAGGAAGGAAATGTCACAGTTGCCTTCTTTCCACAGGTCAAGGACTTTGAAAATTTCCCACATGAAATGCTGAAAAGGTACTAATATACAACATGAAAACAACAGTGACAAGAATTATGATATGGCATGAATCAACACTGGTTAGAAATGTATATCATTAAAAAAAGAACTGGTATAGGGATCCATCATTCACTAAACGAAGCTGAGTAACACAAAAAGCTCACACTACATGTAAAGAGAAAGCAAAGGATTGAAAGTGTCATTTACCAAATTACACTTAAAAACAATCACAAGCTTTTACTCAGACAGAGTAAGAGGATCAGAACTGAAAGTGTTTAATATTCCAAAATGCAACAGTATAAAATCTCATATGCAAAGTAGTCATGTAAGGATTAAGCAGTATATTTGGTGAAGTTCTTACAGGATATAGTGTTGGAGGATATTCAATCCAGTATAGCAGATACAGTGTTAGAACAACTTGTATCTGTTAATAGAAGATGTGATCTTTCATCACTAGAACAGAGTCCCAGTATATTGTCTGTGGCCATAATTGTGCACACAATTATCATCATTGTTTTTCATGCCCTGTTTCCATCATCTTTGGCCTTTGAATGTAATTTCTGCTGCTCTTTTACGGGCTGACAGTGTGTGTCTCCTGCTCCTGTTGATGAACCATCCACCTCTTCCAGGACCATCCCTAAGCCCAACAGAAAGTCTTTGTTTACCAGACTCGCAACAGCTTTCTCTAAGCTCTGTGGAAAATAAGGAACAACACTTACTTAGCTGAAAATTTGTTGTGCAATAAAAGTTAAAAACGAAAAAAAAAAAATGTTCCTTGTTCATTAAGCTACAATTCTTATTTTCATCGCACAGAAACTTAAAACTGTACCCTTTGACATGCTTATACAAAACACAGACCTGCTGGTCACACCTGCTTTTGGTACATGGCAGAAGGGACAGCTAGTGTTGCCAGATTGGAATGGTAATTTCCAGGCCAACAATTATTCACAATTTTACTAAATGTATGAAAAATTGCCGAAATCAAAATTCAGCAATAACAGTACTGTACAATGGCTTCCATAACCAAAAATAAATAACATTGATCTAGTTCTACCCCATGTTCTGTAAACCATGACAGTAAAAACCTTGAAAGTTGCTAATAACATTTAAGCACTTATACATGCAGAGAGAAATAGAGGCAAAAATGTTATCAATAATAATAACTCTAAAAATTATAATAAACTTTATTTGTACAGCACTTAAAAACAGTTTACAACATTCTTTACAAAAAATAAAGAATTATTAGAAGGATAATAGATCTTAGGTCATCTTGAGATGATGGAAAAATAAAAGGCAAATATTACAAAAACAAGTGATTAAAATAAAGTTAAATATGATAGATTGAAATAAAGGCTAAACATACTTTCCATATTTTTTTTGATAAATGAAAATATGTGAAGATATGTTTTAATATCATATGGTTTCAGCATCACTAAACTGAAATCACAGCAAAGTTGCATCCTTCTTTCTGATCCTACCTTGTCAAAAGTCAAGGAACACAACATAGAAGTTGTCACACTGGGTTAGAAAATGCAAAAAAAAAAAAAAAAGTCTGACGTTTTACTTTTCGCAGGGCTGTTTTGGGGCTTCACTGTTCTTCATTCCCAACACTCATAATTGGGCCCAGGACTGGAAATGTATAATTTATAACAAAATCGTATCAAAACCGGTCTGAATTGACACCGACGCTGCATGAATGTGTGGCTAATTAACTGTCTTTCTAGGTAGCTTAACCTAGCTATGATAGCTAACGCCAGTAGTGATGGTTGATTGATGTATCATTTTCAAATTGGCCCATTTTCACCAAACATGTTGGTTTCCATGTCATACAATTACTGACAGGTTTTAGTAAAATATTTATTTCTACAACTAGTCTCAGCACAAATTGATCTTGATCTCCAGTAGCCCTCGTAATGTGGTGCATGCAGAGACAAGTGATTCTTCCTCTCAGGTGATCTGCAGCCAGAGACATGTTGAGAAGAAGAGCAGCAGTTGTAGCGCCTCTCTTCTTTTAATGTCTGCTTCTCCATGCAGGTATTTCTGTACTAATTCTGAAACTTTGTGATGAGTATTTATTTATCTAGGAATGGGCCACATTAGCTCATTAAAATGCAGAGGCACTGGAATACAAATCCACCAGTGATGATTGTCATAGTTTTTGCTGGATTTCTAATATAATCAAGCCCATGATTGCCTTATGCACTCTGTAATTTATTGGGAAACAACTTCAGTACCGGGTTTGAAGTGTGTCCTAAAGAAACAGCAGAACATCTCTGCAAGAGCCTCTCAGGATCTTGGACTTTCAGTGCGCTGTGTGCAACATGTTTAGTTATTCTTCTTCTGTCGTTAGTGATAGTTTTATATGTGTGAAATGTAGATTAATTGCTAGTCTGATGGAGAAGATTCTAGCGCTAGCGCCCTTAGAAAGCGTTAGACCTATCGAGGAGCTAGAAGTACAGCTCTGGATGCCTTAGGGGAAGTTAGCAAACCCTCAACCCCACCACTACAGCCCTTGCAGCAGGGCGAATGTGTGAGGTTTTGGTGAAATAGCCAAGCTTCGACTCCCCCACGGGAGCACTACACATCCGAAATTCGCGTATCCAACAGGTTTGCCCCACTCAGCGAGGCACCTGTTGAGAAGGGTTTTGAAAGAACTCTGGTTGTAGGAGACACTATTTTTGCGACACGTTAAATTAGCTATAGGCCTTTAGGGACGCCAGCAGCAGTAGTTGGCTGTATACAAGGAACCAGGGCGCCAGACATTGTAGGTAATCTTAAGGTTTTAGGCAAGCATAGGTTCTCTAAAATAGTTTTTCACGTAGGACCTAACGATTTACACCTTCGTCACTCAGAGATTACTAAAAATAATATTGAAGAGGTGGGTCAATTAGCGAAGGCGATGTCCGATGCTGTAGTATGCGCTGGTCCCATCCCAATGCGGCACGGCGATATAACATACAGCCGGTTATCTTCGCTGAACTGCTGGATGACCAAGTGGTGCTCACAAAATAATGTGGGGTTTATAGATAAATGGAACACAGTCGAGGGCAAGCCTGTCCTTTTAGGGCAGGATGCTATTCATCTTACTAGGGAGAACGCTGTTCTCCTTTCTTGTAACATAAACCGTAGTCTCATGACAGACCTAGTTAATTTATGACAATCCAGAGCGGAGGCCAGGCAGCTAAAGAGGCTAAACCAAAGTCACCCAAAGTTCATCATATTGACAGTGTCTGTTCCCCGAGCTTAGCAGAAATACAGAAAACAAAGAAAAACATGCCTTAATAACATAATTAGTATTAAAGTTACTGATTCACAGAACACTGCCTGCACCTTTGATCTAAAGCTGGGTTTATTACATGTTAGATCCCCAACATCTAAAGCACTCATGATAAATGTAATCCTAACAGATCATAGATTATTATTATTAATAAACAATAAGTACTAGAGTTTGTTAGACAACATCAGTGTAAAACAATACCCTACAATAAGTATTAATTTAGTTAGGCAATATAGGAGCAGGGACAGTTGTCATTGAAATATTCTATGAATAAATGGGTCTTCAGTCTGCGTTTGAAGACTGCAAGGGACTCTGCTGTTCAGACAGCAAGTGGAATAATGATCCACTTTACACCTATCCAAGAGTCAAAACTTGTATCTCTGATATCACACTCAAAATGCTCCACTTGCATACTAGATTCACTGCTCACACACTTTCTTAAGGAAATCCTACCTGAATTGAACCTTTACTAAATTTAATAAACTGATCTCAAACCTTCCATTTATTTCCAAGATTCTAGAAAAAGATGTAGCTCAGCAGCTAAGATCGTATCTGAATCAGAACCACATACATTAAACCTTTCACTGAGGGTTTAGGCCTAATCACAGTATGGAAACAGCACATTAAAGTAGTTAATGACCTGTTGTTGGCTTCTCACCAGGGTTGTCACTTTGCTTATATTGCTTGATCTGAATGCAGCATTTGACACTATAGATCACAACATTTTACTAGATAGACACGAAAATGTTGTTGGGATTAGGGGAACCGCCCTTTCCTGGTTTAAATCTTATCTAGCCGGTTGCTACCAGTTTGTTAACATACATGGAGACTTCTCAGCATACTACAAGGTTAGCTATGGTGTCCCACAAGGATCTGTTCTAGAGCCTTTGCTTTTTTCTTTATATATGCTACCTCTGGGTGACATTATAAGTAAACACTGTGCTAGTTTTCACTGCTACGGTGATGATACTTAGCTATATGTCTCAGCAAACTCTGAGGACATGTTTCATCTTAGTATTATTGACAAATGCATAAAGGACACCAGACACTGGATGTTGAGGAACTTTCACTTAATCCTTACAAAACAGAGGTGCTTCTATTAGACCCAGAGACAGCTAGGTCCTCACTCTCTAATTACTCAATGAACCTCAGTGGTTTCAAAATCACATCTTCCCTAACAGTTAAAGATCTTGGAGTTATTATGGATCCCAGTCTCCCATTCAAAGCTCATGTAAATAATATTTCTAGGACTGCCTTTCTCCACCGTAGGAACATTTCTAAGATTAGGAACATGCTCTTCTTATATGATGCAGAAAAGCTAGTCCATGCATTTATTACTTCAAGATTGGACTAGTGTAATGCCTTACTATCAGGCTGCACTACTAAGTGCCTAAACAAGCTACAACTAGTTCAAAATGCAGCAGCCAGAGTTCTTACTAGAACTAGAAAATGTGATCACATCACTCCTATTTTAGCTACTTTACATCGGCTTCCAGTAAAAATTTGTATTGATTATAAAATACTTCTAATAACCTACAAGGCACTGAATGGTCTTGCCACACCGTACCTTAGAGATCTCCTAGTGCATTACGACCCACCATGTCTGCTTAGATCAAAAGGTGCAGGCTCTTTACTAGTACCAAGAATAAGAAAATCTACCACAGGGTGCAGAGATTTTTCCTATAACGCTCCCACACAGTGGAATACATTTACAGCATTTAGCTGACACATTTATCCAAAGCAACCTACAAATATGACTGAGCAAGACCCTTAACCCTCAATTGCTCAAGATACATCTTGAGCAATTGTAGGTTAAGGGCCTTGCTCAGGGGTCTAACAGTGGCAACTTGGCAATGGTGGGGCTTAAACCAGCAATCTTCCATTTACAAGTCAAGTACCTTAACCACTGAGCTACCACTTCCCCTTTCTGTAACTGTTCAAGATTCAGACACAGTCTCAATATTTAAGGCTAGGCTGAAAACCTATGTATACAATCAGCCATTTTATTAATTACTTCCCATCTTGGGTAAAGGTGTAGATCTGAGGGTCCATGGGCATTGAGTGTTATGGTAAACTGGGATGTTATGAAGCTGTCACTTCACCTCTCTTTTGTCACTCAAGTTTGTTGACTGAGAGTGGCGGAGTGCTGATGTTCCAGGGTTCCCACATGCCCATGTTTCCTTCTGGCTTTTTCCTTTTAGCTGTGCAGCCATAGATAGATCTGCCAGAGTCCATCACTGCACATTATAGTTCCCTAATTTACATTGGTCATTGGGTCATTGGTCAAGTAGATATTCACAGATCCCTGGCTTTTTCAAGGCCACACCTTCATTCCCAAAACTTCCTTATACCTCACACACTATACAATATCCCATGTACTGTCAGGGATACAGCACTTCCCAAACCTTTGGACCGACTCCAGATTAGCTGTTGGCAAGTGCAAATTTGACCCTGTAAATCCAGTCAATACAGTGCCTTGCCTAAGTATTTACCCACCCCAGTAAACCTTTTTACATTTCATTGTGTTAAACCTGTAATTGAAATGAACATAATTGGAATTATATGTCATGAATCTACATAAGTGTCCATATTATTGAAGTGTGAGGTAAATCAATGTAGTTTACAAAATTATTCACACATAAAAACGTGATTGCATAAGTATTCATCCCCATTGTCATGAAAACACCTAAATTACTTCTGGTGCAACCAACTACCATTAGATAATGAGTGCACCTATGTGGAAAGTGTCAAATGATCATTATAAGGAGGGTGAAGATTTACGTATATTTTTATGCACTGTACGTCAGGCTATTTTATTTCCTCTGTTTATCAGAATCCAGAAAAGCAAGCAACTGAAACTGTATCTCAGTCAACTGTATCTCAGTCTGCTTTATGTATCAACTGGATCTCATTTGACATTGTTAAATGTTCCTCCCCTACTAACTCTCCCAAGTGGCCTATTTGTGCAGTATGCCTGATGGCTCTTTTGCCACTGGTTATACCGCTCTCAGTTCTGTTACTATTCATTATAGGTGTCTGCCATCACGTCTGAGTGACACCAAATCACGCTGACCTCTGACCTTTTCACTGAGCATTTTATCCACCATTGACCAGCCAAAATTTGTAATAACAGAGGCTCTAATAGCTGGCATCATGCCATCTTCAGTTTCTGAAGCACAGAAGAAATCCCTAAATGGCTAAACAGTTCAGCAGTCACCCGTTAAATGGTACAAGTTCAGAATGTTGTATTTAGCCATCTCATGATGGCCTTGGAAAGTGTCTACACAGGTAGCTGTCTGGTTGACTGAATGTGTTAACTGTCTTAAGTGACAAATGAGTTTTTAAATCTAGTGAATATCCAAAATATGTGTCTGAAATGCTGGAAATATTCAGTACTAAAAGTACATTTGATTTGTTTTACACCAAGCCACCAGGAGAGGGCAGCACAGTACAGTTTCAGTCTATTGAAGAGTCACGTTCACCCATGGAGAATACGATCCTTGTAATACTATCCTTGGTCGGTGCAGTAGCCTATAATACACTTAAAAAAACTTTTTATTCCTTCCTATTCAGTACCAGTACTGATGCTACATTGATGCACAAACCTAACGACTGGAATCTGAACTGGAGATGGTACAGGACAGTACAGTAAAGTACAGTACAGTAGTAAAGGAGAGGAATGCATTTTTAAGCAAAGAATGCTGCTTTATGTACAGTTTCTCTCTCTCCCTTTCTCTTCTTCACACACACACACACACACACACACACACACACACACACACACACACACACACACACACACTTGCCTCTGTCTCTCTTTGATTTGTTAAGCAGTCTAGCAATGTTTTTACGGAATCATTTTGTAAGAAGGCTGTGGCTAGAGACAAGTTTACCAATTAAAAAAGTTACAAATCAATACTGTTATATTTAATTCACATGACTGTCACCTCCAAGGCTGAACAATTTTTAATGAATATAAGCCTTACTACATTCAACTCTCTGTTCTCAAAAGCCCATGTTATTAGAACAAAAATTAATAATGTCATCTGCATATTTCATCTGTAATTGATTCACTGAAATCATATCAAATCATACTCAGAAGTTACACCTCTTCATGTAATTTCTAAAATATTTCTATTGATTTATAGTGCTAGTTGCAGGTTGATACTAGCATAATCCCTTCCATTGTGTCCCTTCTTTGTTCAACCTAATACCAGGAACTAATCTAAGAAAGAGAAACAGTTCTTAACAAAGACATATTTAGAGTTTTCATGCTAGTTTGTGCATATTTATATGACTGACTACATCATTCTGACTATGTAAGAAAATCCAATAAGGACTTGGAAGAACATTTTTCTCAAATATCCTACAGTATATATATATATATATATATATATATATATATATATATATATATATATATATATATATATATATATATATAAGGCATCTAATGTAGATTTGTATCAACTGTTTATATCAGTTGATTTGTATCAACTGTTTTAAATTATTCATTCATCAAAGGTATCTTCCATGTCCAGCCCATCTCTGCTTCGGACATAAACATAAGATGCATATAGCATCTTACCCTTTGGTGACTCAGCACTTAATCTTAACCCTTGTAGAATTATTAACCTGATATCCTGTATAGAGAGGCTGTGTGAATGTGGTCTGGCCTCTGTGGAGGAGGGTTATTGAGTCAAACACAGTGTAGAAGCACATCTTGCCTGCTTTGTAATCAAGATATACGCCTATTCTGTTGGAGGGTGGTGCATCGGTTCAGGTCAGAATATCATTATGTCTAAAATATTGTATGTATGGGGAGCAAAATAATCTGCAAGACTGAGAGGTGTGCCCAAACCTAGCATCACTGGTACGTCCCCTCCTGCAGATCTCCCTGCAGTTCTGTCCCCCTCCATGTCCTAGTAGCAGCGCATTGGCAAGCTTAGCTTTCACATCATCTGGTAAATATGATCAAATCCCTATGGATGATCAGGATATGGCTGACACAGCTCACTCCATGACACTTCTCAGTTTCGGTCGCTGTGTAAGGGTTGGCACCAGGCCGAGACCCCCTCTGGCCACCAGAGGGAGGCCTCGAGTCAACCATACCACTAGTCAGGCTTAACACCCAACAGCTGGGCTAGACCTTATATAAGGCCAGTGACCCAGTCGTTCAGTGCTGGGGTCTTTGCCAAAGTTCTGAGCCAAGCTCCTAGCTGGTAACGGAAGGTACTGTGGTCTGAGCTCTCGTGCTACACCTTACATCTGTGCTGCGAGGGTGTCTGTGCTTTTACATGTCCCCTCCTCGCTCCAGTTTTCTCTCCCGGGGCTTCCTTAGCCATTAAAGTTCCTCCCTGTTTTCTGGTTTTGTTCGGGAGGTTTGAGTTTGAGTTTTCCCCAGTGCATCGGGGTTGCCATTTCTTCCCCTGGTGTTCTTTGTTCTCCCTTTTTTCCACGCTCGGCGTAGCGTTTAGTTTTTCCATTTGTTTTACCTGACCCAAGCTCTAACTGTTCAGCACATGGGCCCACCATTTGTTAGAATGTGGTTGCTCACCCAGTAGGCTGTTGGTATCATCACCCAGCTGACCTGGGTTTGAGACCACCTTATACTCTGATTTAGATCTGCCTGTGTGCAGTGACTGGATCTATGGTCATGTCATAGGTATCTGATGGCATAAAGCACATTGATACAATCCATCTGACACAGAATTATAATCTGCATGCTAAATCCACAGAAAAGGCATATAGCAGCACATTGTTTATCCTATAGCAGGAAAGGCATTATACATTTGACAAATAAACCTATGTTGTTGCAATTATATGTCATGAAGAATTTGTGATTGAGTGAAGAGAGATTACTGAATGTCCAGTGGCTGTATTATTTGCATTTACATTTTAAAACTTCCTCTCTAGTCTTGGGTTCAAAGGGCGGCAATGCTTCCACCTTTGTACCTTTAGAAACAAGGAAGCAATAACTGCTAATGCAAATGTTATGACAGAGGTATTAAAATGTTTTGGGGTAAAAGAAAAGCCAAATATTCTGTATTTTCTTAAGGCAATCTGTGACACCTGTTACATAGACCTTATAGAGGACCCTGAAGGTCTATGTAACAGGTGCAGAATGGTGCAAGACTGTGTTTGAAAGCATAAATCTTAATAATGTTTCTGCAGTATCTTATGGTCATGGTACAGAGATCTTCAAGGCCACTGAGTAGGACCAAAAGCAGATTATTCTGGTTTGGCCTAGCAACAGATACCAGGTGGTACATGAAACACTGTTATCAATAGTAGGACACATGTTATAATATTTGTTCTTAAAAAGGGAAGATCCCTGGTTTGGATATAATGGTGCCAAACTCTAAATGGAATAGGTATTGATATTATACCTTCCCAACCACCTGGTACACTACACTGCCCAGCAGGCTGTGTGTCACCCAGATGGCGACTCATCCAATCAGAGACACACTGTCAGATCCTCATCACCTGAGTACTGATTTTACCTGCTTTCACTTAGGTCAATGTATAAAAGACTGCTTAGAGTGCTTCTATGTCACAAAGTATTGCCTCCAGTGTTTACTCTTCATACTGGTGTTGTTATCTGGTTTTGTCCACTGTGTTTTGTATTTGGTTTCTCTCTTTTCTGATTTTTGCCTGTCCCCCTTTTGGATTTTGCTTGGTTACCTATTGCTCTCTGTTTTTTTGACTCAGACTGGTTTACTTCATGATTTGGATTGTCTTTTTGGTTTTGACCCTGGCTTGTTCACTCAGCATCGATTTGAGCTGCAAAAAAACCCCAACCTTTTATCCACGAGCATCTGACCTTGCTTGTCACATCACAGTTGAAAATCAATATTCCTTATGATAATAATGTATGTGCATCTTAGTGTTATATTTGAATTTATAAGTACAACATAATGCTATATACTGAAAGAACAACAATTAAAATGGGCTCAGAATAGCTTTTTCATATAAAGAATGACATTACATTTCACCTACCTACATGATATGTTTTGTTAAATTCTTCCATGCAGATCTGATCAATTTGATTTTTAAGTGTAGAGACTAAGTTCTTCATGTCCACAAATGAGACATGAGGGTTGAGATGCTAGGTACCTGTTTCAATCCAAGTGAGGCAGAGTGTGGAACTCCTATAGCAATAAACACAAGATGAACAAAAGTAAAAACGTGTGAAATTTCCAACATCACATTTAATTTTAATGCATCGTATTAACATATTTTTCCTTCACTCTTGTGAAGCTCACAACATCAAAGTTATAACAGAAATGGAATTTCAGATTACATTATATCAGAGGAAATTTATTTTAAAGGAAAATTAAGTTGGAATTCTCAGCAGTTGCTGGGAACTGAGAGGTCCATGCCAAGGTTGACAGCTGCAGCAACTGATGTGGCATGAATTGTATGAATTGGATGTGGTCCTCAGCGCATGAAAGCTTCTGCCAGACCTCTTCCCTTCTTGTCAGCTCGCCGATCTCCTGCTCCAGGTGCTGAAGGACTCTTTCGGTGCTACTTAGCTGAACATCCTCCTGTTCTACAATATTCGACAAATGTAGATAAATCTTTTTCCCCTTTACCTTTAGCGGCAAAGTATTTATCGATACCTGAGATTATGCGAAAACAAAAACTCCACTGGTTTTTGTCGGGACAAATATCATATTTAGCCTACACATAAATGTGTTATGTGACAAGATTTCACACATATAAGCTCTTACAAAAACACAAATGGCCTGTAGATGGACTGGTGAGTGTTTCTCAGTCTCTTGCATCAAAATCAGTTAGCGTCAGTTAAGTGCTGCCACATTTCACCCTCTCCCAGACACGATCCGCTGAAAAGTGAACAAATGTGGGCCCCCTATCCCCCCATGGAGATGTTGGAGCACACGAGGCACAAGGGCTTGGGGTATCATGACCTATACCTGTCTCTGTCCTGCCAGAGACTTAAGCACAGTCTGACACAAAAGACCATTTATCACAGACTGAACTCTGTCCATAGTTTATGGAGATTAAGAGAAGACTCTCATATATGTCAACAGGTGGAAGCTCATAGCCCACCTTGATCCAGGCCAACACCGTGGCAATATCTGAGTCCTATCATTGCAGTGACCTTATTTCCAAGCCATCATGTGAGAGGGAGTAGACCAGGCTTAGCTCCACCTCAGGATCATTGTCAGAACAAGCAGACTGTAACCCCTCAACACTGTACACCTCAGCAATCTGTTTCTCTCAAATGTAGACCATTGCTTCTGAGCTTTGGTCAAAATCTGGCTGGCATAGGATACAAAAATGTCGCTCAGCAATGTCCTGTGCTAGTACTGCCCCTACAGACACTTTAGAGGCATCTGTATGTATCTTGAATGTATTAGCAAAGTTAGGCAGTATCACAAGAGGGGCAGTGGTTAGCACCCCCTTTAAGTACTCAAAAGCAACCAAGAATCAGTCCATTCCAATGGCACATTTTTCCCAGCTAGATGATGCAAAGGAGCAGCTGCAAAGTTGCTGCAAAGTTTATCACAAAACGCCTGTAGTACAACCACAAGCCCACTTCTGAGGGAGAGCAAGGAGTGGGCCAGGACTTTACCTCCTCTGGGTCAGGTTGGAGGCCATGACATGACCCAGGAACACCACATGATCTCTGGTCAGGTGACATTTCTTAGTATTTAGTCTCAGCCCAGCAGACTGTATTCTGGAGAAAACTTCCTCCAGATGGATATGGTGATCCTCAAATGTACGACTGTAAATAAAAATGTCATCTACATAGACCATGCAAGCATCCTATGCCTTGACATCTCCATTTTCTGTAAAGAACTTTGTAAACTGCGTTTAAGAAAGTGTTATACAAATAAAGTTTTTTATTATTATTATTATTGATATCATTTTTTTCTAAATTTCTCTCTCTGCATGTATAAGTACACAAATGGTCTTAGCAACTTTCAAGGTTTTTACTTTGGTCATGGTTTACAGAACATGGGGTAGAACTAGATTACTGTTAGTTGTGGCTATTTGTGGATAAGTAAGGCATTGTACAGTACTGTTATTGCTGAATTTTGATTTTTGCAATATTCATACATTTGGTCAGATTGGGAACAATTGCTGGCCTGGAAATTACACATCCACTCTGGCAACACTAGTTGTGCCTTCTGCCATGTACCAAAAGCAGGTGTTACCAGCAGGTCTGTGTTTTATATTAGCTTGTCAAAGGTTACAGTTTTATATTTCTGTGCATTGTTTAACATTATTGAACATTTTTTGGTTATTATTTTAATTAAATAACAAATATTAAACTTCAAAAACATTAGCTAAGTCAGTGTTTTTCCTTATTTTCCATAGAGCTTGGAGAAAGCCATTGCGAGTCTGGTAAACAAAGACTTTCAGTTGGGCTTAGGGATGTTCCTGGAAGAGGTGGTTCATCAGGACAGGAGTTCAACAGGAGTAGGAGACACACATTGCAAACCTGTAAAAGAAGGAAAAATAGCAGAAGAAATTACATTCAAAGGCCAGAGATGATGGAAGTGGAATGTTGTGTGCAATGCAACAACGGCTTTATCTTTCATCCTGTACAACTAAAGTAGGACATGAAAAACAATGATAACAAAAGAATCTAGGCTAATTCAGTGGTGTACAATCCATTTCATCTTTTTTTGTTTTTTTAAACCTCCCAACCCAACACATAATCCGAGTAGGGTACACAGAGATTACTGAGGGGATAATTATTGAGTTATTTTTTATCAAATATAACATTAAGCCAGTAATGCTAATACATGAATTATGATAATCACATTTGTTATACATAAATTGGTGGTGCAGGGGATACAATATGTGGTGTGCCACCGGGAAGATTAATAATCATTAATCCTTCTTGTTCATGCAACCCCTTTCTTTTTTCATTTCAAAGGCTTTGGAGGATATAATACTGTCATGAATTAAAGAAATACTAAAACAAGTAGCATTTGGAAGATGTTTATTCAGCATCCGGTCCTCTTTGTTTTTGAGTTTTTTTACAAAGAGGAGACAATTTGATTAAAATTGTTCAATATATGATACTGATAGTAATATATAAATGTACAATTGAAAATATTTTCAAAGAGCAGAATCTAAAGCTACTAATGTCACTGGAGAGGAATAAATAGAAGACCTTTTAGAGAATAACCTTTTAGAGAATTGACAGTATCCTGTCAATTGCTTTCAAGGTAGACTCCTCAAGGGCTGCACTGTTTGTCACTTTTTCAGCAATCCTTTCAAAAACATCTACTGACATTTAAAAACCTCTACTGAGGACTTCTAAATGTATCACAGATGGTGTTAATAGCTGCATTAGGTAAATAATGTCCAGATTTTCATTCAAAGATTCTAGGAATTCTTTTGTTATCATCCTTATAGAACTGTGCACGTCAGAGCATAGTAGTATTGACACAATGCATTCAATAATGTTCTTTGTTATTTTTTTTGCCCTTGATATGAGTTTGTAGCTCAGGTTGGCACTATTTTGGGCTAAAACTGTTTCAGTCCTCATGAGGTTTTTCACCAAACCTTCCTTGAGTTTATCCTGGGTGGACCTCAGGATGTTTTCTGACACCACTTGAACTTGGATCTGTACAGTTTTGGGGCAGTGAAAGGATGAGCCAACTTCATGTCTAAATCCTCACCAAAAGTACATCTGAACACGTAAGTTCACTTAAAACTGATGCGGCTGAAGGAAATACACTGCTTTTCAGCTTAGCTTCTGATATGTGTTCATATATGAATTTTTAAAGCTTGATTCTTGGGCTGTAATGGCATCTGACACTTTGATCAAAGAGGTCTCACTAATGATATCGCTAACCCGCTTGGAAGCCTCTAGCTTGAAAGCCTTCTGGAGAGTACCTGTGCATTTATCTCATTATTGTCTGTGCCTTGGTTGTGATCCTCACTTGCGCAGTCAAAAATGATTGACTCCAAGACCCTTTCACAATGATTCATATACTCCTGCAGCTGCAGAGACTGGTAAATCAGATATTGTTTTTCCAGTGTAGAAATATAAGACATAAGATTGGTGAGAAGGTCCTGTGCAGTGATTTCCTCCTCATTTTCACCATTCTGCCAAAAGACAGCCACACCTGATTTTGGAGACCAAAATCTCTGGGATAATTGGGGAGATACTTGGCTTGGTGTCTCCAAAGCATCAATCGCGTCATATGCAGTGGACAGCTGGATTAAACTTTCATCAGATGACCCCTCATATGACAATTAACTTTGGCACAAACCTAAGCAGCCAGCTACCCCACAGCCAATTAGACCTATTTACTCCCCACAACTCAACCACAACTACCCCAACTGCTAAATAACCCCTTAACCTTAACTACCCCTCAAGACTAATTACCCCCCCACCTCCATATAGCCCTCATAAACAACTACCCAACATCAAAATCAAAATAACCCAACATCAAAATAACCCCTCTACTACTACAACCCTTTACTACAAATTACCCCACAGTTACTCAACAACTACACCATCAGCCAAACTGCTCTCAACAACTTCCTCCACATCTTAATAATCCCACAACTACAACTATCACAACAGCTACCCCTAAGAAACAATGACCAGATTAGGCTATTAGCCCTGAAGCACAATTACCCCAACATCTAAATACCCCCTCATCTTCAACTACCCCACAACCATAGCAACGCTCTTGGAATGTCCTGACATTCCATAGCAACCATCTAGCAAGACCATAGCACCCACTTGGTAACACTCTAGCAACGACTAGGGACCACTTAGTAACAAATTGGTAACACTAGGGACCACACAGCAAACCACTTGGTAACACCCTAGCAACAACTTGATACTCCATAGCAACCACCTAGCAAGACCATAGCAACCACTTGGTAAAACCCTAGCAACAACTTGAGACCCCATAACAACCACACAGCAACATGCTAGCAACCACTTAGCAACACATTAAACACCACTTGAGACTTTATAGCAACCACCTAGAACTTGGGACTCCATAGCAACTGCTTGGTAACATCCTAGTAACCACCTGGTGCTCCATTGTATCTCAGCATGCTTGACTGACATTGCATCATGGATGACGGCCCACCACTTCAAGCTCAACCCCAGTAAAACTGAGCTTCTGTACATCCCAGATACTCCCAACCCTTACCATGACCTCACAGTTTCCTTCAAGATCTCCCAGGTGTCACCATCTGATGCTGTCCATAACTTGGGCATAACTTTGGACAACCAGTTGTCGTTCTCAACTCATGTTTCAAATCTAACCCCGTCTTGCGGATTTTTCCTTTGTAACATATGAAGGATTCAGCCCTTTCTCTCGCAGGAAGCTACCCAGGTGCTTGTGCAGTCTTTTGTGATCTCAAAGCTAGACTACTACAACTCGCCTTTTGCTGGTCTTCTTCTAAGAGCCATCAGACTACAACTTGTCCAGAATGCAGCAGCATGACTGGTCTTCTATCTTCCAAAGTTCACACATGCCACTCCACTGCTGGGCTCCCCTCATTGGCTTCCAGTAGCTGCACACATCAGATTTAAAACCTTGATACTTGCCTACAAAGCCAAAAATGGACCAGCCCATCCATACATGAGGTCAATAGTCAAAGCCCGATCTGTATCTCAAGTACTTTGTCCTGGCTCCTAGATGGTGGAATGAACTTGCACTTGCTGTCGAGACAGCAGTCCCTTGCAGTCTTCAAACGCAGACTGAAGACCCATCTATTTGTGGAATATTTAAATGACCACTGAAACTAACTGAATGACTAACTGAAACTCGTACTTATTGTAATGTATTGTTTATTACACTGATGTTGGCTAACAAACTCTAGTACTTATTGTTTAATGCACTTATCATTGTCTAAGATAGAGCTTATGTATTTTGTACTTCTAGGCATCAGCACTGATCCCTGTATTTCTACAGTATTCTAGATCATTGGTATATCAGACTCTAACCTACTCTACTGGCTAGGATGTATTCAATGAGTAAATGACAGCACTTTTGTAAGCTGTTCTGGAAAAGAGTGTCTACTAAATGGCGTAAATGTAAATGTAGCAGCGAAAAACACATTTCCCATTTCTCTTTATGATCCTTACCACCTTAGCAGTACAACAGTTTTTACCACTGTCAGTGGAGCTTTTAAGAACTGAATACAAACAAACAAAAAAAAGGCTATTTAACAAACCATATAATCTCATTTATATTGTAATTCATTACATTCCATAAAGTAAATAAAGCAGCTAGCTAAAAATTTAGTGGCTTATTTACTAGCACTTTTTGTAACACAGCTGTAACTATTGGTATAGTTAGCTAACTAGCTACATAACTGCATGTTTGTCTATAGTTGCAACTCATTGCACCCATAAAGTGTCATTAGGAGCATCATGGCTCATAAATTAAGAAGGTAGGTAGCTATCTTTAATTGTAGCTATCTTTAAAATCAACTTGTCTTATTACTTTAAAGTTTGTGATAACCTGAATTGCTAGCTACCTTCGGGTACAGGCAGGGTCTTGTTAGCTACACTTGTTCTGTGCTGCCGATCACCATACTTGAAACTTAGCTAGCTAGCTCCAAAAGCAGCAGTGACCATGCAGCCACGCACGGAATGGGGTGAAAATTCGGACCCATCATTTGACCAGTAAACCTGATGTGAAACAAGAGGAAAAAGTGTTATGGGCAAGTTGAAAAACACAGGTGTTTTCTGTGGTGGTCAATATTCTTTTTTTTGCCATTTTAGAACGCGTGGAATTACATCAAGTTCCTTTTAATTTGTATTACAATAGTTCTGAAACCTAAACTTCAGTTAAATCTATTTACAAATGCTGCATTAGCATGGTCACAGACATAAAGGCAGAATAAAAACAATTAAGTTAAAAAAAATGAATCAGTTGTGGTCTCACAACCTATGCTTTTTTGCATTTGTTTCTGCTTTAGTTTTTAACTATGTAACAGTTAATCTTTTCTAATATAGCATCTAGGGACCCTCCACATAAAATATGTCTCATTTCAATACGATAACCTTTGGAGCTCAATGAGGGATAAGTGTTTTTTATTTTTTTTATTTTTTATTTTATTTTATTTTTTTTAAATAACTGACTATTAAAAATATTCTGTGTGCCCGAGAACCATAATTTTTTCCCATGATAATTATTCAGTTCATTTCAAATTTAATTGTATAGTGCTTTAGACAACAGATGTCGCAAAGTAGCTTTACAGAGAATCTAGGTCCAGGCCCCTAATGAGCAAGTCAAAGCTGATTGTAGGAAGGAAAAACTCCTTAAACTCCCTAACTTAGAAGAAGAAATCTTGAGATGAACCAAGATTCAGAACCCATCGTCCTTTGTATCATGTTGCATAATATGCCAACACTAATACAAAGCAGTACCCTCGCCTAACGAGATCTATGCCAGTTCTTTCAAGGGGGACCTTGATTAAAGGTGGGGAGGGAGTTTTGGGAAGATCAGGCTGTTAAAGGAGCAATGTTATTTCTCCTTTATACTGACATTTAGTGGATTCTGTTCTAAATCTATTTTAAACATGGCCTTCTCCATGTGGGGGACCCACTCATTGGAGCATAAACTGGTTCTTTTGAGGACAGCAATGCAGTTTGATTCTTCATCTCATGTGATTAGCACATTATAAAAAAATCTGTTTCATAAATATTGTTCACTTATTACTCCTTTAACTAGCTGTCATTCACAGTATGTCACAAACCACAATCCCCAAACCTCCCCGGCTCCTCTTGTTCCAGGTCAGCCCGGATGGCTTTGAAGGCACTCCCTGCTCAAAAGAGGCATAAGTCTGGTACACACCTTTAGTTTAGCACCCACCCTTGAGTAACTGACTTATTAACCCTGTCATTCGTGGCCAGAATAACTGTGTGTGTGTGTGTGTGTGTGTGTGTGTGTGTGTGTGTGTGTGTGTATGTATGTATGTATGTATGTATGTATGTATATAACTGAGATGCTCTCAGGCTGAGTCTCTTGCCTCAAAGTCAATTCACAGCACAGCAATTTCTGCAATCATTATATTATTTCTCTAACCTGTCCAGGAAGATTTTTGTGGAATGTCATATAGTTTGAATGACCTATAATATAACCTTTTCTATGATATTCTAATGTGGCGTGATTGTGAGGCGGACGCAAATCTACAATCAGAATCGCGAAAACAGTCCAAGGTCAGTGAGCCAAATACAAAAAGCCCAGGAATACATCTTACCACACAAACAAAGGCACACGAGGACAAAAAAAGGAAGCAGGCTATAACACAAATACAAGCAATGATAAGAACACTTAACTAACATCAGTGAATACAAACAGGGGCTATGAATAACACAGAGGCTAGTATTGCATACACAGAGGTTAAGATTAACATGAGCTTTTATTCAAATACTTTTCCATTCAAAACTAAGGTGACAAAACTAATTGGTCCTGTAGCCGAGTAAACAGAAAAGTCTGCAGCTTAGTAAAGGTGACTCGGGTTGTGTGGACACTACACTACACTACTGGATTGTTAAATTGAACTATTGCGAAAGCTAAGTCTAGGGTAAAATTCAAGTGAATTTATAAGATATAGATTCAAGTGCTAAGGTAATTAAACCACTGCAGTTATTAAGATAACAACATAAGCTATAATGATAATTTTGGTTCCCCTCACATGTTCTTGTTGGGCATTGCCACTGGCAAAGGTCCAATTTACAGGCTTAAACAGTGATAATGACCACTGTATTGGTTCCTTGGTTCCTTCCTTGTTTGAGTGTTTGAGTTTTCTGTGTGGATTGTTTGTTTTTTTGTTTGTTTGTTTGTTTTGTTTTGGTTTTTTGGGGGGGTGTTTTATGTTTTTTTCTGATTCTTGTTTTTTTTTCTGTTTTTCTTTATTTGTTTGGGGATTTTTTTGTTTTCCATTGTTTCCTTTAGAAACATTATTCTGGTTTGCTTAGAGTTGTTTTATAACTGGAGAAGTTTCCCCAGTATACTTCTCAGGTTTCAGTAATAGGCTGGACAAAGGCTGCCATAAAGCTGTTTGTGAACCTCTTCCTTTCAGTCCCAGTTCTGATTTCTTTTCAACGAGTACGTTTTAAAAGGACAGCGAATTTGAGGGGCAGCTGAATGCAACACCTGGTCTGCATTTTCCCCCTTCACTTTTCTAAGAAAGTTACTTGGATGGAGGAACAAAAACTCCATAAAGCCAAAGGATGAGAAAAAGAGAATTAAAAGCAGGCGTGATACTGGATGGGGAGGAACGAGACACAAATATGGACATGAGTTTATTTTATATTGTAGCAAGGACAAAACAACAACAAAAAAGCACAATGATGAGCTGGCTGGTACAATAACTGCAAGAGTAATTGCTGGCAGAACAACAAAGAGTGCTGAGATGACGCAGAGGACTAGTGACCAGCACTACAAGAGTACCTGTGGGCTTTAAATAATAATGTGATTCAAGTCTCCAATGCAAACTAAGGGCGCACAGATTCTACTGTACAACCTGCTTGCATGGGCCATCTGGCCGAATCAACTGACTCTGGTAAGTTGTAGTCAGAAAAACTTTAGTTTATTAGCAGCAGGGCTGTAGGGCTGAGGTGTATGTGAGAAAGAAGGAACTGGTGTGAGAAGCAGAATGTGTGTGTCTGTGACTGTTATGGAACTCAATTAACTTTGTGTGTTTCTACAGTCACAGCATATACTTAGGCAGTAACAATGCAACAGTTGAGTTTACATAACCATTATGTGGAATAAACAGGATAAGCTGACAGAACATTGCATTGCGTCAGAGGAAGTGTAGGGTCGTAACCAACCGTTTCACATGAAGTCTCTCTATCTGTTTTGTGCTAATAGGGCTCAGCAACAGGGTAGAGGACAGCATATGTATGATTTAGATAAGAGCCTTTCTTTGGGCGTTACTGCCACTGTCGGTGTATAAAAGAAAGAGGACTGTACTATGAGACAGTTCTCTATCCCTGTCTTACAGGGAACAGAACTCAATAATTTCTTACTACTCAATGCATGAAGTTGTCTGTATTCGATGAGCTCTCATTTTCCACTACAGTGACAAGGTCATAGGGGTGAAAAGGCACAAAACTGGTTCAGGACAGTTGGAGATTAGACAACTTCTGTCAGCTGTTGTTATTTTAACTAAGACAAAGGAAATATTCTCTTACAACATTAAGTACAACTCAAGGTTAGCAAGGGCAGTTAGTTCTCTAGAGAGAGCATATGGTGCTGAATCATCAGGGTAGGGGCATGAGCAGTCCATACCTAAAACAGACAAGATCTTCTTCATTGTATACTAACAAAGTTGTTTTATTTACATTTTGATTTTCTTACAATTAACATTTACATATATTTGTCTGAAAAACTGCACTAACTTGCTTCATTCCACACAGTTTGAAAGACTGAATAATAATAATAATAATAATAATAATAATAATAATAGTAAGTTCAATTTATATAGGTAAGTAAATAAAATTGACACAAATTGAAACAACTCAATAATTAGCAAATACGGATAAGAAAAGAGGTTATGAAAAGTGTTGGGAAAAGAGGTATGTTTTAAGTTGAGATTTAAAGGAGAAGCATGTAGAGCAGAGACGGAGAGATTGAGGCAAAGTGTCCCATAGTTTGGGGCCGTGACACTAAAGGATCTGGCTCCTACAGACACCAGTCTAAACTTGGGGATGGAGAGGAGACCTGCATTAGAGGACCCAAGTGTATTGGGGGGCAGTAAGGGTGTAAGAGTTGAGCTAGATAGGGAGGTGCAAGACCGTGCAGAGCTTTGGATGTAGGGAGGAGGATTTTGAACTGAATGCGCTCAGGGACAGGGAGGCAGTGTAGCTGATGTACACTAGGAGTGATGTGGACTGATTTCCTTATATGAAGGAGGATTCTTGCAGCTCACTTCTGGACATATTGAAGTGAGCAGATGGTTTTGTTAGGGATGCCAATGAGGAGAAAGTTACAGTGCCAATGAGGAGAGAGTAATCAAAACTGGTGATGAAGGTGTGAACCAAGGTCTCAGCGTCGTGTGTGGAGAGCATGGGCCTAAGCCTAGCAATATTACGGAGGTGAAAATGGCCATTTTTGACCATTAGACTTGACGTGGGGTTCAAAAGAGAGAGAGGACTGAATGATGATAAAGCAAATAAAGCAACAAAAGCTAATGTCACATTTTATTGTATGTGACTGTTTTATCAATATTTAAGTTGTATTATAATCAGGTATAGTCATATAAGAATTGTAGTAACTATGAACATTTAATAGTTGTGTGAACACTGGACATTTAAATGCTTTTAAATGTTCCAAATTGATCTTTAAAATTTTTTTTTAGAGTTTCATAATGTAAAGGAAATACTATATGCTTCAGTGATTCACATACAGTCAACAGTGTCGTGGGAAAATGCTTGTGTAAGCAAAGAACGTTAAGGGAGTGTGACAATAGATCAGATAAGCAGGAAATATCTCTCTTGTTTTATTGCCTGCAAAGAAGAAACGACACCCAAGCAGACTGTTACCAGCTGGCCTGAAGAGATAAGCAATGCTTAAAGCTGATTGGTCTATGAGCCATAGCAACAAGAGGGAGGAAGTCCGTGATTGGTCAAAGCATACAGTTAGAATTGTATATTAAGCAACGCTCTGTATGACTCGGGGCTTCTCTTGGTAGTGAGCACCACACTCTGTGGAATCTTTCTTTTCTATTAAAACCTTTTTACTTATTATCCACATCTGACTCCCCGTTTCATTGAATTTCCACCACACATAACCAGAAGGAAAGAGTCCTGCCACTGCTGAGCCAATGTAGGTCATGTTATAAAAATGATCTTTGACCAAGTTAACAAAGATATCCTTGCAGCGGCAGGCATAATATTTAACCTTGCAGGCATAACAGCCATAAATATGCATCTTGGCTCTTCCCCTAGTGTGCATCTCTCTCTCTCTCTTTTTTTTCTTGTTTTGTAACAGTGGCTGTTGCAGTATCACTTCAAAAGAAACATGTTCTCCTTCCCAAAGCTTACATATGACTCTGCTAGCTCTGGCTATACCTCCTATGTGCTGTATAGTCCTATATAAATTAGTAATGTAGGTCTTAGCTGTGGACTCAGTTGCACTGTTGAGGATTCATCACCAACAGGTCTCTCATAGCTTTTAGATCCTTACAATGTCTGCAGAGCTATTCAGCATAAGTCTACGATCATTGAATATCTGCAGGCCTCTTCAGTACAACTCTACCCTCACTAAATGTCTGTGCTGGCACACAAATGACCTGCTGCTGGATGACCAAATCTGCAGTTACCCTGCAGTGCCTATAGCTGTCTTTCCACTTGGCTGTCAGACTTTCATCAAATTTCTCTTAAAATAATTCATGAGGATGAGCATTCATTCAGTTTCAAAATGCAACTTCAAAAAGTTATTTAAAAAACAACAAAAAAAACAAATTGGCTGGGCCTAATATGCCTTTAAATCTGCCAGTTTATATCTGGCATTAACTTGCATCACCAAAAAATGTATGTTTATGAAAGTGTAAACAGTTTTGATGATTCAGCTGACCTGCAATGTCCTTATTCTTATTGAAAATTGTATGTTTGTTTTATAGTATAAAATTCAAAAGGAAGATGGAATCCAACACCATGTATCTTACATATAGCATTATATTGAGGTTATTTCTGCAGTATGGCTTGTGGAAAATTGGGGTTCTGTACGCTTTCTGGGACACACAATGGCTAGCTATGCCTTGAACTATCAATATGACTTTAAAAACCAAGGTGACCCAACTAATTGGCCTTGTAAATGCGTGAACTGAAAAAGACTGGGTGCCTCATTTCTAATTGTTTTTGTAAGTCTATAAGTATAAACTGCACTTTGAAATACTTTTGAAACATCAAGACATTACATACCACCTCAGAAAACACACTGGATAGAAGTGTGTGGAAGAACAAAACTTCATAAATGCTGTTACAAGCAAAATTAACGGTAAACATGAACAAAAACTAAATAAATGTAAAGAAATAAGGGGGAAAAGGGAGTGAAAGGCTTGGACAACCTGAGGAAGAAATGGCAAGGAGGAATAAGCCACACGCACACATGAATGTACAATTTCAACTGTTTTTTTCCATTTTCACTGGAGCCACCAGACAGCTATAAACGTCTTGGTGGTGCTGCGAGCCAGCTTCACTGATAGCTGCTGAAAGCCCAAGCAGTGTCAAGAAAAATGACCCCAGCATCCTCCTACCTAACAAATACCCTAAAGACAAAAAGAAGATTAAGAATCCCAACCACTCTGAACTCGAAAGGGAAATACAATGTCTGGGACACACCCCCTTTCCTAGTGTGATTAAAAACATGCTGTATGTAGTGCGATTCCCGTAGTATAGTAAAATACTCAAAATATTTCACGTATCGTAATATGAAAACCTCTATGTTTGATTGTATCAATGAGTGAAAGAGCATGTGTGCGGCTGCCGCACGGCAACTACATTCACAGCCACATTTATCCTCCAAGCTTCGCCTCTGCTCTCAATTGTCTGCTGAATGCTGACACAAATGGATCTTCAGCAACTCTTAATCAGTGAGATGAAGATGAACAATAAACAAGGGAACTCCATTTTCCATAACAAACCCAGAGTGGGTGGGGGGTTAAAAACAGGTTTATTAGGTTATCATTTACAATTATGGTAAGAGAGGCTTACTGTAACATTCAGTTTAAACTTCCTTATAGCAAATGTCAGCTACAAAATAAAGATATATTGAAATGAGAAGATTACTTTTGTTATACTTCAAGGGTGTTTCCTGCTTGAGAAAATGCTTCCTGGTTATGGCATTTAAATACTGATCAGGTCCAGTGGTATAAACACTTGAAGCCTCATCTGCATCTCTGACCAACAACACAGCACAATGTTCTTCCTGAAGCTCTCTCTACTCATGCGTAAGTTCTGTCCATGTTTCTGAAGCAAAAACTAATTGCACTTTTAGTGCAGGTCATACTGCAACCAATACAGGACTCTTTAAGTATGAAATCTGTGTATTAGCCCAAGGAAAACACCAAATTGCATTGAATGCTACCATAGGACAAGCACCGATTTACATTCAGTTTGGGATGTTTTAGAGGTAGTTAAAGGAGTCTCTTTTTTTTTCTCGTTTTCTTTTTGTCAGTGTTGGCTGTAGCTCCTGACTTGCTTGTTCATGCGGGTAAGTATTAAATGCACCAACAGCATCAACTCCTCACACTGTTAACATTGTCATGGTCTTTCTTTATTACTTTCTTCTCTGTGTTTTTAAGAATTAATTTCTTTATATTATCAGTGACTACAGTCACTTATCTGTACATGAGCATTTATTTATGCATTATTAAGTTTACATACTGTAACATTATAAATATTAATAATAGAAATATTTTAACAGTATGAATCACATCTCACCTGTCATGTTCAGTCCCTTCAGCGTTCCGTGTTTTCTCTATCATGTGTAGTTTCGTTTTGTACTTACATTGTTTGATTGCGTACACCTGTCGCTCATTGCGAGTTTGGTTGTATTCTCCACATACAATAAAAAGCCTTGTTTAAAAATCTGGCTCATTACAATCTAGATCTTCAGTCTTTGGCAAAGAAAATCTACCTTGGCTTTTAGCATTTTTGAACTATGACTAAACGCAAACAAGGGTAAATGTTTGCAGAAATGTAACTTTGTCTTGGATTGTCACATTTAACAGGAATTAAACAATGATTTCTGCTGTGGTTTCTGTGTCCTGTAGAGACCAGTGTGACCTGTGAAGGAGATAATGCTGTTTTGACATGTGGTTGGTACAGGCTTCTCTTTGACATGTATCCCCTTATATGATGAAGATTATGAGACAATGTCCTATTAAATCCAACTATAAAGCACATTCAAGAAAAACTGAGTAAAGATGTCTGTTTTTAATAATATACATGTATTTCATGTATTCAAGATGATGAGACAATAACTCAGTACCTCCCACTGTTTGTGAGTGCAGACCATGCCTTTAATTAATCAGATACAGTTTGAGGAGTAAACTGTATAACTGTAGAGGGGGAAAGGAACTCCGAGCACTGGAGCTGGACTTCTGCTTTGTGTCAAAAAGCCAGATCTCACTTTGGGTAAAGAACCGATGAATAAGTGCAGGAGATGAGGAGAAGCACAGGTGATGGGATGGTTGGGGTGCACAAAGTTTGACACAGAGGTCAGAGGGGAAGTTGGGTATGTATAGGAAGTTACATAGGAGGCAGGGAGTTAAGATGTGGGCTTTCTCCCAAACTATTACAATCATTTAAATAATTGATATGTTATAAGGAAACTTAAGTAACGATGGTTTCCAAACATACACAGAATTCTTTCAGTGCAGTCTTACTCTCCCAGCACTGCTTATCTCATTTTTGCAACTGATCTGTGCACACATTTGCACACATGCAGTACCATGCACACTGCAAGGTACTGTACAGGATGTAAGCTATCTTCATATATTTTACTGCTGCTTTCCTCAATCATAGTAACCTGTTTTTATACTAAACTCCTTAAATTGTAGGAGCTGGTGTTTTGAATATCCTCAGTGCTAACTATGGCCGAATTGATTCCACAACGTGCTCTGCTGGACGACCCAGCAGCCAAATCACTAAAACCGACTGTTATGCAATCAACACATTGTCTGAGGTTACAAACAGGTGAGTCCAACTAAACTTCAAATTCAATGTATGACCATCGTACTTTTATATTCATTTCTAAAGGGCCAATCTAAATGGAGAAAACAATACTAGAATCTCACATACTACAATGACTAGACTTTCTTAATTTATCTAAATACTCAAATGATAGAATAAGTAAAACATTTTACAAATACTAGAAAATACATTTTTAGCCACTGCACAAATGTGGCAGTGCAAAATCCAAACATTTAAGTCCATGACTATCATCAGTGCAAAGGTGATCAAAATGAGGTAAGAACAAAGATCCAGGTGGATATTATAAAGTAATAATTAACAATGGAAATTGACTTTTTTTTTTCATTGAGTTTTTTTTTTATTTCTCATTACATTTTTTCCCTCCACAGATGTGACGGCAAAAGCAGCTGTGTAGTACCTGCCACAAACTCTGTCTTCTCTGACCCCTGTTATGGCACTTACAAGTACCTGAGCATTAAATATTCCTGTATGGTGCACAGTGAGTTTCTCTTTTGTCATCACCCATTTATATTGTTCACTGCTCTCAGTTTACCACTGAAGTGGCTTAGACCCTGTTTACACCTGTTCAATTATGCAAATTGTTTGTATTCTCCACATACAATAAAAAGCCTTGTTTAAAAATCTGGCTCATTACAATCTAGATCTTCAGTCTTTGGCAAAGAAAATCTACCTTGGCTTTTAGCATTTTTGAACTATGACTAAACGCAAACAAGGGTAAATGTTTGCAGAAATGTAACTTTGTCTTGGATTGTCACATTTAACAGGAATTAAACAATGATTTCTGCTGTGGTTTCTGTGTCCTGTAGAGACCAGTGTGACCTGTGAAGGAGATAATGCTGTTTTGACATGTGGTTGGTACAGGCTTCTCTTTGACATGTATCCCCTTATATGATGAAGATTATGAGACAATGTCCTATTAAATCCAACTATAAAGCACATTCAAGAAAAACTGAGTAAAGATGTCTGTTTTTAATAATATACATGTATTTCATGTATTCAAGATGATGAGACAATAACTCAGTACCTCCCACTGTTTGTGAGTGCAGACCATGCCTTTAATTAATCAGATACAGTTTGAGGAGTAAACTGTATAACTGTAGAGGGGGAAAGGAACTCCGAGCACTGGAGCTGGACTTCTGCTTTGTGTCAAAAAGCCAGATCTCACTTTGGGTAAAGAACCGATGAATAAGTGCAGGAGATGAGGAGAAGCACAGGTGATGGGATGGTTGGGGTGCACAAAGTTTGACACAGAGGTCAGAGGGGAAGTTGGGTATGTATAGGAAGTTACACAGGAGGCAGGGAGTTAAGATGTGGGCTTTCTCCCAAACTATTACAATCATTTAAATAATTGATATGTTATAAGGAAACTTAAGTAACGATGGTTTCCAAACATACACAGAATTCTTTCAGTGCAGTCTTACTCTCCCAGCACTGCTTATCTCATTTTTGCAACTGATCTGTGCACACATTTGCACACATGCAGTACCATGCACACTGCAAGGTACTGTACAGGATGTAAGCTATCTTCATATATTTTACTGCTGCTTTCCTCAATCATAGTAACCTGTTTTTATACTAAACTCCTTAAATTGTAGGAGCTGGTGTTTTGAATATCCTCAGTGCTAACTATGGCCGAATTGATTCCACAACGTGCTCTGCTGGACGACCCAGCAGCCAAATCACTAAAACCGACTGTTATGCAATCAACACATTGTCTGAGGTTACAAACAGGTGAGTCCAACTAAACTTCAAATTCAATGTATGACCATCGTACTTTTATATTCATTTCTAAAGGGCCAATCTAAATGGAGAAAACAATACTAGAATCTCACATACTACAATGACTAGACTTTCTTAATTTATCTAAATACTCAAATGATAGAATAAGTAAAACATTTTACAAATACTAGAAAATACATTTTTAGCCACTGCACAAATGTGGCAGTGCAAAATCCAAACATTTAAGTCCATGACTATCATCAGTGCAAAGGTGATCAAAATGAGGTAAGAACAAAGATCCAGGTGGATATTATAAAGTAATAATTAACAATGGAAATCGACTTTTTTTTTTCATTGAGTTTTTTTTTTATTTCTCATTACATTTTTTCCCTCCACAGATGTGACGGCAAAAGCAGCTGTGTAGTACCTGCCACAAACTCTGTCTTCTCTGACCCCTGTTATGGCACTTACAAGTACCTGAGCATTAAATATTCCTGTGTGGTGCACAGTGAGTTTCTCTTTTGTCATCACCCATTTATATTGTTCACTGCTCTCAGTTTACCACTGAAGTGGCTTAGACTCTGTTTACACCTGTTCAATTATGCAAATTGTTTGTATTCTCCACATACAATAAAAGGCCTTGTTTAAAAATCTGGCTCATTACAATCTAGATCTACAATCTTTGGCAAAGAAAATCTACCTTGGCTTTTAGCATTTTTGAACTATGACTAAACGCAAACAAGGGTAAATGTTTGCAGAAATATAACTTTGTCTTGGATTGTCACATTTAACAGGAATTAAACAATTATTTCTGCTGTGGTTTCTGTGTCCTGTAGAGACCAGTGTGACCTGTGAAGGAGATAATGCTGTTTTGACATGTGGTTGGTACAGGCTTCTCTTTGATATGTATCCCCTTATATGATCAAGATTATGAGACAATGTCCTATTACATCCAACTATAATGCACATTCAAGAAAAACTTAGTAAAGATGTCTGTTTTTAATAATATACATGTATTTCATGTATTCAAGATGGTGAGACAATAACTCAGTACCTCCCACTGTTTGTGAGTGCAGACCATGCCTTTAATTAATCAGATACAGTTTGAGGAGTAAACTGTATAACTGTAGAGGGGGAAAGGAACTCCGAGCACTGGAGCTGGAGTTCTGCTTTGTGTCAAAAAGCCAGATCTCACTTTGGGTAAAGAACCGATGGATAAGTGCAGGAGATGAGGAGAAGCACAGGTGATGGGATGGTTGGGGTGCACAAAGTTTGACACAGAGGTCAGAGGGGAAGTTGGGTATGTATAGGAAGTTACATAGGAGGCAGGAAGTTAAGATGTGGGCTTTCTCCCAAACTATTACAATCATTTAAATAATTGTTATGTTATAAGGAAACTTAAGTAACGATGGTTTCCAAACATACACAGAATTCTTTCAGTGCAGTCTTACTCTCCCAGCACTGCTTATCTCATTTTTGTAACTGATCTGTGCACACATTTGCACACATGCAGTACCATGCACACTGCAAGGTACTGTACAGGATGTAAGCTATCTTCATATATTTTACTGCTGCTTTCCTCAATCATAGTAACCTGTTTTTATACTAAACTCCTTAAATTGTAGAAGCTGGTGTTTTGAATATCCTCAGTGCTAACTATGGCCGAACTGATTCCACAACGTGCTCTGCTGGACGACCCAGCAGCCAAATCACTAAAACCGACTGTTATGGAACCAACACATTGTCTGAGGTTACAAACAGGTGAGTCCAACTAAACTTCAAATTCAATGTATGACCATCGTACTTTTATATTCATTTCTAAAGGGCCAATCTAAATGGAGAAAACAATACTAGAATCTCACATACTACAATGACTAGACTTTCTTAATTTATCTAAATACTCAAATGATAGAATAAGTAAAACATTTTACAAATACTAGAAAATACATTTTTAGCCACTGCACAAATGTGGCAGTGCAAAATCCAAACATTTAAGTCCATGACTATCATCAGTGCAAAGGTGATCAAAATGAGGTAAGAACAAAGATCCAGGTGGATATTATAAAGTAATAATTAACAATGGAAATCGACTTTTTTTTTTTCATTGAGTTTTTTTTATTTCTCATTACATTTTTTCCCTCCACAGATGTGACGGCAAAAGCAGCTGTGTAGTACCTGCCACAAACTCTGTCTTCTCTGACCCCTGTTATGGCACTTACAAGTACCTGAGCATTAAATATTCCTGTGTGGTGCACAGTGAGTTTCTCTTTTGTCATCACCCATTTATATTGTTCACTGCTCTCAGTTTACCACCGAAATGGCTTAGACCCTGTTTACACCTATTCAATTATGCAAATTGTTTGTAGATTTTCTTGATAAGATTTTAATCATGGGTATTTACACTCAGCAGTAAAATGCATCTCTGATTAGCCAGAGTGAAATCTGATTGGTGAAAAATTGATAGCATGAAAAATTCTAAACAGCTCATACCTTTCAATATTTTTTGGAGAAAGATACCAACTGCAATATTTATGCTTTGGGGAGGATTATGCACAGTTATGTGGTGTGACAACATGTTGTTAACTCTTTCAATAATTTGAACAGTAAGGACATTGTTGAGAAAATCATCTTTCTCGTTACTGCTATTGACTGCTCTTTGTTTTCTTACAGAATAACTGAAGACATTTCAGCTTCTTCCCTGGTGTCCTCTTCAATTTGAAAAGGATTCAGATTAAGTTAAAATATGTAACCCTTCAGTATCCCATCCTGCAGAGGCATTGATATACTACATATATTAAATGACTGTAATGATTGTACTTTAACACCTTACTTCAGGGCTGATGAATATTTGAGGGATCCGCCTGGCACTAGTGGTTACAATCAACATTTGGTATGGACAATGACATACATAATTGTAACTGAAAAAGATACAAAAATACTCTACCATCAGCTAAGACAAATGATATGAAAGCATATTTGCCAGCAGGGAAATACATATTACTTAAACAATATTTTTGGTATATAGCATAAACACATTAGCAAAACAAGTTAGCAAAAAAAGGGGGTGTTTTTTTTTCATCTATCCTTTTGTTCTCTGAGATTTGCTTGCTCTGTAGCCTTTTCAAAGGATGGTGAAGGTGCATGTTAATAAATGCATAATCAGAGTGAAGATTATCTTCCTTTGTCTTTGCCTCTAGAAATACTAGAATGACTAAAGGCTTTCTGTAAATTCTAGAAAATACATAGATCATAATTTCTAGAAAAAAGTACAGTTGCAGTGCAGTTTGCCAATTTTTCAGTCCCTGACTGAAGTGTAAAACTTAAAGGTAATACAAATGCTATTAAATAATAACAGAAATATAAGGCAAGTTACTTTACAAAGAAATTAAGATTCAGCTTTTAGAATTCTATAATTGTTGTGACATGATGTATTGGGATGGGTTTTGCTTGTCAAATGTAGTTCAGACAGACCAGCGTGTTTATATTCATATTTATGTAACACCAGGGCGTGAGGTGATGTTCCATTCCAAGGTTGGGTTTCAGTATTGCAGAATTGTTCATTTAGTCATTTTGTTCCATTTCTTCATAAAACTTCTCAATTCCTTCAGTCCCAGTTCCCTCTGATAATATTAAGCTAAGGGGTGTTGGCTCTTCTATTTTCTGCTTTACTGATTTATTTCCCATAATGTATCTTTTTTTGAAATGTTGAAATTATAGAGCGGAATGATAAAATAAATGGAATGGAATAAAACTGTAACGAGGAGGCTTTAAGGAGGATGCGGGGACGAGTAGCGTGGAACACCAACGCCCGTTTATTTGACATTCAGACACGCACACTATCAGAAGCAAAAACCAAACTGGAGTAACTGGATTAACTTTCAACAGGCAAAGCAACTGAAACTTAAAATCATCGACGTCTGTAAACAATTTATTGAAGAACCATTAAAGAATCTACAAGACATGCAGCAAAGATAAACGTAGTGGCCAGCTGCAACGGCTGCTTGCACATGACCAAAATGTGACAAATGTCAACCATAATAACAAAATAACTATGTTACGACTGACCGAGAAATGCGACATAACCACAAAGCTTTTACCATAGCCTCCTGGGAAATTAACGGCCAACCAGAAAATAAAGGAGTCGACAAAGCATTTTAGTGTTTCGCTACTAAGAAGACAATGAAAACGTAGGTTACGATTATTTTGTCAGTTTAAAGTTAGGCCGTCAAGTCGTAAGCCATACCTTACCTCTAGGCTATACGTATAGAAACTTGAGAACAGTTTCCAAGCGTGAAACCGACGTTGTCCGTATAGCCGCGGTTAATTGTTTCCTTGCTGGTTCCTCAGAAACGTTTCTCAGACTCGGTGCACAACGCCTACCACAGTCTCCGTATACGTCACTACAGGTGAGCGGACCCAGCCTGCAGCGCGAGCCGGGCTAAAGTACAAGTGGCACTCGGCCATGTCTAATTCCCGAGTGTTACACATATTACGCTGTTTTTGCGGTTTCCCCCTGGATACGAATTGAATTGAGAGTGCCTCTTAAACCTTTGAACTTAATCAGGTAGCAAAAAGGAGAAAACGGAGCGCAGCATGGAATTCCAAATTCGCATTTAATGAAGGAGAATACAAGTAGAATTAAATTCAAAGTGAGCTCTATAGAACATATAATTAATCCATTTTGGTTGAAATAAATATATATAAATATATTTACTACAATTTCTGTTTTGTGACTGCAGCAATTTTTGGAATTAAATTTGTTCTCATTCCATTTCAGATTCCAATTCAATTCAAATTACAACTTGAACTGAATGCAGGCCAATTCTTTAATTATGAGTTTCGCGCCGCGCTAATTTGCTGCAGTCTAAAAGGCCTGATCTAGGCCTATCTCATTAGCCAAAGTAATTTATGAGCTGAGTCAGCTGTGATAAAGCTGATGTAAGCAATTTAGAACTCTCGCTAAACGAGCTTTACATCGGGATCGCGTTCACTAAAATACCTGTTCTAAGGGGAAAAAATGTCTGTGACTGCCCCCTGTAATCAGCAACTAAGCACTTCAGCCTGGTCCATCTGCAATAGCTAACACATCAGGAAACGTCTTTATGGAGAGAAGGTCGTCCTTGTTCGTCAGTTATTTTTTATGTACATGCAGCACACAGAACAGAAAGGTGGGGCCCTAGCTGCAATATCACAACCCCCCAGTTAACTGATTGATGCGGTCAGTGGCAGTCTGGGGACCCCAGAGTCAGGGTTCTTGTCTCAAGGTCTCCAACCCTGAATGCAAGTCCCCTTGTCTCTGGGTGGTCCTGACATTTCTCTGGTGCCCACAGAGTACTGAAACCTCCAAGAGGTGTTTGTAGAATGTGAGAATATACCCTACAATCATGCCTGTGTGGGCCCACTGTGGGCTACCTGGGGACTCTGACAGTTAGGGCTAACCCACAGAAAACTCTGTGGTCTGCATCCTTGCACCCCAGGGGGCCCTTAATAATTTTATTTGGGCAGTACATTGTTCAGCTAACCCACAGATAACCCAACACAGGCCTGCGGTGGGTCACTGCACACTGGGTCCATGTTATTTTGCATAGCCTGGATACTGTGACAAATGTCTTCCAGCTGCCTAGATGGGATTATCATTTATATCAAGTAAATTACAACTTGAAACTTAAAACAGAGCACAGTACTAAAATTTGTGCACCATAACTCCTATCAAACTAAAATATATGTGAATTAAAAAGTTCCAAATAAATTACAAAAAAAAACAAAAAAAACAACCCTTGTCCAGATCTACTGGGGGGAATAACACTAACAGACAAAAGATAAAGGAAAAGCCAACATGAGGTGCTGTTAAGCCAAAAGCTTCCCAAAGAGCTTCAAATGTACCTTTAGCATTGATTCTACAGTGTCTGGAATTATGAAGGTCGTAGCATATGATTTACATAACTCATGAGATCATTCAGTATTGTAGATTAGTTGTTGCAGCCCTAGGAAATGTATATACAACTTTATTCAATACCTACAGTAGCCTGAATTGAAAAGGTAACTTAACTGTTAACTAGTAGTATAGTTGCATGCAGAGCTTCCTTAGTCTTTTTCTTTAGTTTGACATTTGTTAAGAAAAATTGGTAAATTGTCCCCCATTAAGATTTTTTTTATGCATTTGATTTTTAACAAATTAATCGAGCTTTGCATGGGTGGTTTGCCTGATGCAGAGATCAAAACATTCCCTAATAGATAAAGGAGCTTTAGAATAACCAGCACGAGAACAGCTGTATCAGACTCTGGTGACATGTGCAGAGACTTTAATTTTTTTGTGTTCTGTTTATTACCATAATGGCTGCAAACATGTCAGGAGTGTTGATCTATCATATCTTTTAAAAAAAAATTCATGATATTTTTGTTCTCAGTATTCTAGTATTTTGGCCTTAATTTTTAAAGAGCCTTAAGGGATTCTTTTATTGAACTACAAGAGAGTGACATTTGCTTGCCAAAAGCAGCTTTATCCATGAAAAAGGAGCGGTAGTCACAAGGAGGTAGGTCTAGCTTTAACAGAATGCCAGATCTACCTGTAACAGAGTAACTTAAAAGTGGAAGAGCCAGAATGTAGACAGACCTGAGGGGATCTGTGAGATTTCAGCACCCAATGGGTAAAAGATCTGCTAATGTTGTTAAAATGATGTTATTCAAGTGAGATCACATGCTTGTTTATTTTCATCATGTAGTTGTTACAGCTCTATATGGAAAAGCCTATAAACGAACATGAAGTCACTCTGTCATTTTGAAAAGTGCAGTATATAGCATTCCCCAAACAAGGTCAAATATGGTTTATATGAATATAGTTCAGTACTAGATAAAGTTCAGTTAGTCTTGAGGGAGTGGTATTAAATTCAGTACATTAAGCAACAAGTGGCTTTTAAAATCTCTTCAGGTGGTGATATGTCATGGTCATCAAAACGATGTTCACACTCCTTGAAATTGACCTGTAAGAAAATTATACTATATAGGATGGTATAGTTTAATTTTATACTGTTTTTCATCTCTAAGGGAATTATGTTTTATATAATCATATAGTGGCACCAATTGGCACCCCTGTAAAAGCCCCAATATAAATGTAGCATCATTATAATGATTAGTCTAAAGGAATGCCAGCTTATGACAGCTATATTACAATCGATCTTTTGAAAGCAAAACAGTAAACAGAATCACGAGTCATCTTTCAAATCATGTTCAACGAACAAATGTGAATTGGAAAATAAATGTTTAGCTTTACTACAACTGCGCAGATATAAAGCTTGTTCATATCAAATTATTCAAATGATCAAATAAATGATCAAAAACCAAACAATTTGTTTTAGCTATTTATTATGAGCCAAAATGATCTTCTGTCAATTTGTCATGATCAAAAACGATCTTTTTATCTGTCTAAACTTACTAAGTTAACTAATTCATTCATAGCACCTCATTTTAGAACTGATTTGAATAAAAAATGAACAACTGAACAATCTAAACTAACTAACCTTTAACGTTTTGGCGACCAGCCCTTTTCTCATTGCCTCTGTTCATGGAGTCCATTGAACTGAATTGACCCCTTGTGTTCGAAACTGGTATAGCATGCTAACAGTTAGCCCTTCGCTCCTATGTGATACATTTTCTCATCTGGTTCGGGAAGGTTAAGTTGGACAAATGGAGTGTTTGTATTGAATTGAATTGAATTTGCTTAATAAAGTCAATTTAAAAATGGTAAGGGGGACAAATTTCAGCCGCTCCTTGCTTGTCGAAGTTGGTGTAACATGCTAAATGTTAACGAAGATTTATTTTACATGGGACCTCAACAGCAGAAAAAAAAAACTGGGTTAAATTGTTCCACTTAGGATTTTTTTTTACATAGGTAAAAAATAAACTACATCTTTGACTCTGGAACACACTTCCAGGAATGATTTTTACAGTAAACCTCAGGGCTTCCAAATTACATATATATATAGTGTTTTATTGTTTGTAAAACAAGACACAATAAAGAGGCCCAGCATTTAAATGTCCTTTTAGTGCAAGTGTGTGGTGCATGAATGTAGACAAAACACACACCCCAATTATGTTCGTTTTTTTTTTTTTTTTTCTATTTTTCATTGGCCTGTTGTTATTTGCATTTGTTCAGTAGTATGCAATCACTCAGGTCCTAAAAGAACAGACATGTGACCTTTGTTGCAACTTTCTCACTGCTTCCACTGATTGTCATGTATGTACTTATGTTTGTAAAAGCTTTTACATGCAGAAATATTTATGACAGTTGCATGTAGTTGGCACTTAATGTTGTCATTACATCCTGCTCCATGAGCTGGAGGTAGCTGGATATAGAAAAATGAAAAATGGCAGCAGGCGCAAGAAAAATAAATTATTATGCATATAGTCGAATGCCACAGCTGATACGTAGATTCAGAATCAGATTTAAATCGGAGGTCCGCTAAGTCAGTACCCTCCATAACTCACAGGAATACCACAGAGCCAAAACAAAAGTCAAGAGTATACTAAACAGGCAGGGCTAACCAGAGAGACACATCAAACAGAAGAAGAAAGCAGGGCAGTAGTATCCCGCCCTTCATATAAACAAACCCACAAAGCAATGCAAAGATGATAGGAGACAGCTGATAGGAGTGATGAGTAAGAAATGGGATGGAACTAAAATCAGTGAGCACAGTAAACTATGTGGAGACACACAATGGTGACAGGAGAACACATGCTGAATATAAACAACAAGCTTAAACCAAGGCCAGCTGGAAAGAGAACTTAAAAATCATCCAATACACAGTCCTTACTGCCTAGCTGAATGGCGGTGTTACAGGAAGGAAATGTCACAGTTGCCTTCTTTCCACAGGTCAAGGACTTTGAAAATTTCCCACATGAAATGCTGAAAAGGTACTAATATACAACATGAAAACAACAGTGACAAGAATTATGATATGGCATGAATCAACACTGGTTAGAAATGTATATCATTAAAAAAAGAACTGGTATAGGGATCCATCATTCACTAAACGAAGCTGAGTAACACAAAAAGCTCACACTACATGTAAAGAGAAAGCAAAGGATTGAAAGTGTCATTTACCAAATTACACTTAAAAACAATCACAAGCTTTTACTCAGACAGAGTAAGAGGATCAGAACTGAAAGTGTTTAATATTCCAAAATGCAACAGTATAAAATCTCATATGCAAAGTAGTCATGTAAGGATTAAGCAGTATATTTGGTGAAGTTCTTACAGGATATAGTGTTGGAGGATATTCAATCCAGTATAGCAGATACAGTGTTAGAACAACTTGTATCTGTTAATAGAAGATGTGATCTTTCATCACTAGAACAGAGTCCCAGTATATTGTCTGTGGCCATAATTGTGCACACAATTATCATCATTGTTTTTCATGCCCTGTTTCCATCATCTTTGGCCTTTGAATGTAATTTCTGCTGCTCTTTTACGGGCTGACAGTGTGTGTCTCCTGCTCCTGTTGATGAACCATCCACCTCTTCCAGGACCATCCCTAAGCCCAACAGAAAGTCTTTGTTTACCAGACTCGCAACAGCTTTCTCTAAGCTCTGTGGAAAATAAGGAACAACACTTACTTAGCTGAAAATTTGTTGTGCAATAAAAGTTAAAAACGAAAAAAAAAAAATGTTCCTTGTTCATTAAGCTACAATTCTTATTTTCATCGCACAGAAACTTAAAACTGTACCCTTTGACATGCTTATACAAAACACAGACCTGCTGGTCACACCTGCTTTTGGTACATGGCAGAAGGGACAGCTAGTGTTGCCAGATTGGAATGGTAATTTCCAGGCCAACAATTATTCACAATTTTACTAAATGTATGAAAAATTGCCGAAATCAAAATTCAGCAATAACAGTACTGTACAATGGCTTCCATAACCAAAAATAAATAACATTGATCTAGTTCTACCCCATGTTCTGTAAACCATGACAGTAAAAACCTTGAAAGTTGCTAATAACATTTAAGCACTTATACATGCAGAGAGAAATAGAGGCAAAAATGTTATCAATAATAATAACTCTAAAAATTATAATAAACTTTATTTGTACAGCACTTAAAAACAGTTTACAACATTCTTTACAAAAAATAAAGAATTATTAGAAGGATAATAGATCTTAGGTCATCTTGAGATGATGGAAAAATAAAAGGCAAATATTACAAAAACAAGTGATTAAAATAAAGTTAAATATGATAGATTGAAATAAAGGCTAAACATACTTTCCATATTTTTTTTGATAAATGAAAATATGTGAAGATATGTTTTAATATCATATGGTTTCAGCATCACTAAACTGAAATCACAGCAAAGTTGCATCCTTCTTTCTGATCCTACCTTGTCAAAAGTCAAGGAACACAACATAGAAGTTGTCACACTGGGTTAGAAAATGCAAAAAAAAAAAAAAAAGTCTGACGTTTTACTTTTCGCAGGGCTGTTTTGGGGCTTCACTGTTCTTCATTCCCAACACTCATAATTGGGCCCAGGACTGGAAATGTATAATTTATAACAAAATCGTATCAAAACCGGTCTGAATTGACACCGACGCTGCATGAATGTGTGGCTAATTAACTGTCTTTCTAGGTAGCTTAACCTAGCTATGATAGCTAACGCCAGTAGTGATGGTTGATTGATGTATCATTTTCAAATTGGCCCATTTTCACCAAACATGTTGGTTTCCATGTCATACAATTACTGACAGGTTTTAGTAAAATATTTATTTCTACAACTAGTCTCAGCACAAATTGATCTTGATCTCCAGTAGCCCTCGTAATGTGGTGCATGCAGAGACAAGTGATTCTTCCTCTCAGGTGATCTGCAGCCAGAGACATGTTGAGAAGAAGAGCAGCAGTTGTAGCGCCTCTCTTCTTTTAATGTCTGCTTCTCCATGCAGGTATTTCTGTACTAATTCTGAAACTTTGTGATGAGTATTTATTTATCTAGGAATGGGCCACATTAGCTCATTAAAATGCAGAGGCACTGGAATACAAATCCACCAGTGATGATTGTCATAGTTTTTGCTGGATTTCTAATATAATCAAGCCCATGATTGCCTTATGCACTCTGTAATTTATTGGGAAACAACTTCAGTACCGGGTTTGAAGTGTGTCCTAAAGAAACAGCAGAACATCTCTGCAAGAGCCTCTCAGGATCTTGGACTTTCAGTGCGCTGTGTGCAACATGTTTAGTTATTCTTCTTCTGTCGTTAGTGATAGTTTTATATGTGTGAAATGTAGATTAATTGCTAGTCTGATGGAGAAGATTCTAGCGCTAGCGCCCTTAGAAAGCGTTAGACCTATCGAGGAGCTAGAAGTACAGCTCTGGATGCCTTAGGGGAAGTTAGCAAACCCTCAACCCCACCACTACAGCCCTTGCAGCAGGGCGAATGTGTGAGGTTTTGGTGAAATAGCCAAGCTTCGACTCCCCCACGGGAGCACTACACATCCGAAATTCGCGTATCCAACAGGTTTGCCCCACTCAGCGAGGCACCTGTTGAGAAGGGTTTTGAAAGAACTCTGGTTGTAGGAGACACTATTTTTGCGACACGTTAAATTAGCTATAGGCCTTTAGGGACGCCAGCAGCAGTAGTTGGCTGTATACAAGGAACCAGGGCGCCAGACATTGTAGGTAATCTTAAGGTTTTAGGCAAGCATAGGTTCTCTAAAATAGTTTTTCACGTAGGACCTAACGATTTACACCTTCGTCACTCAGAGATTACTAAAAATAATATTGAAGAGGTGGGTCAATTAGCGAAGGCGATGTCCGATGCTGTAGTATGCGCTGGTCCCATCCCAATGCGGCACGGCGATATAACATACAGCCGGTTATCTTCGCTGAACTGCTGGATGACCAAGTGGTGCTCACAAAATAATGTGGGGTTTATAGATAAATGGAACACAGTCGAGGGCAAGCCTGTCCTTTTAGGGCAGGATGCTATTCATCTTACTAGGGAGAACGCTGTTCTCCTTTCTTGTAACATAAACCGTAGTCTCATGACAGACCTAGTTAATTTATGACAATCCAGAGCGGAGGCCAGGCAGCTAAAGAGGCTAAACCAAAGTCACCCAAAGTTCATCATATTGACAGTGTCTGTTCCCCGAGCTTAGCAGAAATACAGAAAACAAAGAAAAACATGCCTTAATAACATAATTAGTATTAAAGTTACTGATTCACAGAACACTGCCTGCACCTTTGATCTAAAGCTGGGTTTATTACATGTTAGATCCCCAACATCTAAAGCACTCATGATAAATGTAATCCTAACAGATCATAGATTATTATTATTAATAAACAATAAGTACTAGAGTTTGTTAGACAACATCAGTGTAAAACAATACCCTACAATAAGTATTAATTTAGTTAGGCAATATAGGAGCAGGGACAGTTGTCATTGAAATATTCTATGAATAAATGGGTCTTCAGTCTGCGTTTGAAGACTGCAAGGGACTCTGCTGTTCAGACAGCAAGTGGAATAATGATCCACTTTACACCTATCCAAGAGTCAAAACTTGTATCTCTGATATCACACTCAAAATGCTCCACTTGCATACTAGATTCACTGCTCACACACTTTCTTAAGGAAATCCTACCTGAATTGAACCTTTACTAAATTTAATAAACTGATCTCAAACCTTCCATTTATTTCCAAGATTCTAGAAAAAGATGTAGCTCAGCAGCTAAGATCGTATCTGAATCAGAACCACATACATTAAACCTTTCACTGAGGGTTTAGGCCTAATCACAGTATGGAAACAGCACATTAAAGTAGTTAATGACCTGTTGTTGGCTTCTCACCAGGGTTGTCACTTTGCTTATATTGCTTGATCTGAATGCAGCATTTGACACTATAGATCACAACATTTTACTAGATAGACACGAAAATGTTGTTGGGATTAGGGGAACCGCCCTTTCCTGGTTTAAATCTTATCTAGCCGGTTGCTACCAGTTTGTTAACATACATGGAGACTTCTCAGCATACTACAAGGTTAGCTATGGTGTCCCACAAGGATCTGTTCTAGAGCCTTTGCTTTTTTCTTTATATATGCTACCTCTGGGTGACATTATAAGTAAACACTGTGCTAGTTTTCACTGCTACGGTGATGATACTTAGCTATATGTCTCAGCAAACTCTGAGGACATGTTTCATCTTAGTATTATTGACAAATGCATAAAGGACACCAGACACTGGATGTTGAGGAACTTTCACTTAATCCTTACAAAACAGAGGTGCTTCTATTAGACCCAGAGACAGCTAGGTCCTCACTCTCTAATTACTCAATGAACCTCAGTGGTTTCAAAATCACATCTTCCCTAACAGTTAAAGATCTTGGAGTTATTATGGATCCCAGTCTCCCATTCAAAGCTCATGTAAATAATATTTCTAGGACTGCCTTTCTCCACCGTAGGAACATTTCTAAGATTAGGAACATGCTCTTCTTATATGATGCAGAAAAGCTAGTCCATGCATTTATTACTTCAAGATTGGACTAGTGTAATGCCTTACTATCAGGCTGCACTACTAAGTGCCTAAACAAGCTACAACTAGTTCAAAATGCAGCAGCCAGAGTTCTTACTAGAACTAGAAAATGTGATCACATCACTCCTATTTTAGCTACTTTACATCGGCTTCCAGTAAAAATTTGTATTGATTATAAAATACTTCTAATAACCTACAAGGCACTGAATGGTCTTGCCACACCGTACCTTAGAGATCTCCTAGTGCATTACGACCCACCATGTCTGCTTAGATCAAAAGGTGCAGGCTCTTTACTAGTACCAAGAATAAGAAAATCTACCACAGGGTGCAGAGATTTTTCCTATAACGCTCCCACACAGTGGAATACATTTACAGCATTTAGCTGACACATTTATCCAAAGCAACCTACAAATATGACTGAGCAAGACCCTTAACCCTCAATTGCTCAAGATACATCTTGAGCAATTGTAGGTTAAGGGCCTTGCTCAGGGGTCTAACAGTGGCAACTTGGCAATGGTGGGGCTTAAACCAGCAATCTTCCATTTACAAGTCAAGTACCTTAACCACTGAGCTACCACTTCCCCTTTCTGTAACTGTTCAAGATTCAGACACAGTCTCAATATTTAAGGCTAGGCTGAAAACCTATGTATACAATCAGCCATTTTATTAATTACTTCCCATCTTGGGTAAAGGTGTAGATCTGAGGGTCCATGGGCATTGAGTGTTATGGTAAACTGGGATGTTATGAAGCTGTCACTTCACCTCTCTTTTGTCACTCAAGTTTGTTGACTGAGAGTGGCGGAGTGCTGATGTTCCAGGGTTCCCACATGCCCATGTTTCCTTCTGGCTTTTTCCTTTTAGCTGTGCAGCCATAGATAGATCTGCCAGAGTCCATCACTGCACATTATAGTTCCCTAATTTACATTGGTCATTGGGTCATTGGTCAAGTAGATATTCACAGATCCCTGGCTTTTTCAAGGCCACACCTTCATTCCCAAAACTTCCTTATACCTCACACACTATACAATATCCCATGTACTGTCAGGGATACAGCACTTCCCAAACCTTTGGACCGACTCCAGATTAGCTGTTGGCAAGTGCAAATTTGACCCTGTAAATCCAGTCAATACAGTGCCTTGCCTAAGTATTTACCCACCCCAGTAAACCTTTTTACATTTCATTGTGTTAAACCTGTAATTGAAATGAACATAATTGGAATTATATGTCATGAATCTACATAAGTGTCCATATTATTGAAGTGTGAGGTAAATCAATGTAGTTTACAAAATTATTCACACATAAAAACGTGATTGCATAAGTATTCATCCCCATTGTCATGAAAACACCTAAATTACTTCTGGTGCAACCAACTACCATTAGATAATGAGTGCACCTATGTGGAAAGTGTCAAATGATCATTATAAGGAGGGTGAAGATTTACGTATATTTTTATGCACTGTACGTCAGGCTATTTTATTTCCTCTGTTTATCAGAATCCAGAAAAGCAAGCAACTGAAACTGTATCTCAGTCAACTGTATCTCAGTCTGCTTTATGTATCAACTGGATCTCATTTGACATTGTTAAATGTTCCTCCCCTACTAACTCTCCCAAGTGGCCTATTTGTGCAGTATGCCTGATGGCTCTTTTGCCACTGGTTATACCGCTCTCAGTTCTGTTACTATTCATTATAGGTGTCTGCCATCACGTCTGAGTGACACCAAATCACGCTGACCTCTGACCTTTTCACTGAGCATTTTATCCACCATTGACCAGCCAAAATTTGTAATAACAGAGGCTCTAATAGCTGGCATCATGCCATCTTCAGTTTCTGAAGCACAGAAGAAATCCCTAAATGGCTAAACAGTTCAGCAGTCACCCGTTAAATGGTACAAGTTCAGAATGTTGTATTTAGCCATCTCATGATGGCCTTGGAAAGTGTCTACACAGGTAGCTGTCTGGTTGACTGAATGTGTTAACTGTCTTAAGTGACAAATGAGTTTTTAAATCTAGTGAATATCCAAAATATGTGTCTGAAATGCTGGAAATATTCAGTACTAAAAGTACATTTGATTTGTTTTACACCAAGCCACCAGGAGAGGGCAGCACAGTACAGTTTCAGTCTATTGAAGAGTCACGTTCACCCATGGAGAATACGATCCTTGTAATACTATCCTTGGTCGGTGCAGTAGCCTATAATACACTTAAAAAAACTTTTTATTCCTTCCTATTCAGTACCAGTACTGATGCTACATTGATGCACAAACCTAACGACTGGAATCTGAACTGGAGATGGTACAGGACAGTACAGTAAAGTACAGTACAGTAGTAAAGGAGAGGAATGCATTTTTAAGCAAAGAATGCTGCTTTATGTACAGTTTCTCTCTCTCCCTTTCTCTTCTTCACACACACACACACACACACACACACACACACACACACACACACACACACACACACACACACACTTGCCTCTGTCTCTCTTTGATTTGTTAAGCAGTCTAGCAATGTTTTTACGGAATCATTTTGTAAGAAGGCTGTGGCTAGAGACAAGTTTACCAATTAAAAAAGTTACAAATCAATACTGTTATATTTAATTCACATGACTGTCACCTCCAAGGCTGAACAATTTTTAATGAATATAAGCCTTACTACATTCAACTCTCTGTTCTCAAAAGCCCATGTTATTAGAACAAAAATTAATAATGTCATCTGCATATTTCATCTGTAATTGATTCACTGAAATCATATCAAATCATACTCAGAAGTTACACCTCTTCATGTAATTTCTAAAATATTTCTATTGATTTATAGTGCTAGTTGCAGGTTGATACTAGCATAATCCCTTCCATTGTGTCCCTTCTTTGTTCAACCTAATACCAGGAACTAATCTAAGAAAGAGAAACAGTTCTTAACAAAGACATATTTAGAGTTTTCATGCTAGTTTGTGCATATTTATATGACTGACTACATCATTCTGACTATGTAAGAAAATCCAATAAGGACTTGGAAGAACATTTTTCTCAAATATCCTACAGTATATATATATATATATATATATATATATATATATATATATATATATATATATATATATATATATATATATATAAGGCATCTAATGTAGATTTGTATCAACTGTTTATATCAGTTGATTTGTATCAACTGTTTTAAATTATTCATTCATCAAAGGTATCTTCCATGTCCAGCCCATCTCTGCTTCGGACATAAACATAAGATGCATATAGCATCTTACCCTTTGGTGACTCAGCACTTAATCTTAACCCTTGTAGAATTATTAACCTGATATCCTGTATAGAGAGGCTGTGTGAATGTGGTCTGGCCTCTGTGGAGGAGGGTTATTGAGTCAAACACAGTGTAGAAGCACATCTTGCCTGCTTTGTAATCAAGATATACGCCTATTCTGTTGGAGGGTGGTGCATCGGTTCAGGTCAGAATATCATTATGTCTAAAATATTGTATGTATGGGGAGCAAAATAATCTGCAAGACTGAGAGGTGTGCCCAAACCTAGCATCACTGGTACGTCCCCTCCTGCAGATCTCCCTGCAGTTCTGTCCCCCTCCATGTCCTAGTAGCAGCGCATTGGCAAGCTTAGCTTTCACATCATCTGGTAAATATGATCAAATCCCTATGGATGATCAGGATATGGCTGACACAGCTCACTCCATGACACTTCTCAGTTTCGGTCGCTGTGTAAGGGTTGGCACCAGGCCGAGACCCCCTCTGGCCACCAGAGGGAGGCCTCGAGTCAACCATACCACTAGTCAGGCTTAACACCCAACAGCTGGGCTAGACCTTATATAAGGCCAGTGACCCAGTCGTTCAGTGCTGGGGTCTTTGCCAAAGTTCTGAGCCAAGCTCCTAGCTGGTAACGGAAGGTACTGTGGTCTGAGCTCTCGTGCTACACCTTACATCTGTGCTGCGAGGGTGTCTGTGCTTTTACATGTCCCCTCCTCGCTCCAGTTTTCTCTCCCGGGGCTTCCTTAGCCATTAAAGTTCCTCCCTGTTTTCTGGTTTTGTTCGGGAGGTTTGAGTTTGAGTTTTCCCCAGTGCATCGGGGTTGCCATTTCTTCCCCTGGTGTTCTTTGTTCTCCCTTTTTTCCACGCTCGGCGTAGCGTTTAGTTTTTCCATTTGTTTTACCTGACCCAAGCTCTAACTGTTCAGCACATGGGCCCACCATTTGTTAGAATGTGGTTGCTCACCCAGTAGGCTGTTGGTATCATCACCCAGCTGACCTGGGTTTGAGACCACCTTATACTCTGATTTAGATCTGCCTGTGTGCAGTGACTGGATCTATGGTCATGTCATAGGTATCTGATGGCATAAAGCACATTGATACAATCCATCTGACACAGAATTATAATCTGCATGCTAAATCCACAGAAAAGGCATATAGCAGCACATTGTTTATCCTATAGCAGGAAAGGCATTATACATTTGACAAATAAACCTATGTTGTTGCAATTATATGTCATGAAGAATTTGTGATTGAGTGAAGAGAGATTACTGAATGTCCAGTGGCTGTATTATTTGCATTTACATTTTAAAACTTCCTCTCTAGTCTTGGGTTCAAAGGGCGGCAATGCTTCCACCTTTGTACCTTTAGAAACAAGGAAGCAATAACTGCTAATGCAAATGTTATGATAGAGGTATTAAAATGTTTTGGGGTAAAAGAAAAGCCAAATATTCTGTATTTTCTTAAGGCAATCTGTGACACCTGTTACATAGACCTTATAGAGGACCCTGAAGGTCTATGTAACAGGTGCAGAATGGTGCAAGACTGTGTTTGAAAGCATAAATCTTAATAATGTTTCTGCAGTATCTTATGGTCATGGTACAGAGATCTTCAAGGCCACTGAGTAGGACCAAAAGCAGATTATTCTGGTTTGGCCTAGCAACAGATACCAGGTGGTACATGAAACACTGTTATCAATAGTAGGACACATGTTATAATATTTGTTCTTAAAAAGGGAAGATCCCTGGTTTGGATATAATGGTGCCAAACTCTAAATGGAATAGGTATTGATATTATACCTTCCCAACCACCTGGTACACTACACTGCCCAGCAGGCTGTGTGTCACCCAGATGGCGACTCATCCAATCAGAGACACACTGTCAGATCCTCATCACCTGAGTACTGATTTTACCTGCTTTCACTTAGGTCAATGTATAAAAGACTGCTTAGAGTGCTTCTATGTCACAAAGTATTGCCTCCAGTGTTTACTCTTCATACTGGTGTTGTTATCTGGTTTTGTCCACTGTGTTTTGTATTTGGTTTCTCTCTTTTCTGATTTTTGCCTGTCCCCCTTTTGGATTTTGCTTGGTTACCTATTGCTCTCTGTTTTTTTGACTCAGACTGGTTTACTTCATGATTTGGATTGTCTTTTTGGTTTTGACCCTGGCTTGTTCACTCAGCATCGATTTGAGCTGCAAAAAAACCCCAACCTTTTATCCACGAGCATCTGACCTTGCTTGTCACATCACAGTTGAAAATCAATATTCCTTATGATAATAATGTATGTGCATCTTAGTGTTATATTTGAATTTATAAGTACAACATAATGCTATATACTGAAAGAACAACAATTAAAATGGGCTCAGAATAGCTTTTTCATATAAAGAATGACATTACATTTCACCTACCTACATGATATGTTTTGTTAAATTCTTCCATGCAGATCTGATCAATTTGATTTTTAAGTGTAGAGACTAAGTTCTTCATGTCCACAAATGAGACATGAGGGTTGAGATGCTAGGTACCTGTTTCAATCCAAGTGAGGCAGAGTGTGGAACTCCTATAGCAATAAACACAAGATGAACAAAAGTAAAAACGTGTGAAATTTCCAACATCACATTTAATTTTAATGCATCGTATTAACATATTTTTCCTTCACTCTTGTGAAGCTCACAACATCAAAGTTATAACAGAAATGGAATTTCAGATTACATTATATCAGAGGAAATTTATTTTAAAGGAAAATTAAGTTGGAATTCTCAGCAGTTGCTGGGAACTGAGAGGTCCATGCCAAGGTTGACAGCTGCAGCAACTGATGTGGCATGAATTGTATGAATTGGATGTGGTCCTCAGCGCATGAAAGCTTCTGCCAGACCTCTTCCCTTCTTGTCAGCTCGCCGATCTCCTGCTCCAGGTGCTGAAGGACTCTTTCGGTGCTACTTAGCTGAACATCCTCCTGTTCTACAATATTCGACAAATGTAGATAAATCTTTTTCCCCTTTACCTTTAGCGGCAAAGTATTTATCGATACCTGAGATTATGCGAAAACAAAAACTCCACTGGTTTTTGTCGGGACAAATATCATATTTAGCCTACACATAAATGTGTTATGTGACAAGATTTCACACATATAAGCTCTTACAAAAACACAAATGGCCTGTAGATGGACTGGTGAGTGTTTCTCAGTCTCTTGCATCAAAATCAGTTAGCGTCAGTTAAGTGCTGCCACATTTCACCCTCTCCCAGACACGATCCGCTGAAAAGTGAACAAATGTGGGCCCCCTATCCCCCCATGGAGATGTTGGAGCACACGAGGCACAAGGGCTTGGGGTATCATGACCTATACCTGTCTCTGTCCTGCCAGAGACTTAAGCACAGTCTGACACAAAAGACCATTTATCACAGACTGAACTCTGTCCATAGTTTATGGAGATTAAGAGAAGACTCTCATATATGTCAACAGGTGGAAGCTCATAGCCCACCTTGATCCAGGCCAACACCGTGGCAATATCTGAGTCCTATCATTGCAGTGACCTTATTTCCAAGCCATCATGTGAGAGGGAGTAGACCAGGCTTAGCTCCACCTCAGGATCATTGTCAGAACAAGCAGACTGTAACCCCTCAACACTGTACACCTCAGCAATCTGTTTCTCTCAAATGTAGACCATTGCTTCTGAGCTTTGGTCAAAATCTGGCTGGCATAGGATACAAAAATGTCGCTCAGCAATGTCCTGTGCTAGTACTGCCCCTACAGACACTTTAGAGGCATCTGTATGTATCTTGAATGTATTAGCAAAGTTAGGCAGTATCACAAGAGGGGCAGTGGTTAGCACCCCCTTTAAGTACTCAAAAGCAACCAAGAATCAGTCCATTCCAATGGCACATTTTTCCCAGCTAGATGATGCAAAGGAGCAGCTGCAAAGTTGCTGCAAAGTTTATCACAAAACGCCTGTAGTACAACCACAAGCCCACTTCTGAGGGAGAGCAAGGAGTGGGCCAGGACTTTACCTCCTCTGGGTCAGGTTGGAGGCCATGACATGACCCAGGAACACCACATGATCTCTGGTCAGGTGACATTTCTTAGTATTTAGTCTCAGCCCAGCAGACTGTATTCTGGAGAAAACTTCCTCCAGATGGATATGGTGATCCTCAAATGTACGACTGTAAATAAAAATGTCATCTACATAGACCATGCAAGCATCCTATGCCTTGACATCTCCATTTTCTGTAAAGAACTTTGTAAACTGCGTTTAAGAAAGTGTTATACAAATAAAGTTTTTTATTATTATTATTATTGATATCATTTTTTTCTAAATTTCTCTCTCTGCATGTATAAGTACACAAATGGTCTTAGCAACTTTCAAGGTTTTTACTTTGGTCATGGTTTACAGAACATGGGGTAGAACTAGATTACTGTTAGTTGTGGCTATTTGTGGATAAGTAAGGCATTGTACAGTACTGTTATTGCTGAATTTTGATTTTTGCAATATTCATACATTTGGTCAGATTGGGAACAATTGCTGGCCTGGAAATTACACATCCACTCTGGCAACACTAGTTGTGCCTTCTGCCATGTACCAAAAGCAGGTGTTACCAGCAGGTCTGTGTTTTATATTAGCTTGTCAAAGGTTACAGTTTTATATTTCTGTGCATTGTTTAACATTATTGAACATTTTTTGGTTATTATTTTAATTAAATAACAAATATTAAACTTCAAAAACATTAGCTAAGTCAGTGTTTTTCCTTATTTTCCATAGAGCTTGGAGAAAGCCATTGCGAGTCTGGTAAACAAAGACTTTCAGTTGGGCTTAGGGATGTTCCTGGAAGAGGTGGTTCATCAGGACAGGAGTTCAACAGGAGTAGGAGACACACATTGCAAACCTGTAAAAGAAGGAAAAATAGCAGAAGAAATTACATTCAAAGGCCAGAGATGATGGAAGTGGAATGTTGTGTGCAATGCAACAACGGCTTTATCTTTCATCCTGTACAACTAAAGTAGGACATGAAAAACAATGATAACAAAAGAATCTAGGCTAATTCAGTGGTGTACAATCCATTTCATCTTTTTTTGTTTTTTTAAACCTCCCAACCCAACACATAATCCGAGTAGGGTACACAGAGATTACTGAGGGGATAATTATTGAGTTATTTTTTATCAAATATAACATTAAGCCAGTAATGCTAATACATGAATTATGATAATCACATTTGTTATACATAAATTGGTGGTGCAGGGGATACAATATGTGGTGTGCCACCGGGAAGATTAATAATCATTAATCCTTCTTGTTCATGCAACCCCTTTCTTTTTTCATTTCAAAGGCTTTGGAGGATATAATACTGTCATGAATTAAAGAAATACTAAAACAAGTAGCATTTGGAAGATGTTTATTCAGCATCCGGTCCTCTTTGTTTTTGAGTTTTTTTACAAAGAGGAGACAATTTGATTAAAATTGTTCAATATATGATACTGATAGTAATATATAAATGTACAATTGAAAATATTTTCAAAGAGCAGAATCTAAAGCTACTAATGTCACTGGAGAGGAATAAATAGAAGACCTTTTAGAGAATAACCTTTTAGAGAATTGACAGTATCCTGTCAATTGCTTTCAAGGTAGACTCCTCAAGGGCTGCACTGTTTGTCACTTTTTCAGCAATCCTTTCAAAAACATCTACTGACATTTAAAAACCTCTACTGAGGACTTCTAAATGTATCACAGATGGTGTTAATAGCTGCATTAGGTAAATAATGTCCAGATTTTCATTCAAAGATTCTAGGAATTCTTTTGTTATCATCCTTATAGAACTGTGCACGTCAGAGCATAGTAGTATTGACACAATGCATTCAATAATGTTCTTTGTTATTTTTTTTGCCCTTGATATGAGTTTGTAGCTCAGGTTGGCACTATTTTGGGCTAAAACTGTTTCAGTCCTCATGAGGTTTTTCACCAAACCTTCCTTGAGTTTATCCTGGGTGGACCTCAGGATGTTTTCTGACACCACTTGAACTTGGATCTGTACAGTTTTGGGGCAGTGAAAGGATGAGCCAACTTCATGTCTAAATCCTCACCAAAAGTACATCTGAACACGTAAGTTCACTTAAAACTGATGCGGCTGAAGGAAATACACTGCTTTTCAGCTTAGCTTCTGATATGTGTTCATATATGAATTTTTAAAGCTTGATTCTTGGGCTGTAATGGCATCTGACACTTTGATCAAAGAGGTCTCACTAATGATATCGCTAACCCGCTTGGAAGCCTCTAGCTTGAAAGCCTTCTGGAGAGTACCTGTGCATTTATCTCATTATTGTCTGTGCCTTGGTTGTGATCCTCACTTGCGCAGTCAAAAATGATTGACTCCAAGACCCTTTCACAATGATTCATATACTCCTGCAGCTGCAGAGACTGGTAAATCAGATATTGTTTTTCCAGTGTAGAAATATAAGACATAAGATTGGTGAGAAGGTCCTGTGCAGTGATTTCCTCCTCATTTTCACCATTCTGCCAAAAGACAGCCACACCTGATTTTGGAGACCAAAATCTCTGGGATAATTGGGGAGATACTTGGCTTGGTGTCTCCAAAGCATCAATCGCGTCATATGCAGTGGACAGCTGGATTAAACTTTCATCAGATGACCCCTCATATGACAATTAACTTTGGCACAAACCTAAGCAGCCAGCTACCCCACAGCCAATTAGACCTATTTACTCCCCACAACTCAACCACAACTACCCCAACTGCTAAATAACCCCTTAACCTTAACTACCCCTCAAGACTAATTACCCCCCCACCTCCATATAGCCCTCATAAACAACTACCCAACATCAAAATCAAAATAACCCAACATCAAAATAACCCCTCTACTACTACAACCCTTTACTACAAATTACCCCACAGTTACTCAACAACTACACCATCAGCCAAACTGCTCTCAACAACTTCCTCCACATCTTAATAATCCCACAACTACAACTATCACAACAGCTACCCCTAAGAAACAATGACCAGATTAGGCTATTAGCCCTGAAGCACAATTACCCCAACATCTAAATACCCCCTCATCTTCAACTACCCCACAACCATAGCAACGCTCTTGGAATGTCCTGACATTCCATAGCAACCATCTAGCAAGACCATAGCACCCACTTGGTAACACTCTAGCAACGACTAGGGACCACTTAGTAACAAATTGGTAACACTAGGGACCACACAGCAAACCACTTGGTAACACCCTAGCAACAACTTGATACTCCATAGCAACCACCTAGCAAGACCATAGCAACCACTTGGTAAAACCCTAGCAACAACTTGAGACCCCATAACAACCACACAGCAACATGCTAGCAACCACTTAGCAACACATTAAACACCACTTGAGACTTTATAGCAACCACCTAGAACTTGGGACTCCATAGCAACTGCTTGGTAACATCCTAGTAACCACCTGGTGCTCCATTGTATCTCAGCATGCTTGACTGACATTGCATCATGGATGACGGCCCACCACTTCAAGCTCAACCCCAGTAAAACTGAGCTTCTGTACATCCCAGATACTCCCAACCCTTACCATGACCTCACAGTTTCCTTCAAGATCTCCCAGGTGTCACCATCTGATGCTGTCCATAACTTGGGCATAACTTTGGACAACCAGTTGTCGTTCTCAACTCATGTTTCAAATCTAACCCCGTCTTGCGGATTTTTCCTTTGTAACATATGAAGGATTCAGCCCTTTCTCTCGCAGGAAGCTACCCAGGTGCTTGTGCAGTCTTTTGTGATCTCAAAGCTAGACTACTACAACTCGCCTTTTGCTGGTCTTCTTCTAAGAGCCATCAGACTACAACTTGTCCAGAATGCAGCAGCATGACTGGTCTTCTATCTTCCAAAGTTCACACATGCCACTCCACTGCTGGGCTCCCCTCATTGGCTTCCAGTAGCTGCACACATCAGATTTAAAACCTTGATACTTGCCTACAAAGCCAAAAATGGACCAGCCCATCCATACATGAGGTCAATAGTCAAAGCCCGATCTGTATCTCAAGTACTTTGTCCTGGCTCCTAGATGGTGGAATGAACTTGCACTTGCTGTCGAGACAGCAGTCCCTTGCAGTCTTCAAACGCAGACTGAAGACCCATCTATTTGTGGAATATTTAAATGACCACTGAAACTAACTGAATGACTAACTGAAACTCGTACTTATTGTAATGTATTGTTTATTACACTGATGTTGGCTAACAAACTCTAGTACTTATTGTTTAATGCACTTATCATTGTCTAAGATAGAGCTTATGTATTTTGTACTTCTAGGCATCAGCACTGATCCCTGTATTTCTACAGTATTCTAGATCATTGGTATATCAGACTCTAACCTACTCTACTGGCTAGGATGTATTCAATGAGTAAATGACAGCACTTTTGTAAGCTGTTCTGGAAAAGAGTGTCTACTAAATGGCATAAATGTAAATGTAGCAGCGAAAAACACATTTCCCATTTCTCTTTATGATCCTTACCACCTTAGCAGTACAACAGTTTTTACCACTGTCAGTGGAGCTTTTAAGAACTGAATACAAACAAACAAAAAAAAGGCTATTTAACAAACCATATAATCTCATTTATATTGTAATTCATTACATTCCATAAAGTAAATAAAGCAGCTAGCTAAAAATTTAGTGGCTTATTTACTAGCACTTTTTGTAACACAGCTGTAACTATTGGTATAGTTAGCTAACTAGCTACATAACTGCATGTTTGTCTATAGTTGCAACTCATTGCACCCATAAAGTGTCATTAGGAGCATCATGGCTCATAAATTAAGAAGGTAGGTAGCTATCTTTAATTGTAGCTATCTTTAAAATCAACTTGTCTTATTACTTTAAAGTTTGTGATAACCTGAATTGCTAGCTACCTTCGGGTACAGGCAGGGTCTTGTTAGCTACACTTGTTCTGTGCTGCCGATCACCATACTTGAAACTTAGCTAGCTAGCTCCAAAAGCAGCAGTGACCATGCAGCCACGCACGGAATGGGGTGAAAATTCGGACCCATCATTTGACCAGTAAACCTGATGTGAAACAAGAGGAAAAAGTGTTATGGGCAAGTTGAAAAACACAGGTGTTTTCTGTGGTGGTCAATATTCTTTTTTTTGCCATTTTAGAACGCGTGGAATTACATCAAGTTCCTTTTAATTTGTATTACAATAGTTCTGAAACCTAAACTTCAGTTAAATCTATTTACAAATGCTGCATTAGCATGGTCACAGACATAAAGGCAGAATAAAAACAATTAAGTTAAAAAAAATGAATCAGTTGTGGTCTCACAACCTATGCTTTTTTGCATTTGTTTCTGCTTTAGTTTTTAACTATGTAACAGTTAATCTTTTCTAATATAGCATCTAGGGACCCTCCACATAAAATATGTCTCATTTCAATACGATAACCTTTGGAGCTCAATGAGGGATAAGTGTTTTTTATTTTTTTTATTTTTTATTTTATTTTATTTTTTTTAAATAACTGACTATTAAAAATATTCTGTGTGCCCGAGAACCATAATTTTTTCCCATGATAATTATTCAGTTCATTTCAAATTTAATTGTATAGTGCTTTAGACAACAGATGTCGCAAAGTAGCTTTACAGAGAATCTAGGTCCAGGCCCCTAATGAGCAAGTCAAAGCTGATTGTAGGAAGGAAAAACTCCTTAAACTCCCTAACTTAGAAGAAGAAATCTTGAGATGAACCAAGATTCAGAACCCATCGTCCTTTGTATCATGTTGCATAATATGCCAACACTAATACAAAGCAGTACCCTCGCCTAACGAGATCTATGCCAGTTCTTTCAAGGGGGACCTTGATTAAAGGTGGGGAGGGAGTTTTGGGAAGATCAGGCTGTTAAAGGAGCAATGTTATTTCTCCTTTATACTGACATTTAGTGGATTCTGTTCTAAATCTATTTTAAACATGGCCTTCTCCATGTGGGGGACCCACTCATTGGAGCATAAACTGGTTCTTTTGAGGACAGCAATGCAGTTTGATTCTTCATCTCATGTGATTAGCACATTATAAAAAAATCTGTTTCATAAATATTGTTCACTTATTACTCCTTTAACTAGCTGTCATTCACAGTATGTCACAAACCACAATCCCCAAACCTCCCCGGCTCCTCTTGTTCCAGGTCAGCCCGGATGGCTTTGAAGGCACTCCCTGCTCAAAAGAGGCATAAGTCTGGTACACACCTTTAGTTTAGCACCCACCCTTGAGTAACTGACTTATTAACCCTGTCATTCGTGGCCAGAATAACTGTGTGTGTGTGTGTGTGTGTGTGTGTGTGTGTGTGTGTGTGTGTGTGTGTATGTATGTATGTATGTATGTATGTATGTATATAACTGAGATGCTCTCAGGCTGAGTCTCTTGCCTCAAAGTCAATTCACAGCACAGCAATTTCTGCAATCATTATATTATTTCTCTAACCTGTCCAGGAAGATTTTTGTGGAATGTCATATAGTTTGAATGACCTATAATATAACCTTTTCTATGATATTCTAATGTGGCGTGATTGTGAGGCGGACGCAAATCTACAATCAGAATCGCGAAAACAGTCCAAGGTCAGTGAGCCAAATACAAAAAGCCCAGGAATACATCTTACCACACAAACAAAGGCACACGAGGACAAAAAAAGGAAGCAGGCTATAACACAAATACAAGCAATGATAAGAACACTTAACTAACATCAGTGAATACAAACAGGGGCTATGAATAACACAGAGGCTAGTATTGCATACACAGAGGTTAAGATTAACATGAGCTTTTATTCAAATACTTTTCCATTCAAAACTAAGGTGACAAAACTAATTGGCCCTGTAGCCGAGTAAACAGAAAAGTCTGCAGCTTAGTAAAGGTGACTCGGGTTGTGTGGACACTACACTACACTACTGGATTGTTAAATTGAACTATTGCGAAAGCTAAGTCTAGGGTAAAATTCAAGTGAATTTATAAGATATAGATTCAAGTGCTAAGGTAATTAAACCACTGCAGTTATTAAGATAACAACATAAGCTATAATGATAATTTTGGTTCCCCTCACATGTTCTTGTTGGGCATTGCCACTGGCAAAGGTCCAATTTACAGGCTTAAACAGTGATAATGACCACTGTATTGGTTCCTTGGTTCCTTCCTTGTTTGAGTGTTTGAGTTTTCTGTGTGGATTGTTTGTTTTTTTGTTTGTTTGTTTGTTTTGTTTTGGTTTTTTGGGGGGGTGTTTTATGTTTTTTTCTGATTCTTGTTTTTTTTTCTGTTTTTCTTTATTTGTTTGGGGATTTTTTTGTTTTCCATTGTTTCCTTTAGAAACATTATTCTGGTTTGCTTAGAGTTGTTTTATAACTGGAGAAGTTTCCCCAGTATACTTCTCAGGTTTCAGTAATAGGCTGGACAAAGGCTGCCATAAAGCTGTTTGTGAACCTCTTCCTTTCAGTCCCAGTTCTGATTTCTTTTCAACGAGTACGTTTTAAAAGGACAGCGAATTTGAGGGGCAGCTGAATGCAACACCTGGTCTGCATTTTCCCCCTTCACTTTTCTAAGAAAGTTACTTGGATGGAGGAACAAAAACTCCATAAAGCCAAAGGATGAGAAAAAGAGAATTAAAAGCAGGCGTGATACTGGATGGGGAGGAACGAGACACAAATATGGACATGAGTTTATTTTATATTGTAGCAAGGACAAAACAACAACAAAAAAGCACAATGATGAGCTGGCTGGTACAATAACTGCAAGAGTAATTGCTGGCAGAACAACAAAGAGTGCTGAGATGACGCAGAGGACTAGTGACCAGCACTACAAGAGTACCTGTGGGCTTTAAATAATAATGTGATTCAAGTCTCCAATGCAAACTAAGGGCGCACAGATTCTACTGTACATCCTGCTTGCATGGGCCATCTGGCCGAATCAACTGACTCTGGTAAGTTGTAGTCAGAAAAACTTTAGTTTATTAGCAGCAGGGCTGTAGGGCTGAGGTGTATGTGAGAAAGAAGGAACTGGTGTGAGAAGCAGAATGTGTGTGTCTGTGACTGTTATGGAACTCAATTAACTTTGTGTGTTTCTACAGTCACAGCATATACTTAGGCAGTAACAATGCAACAGTTGAGTTTACATAACCATTATGTGGAATAAACAGGATAAGCTGACAGAACATTGCATTGCGTCAGAGGAAGTGTAGGGTCGTAACCAACCGTTTCACATGAAGTCTCTCTATCTGTTTTGTGCTAATAGGGCTCAGCAACAGGGTAGAGGACAGCATATGTATGATTTAGATAAGAGCCTTTCTTTGGGCGTTACTGCCACTGTCGGTGTATAAAAGAAAGAGGACTGTACTATGAGACAGTTCTCTATCCCTGTCTTACAGGGAACAGAACTCAATAATTTCTTACTACTCAATGCATGAAGTTGTCTGTATTCGATGAGCTCTCATTTTCCACTACAGTGACAAGGTCATAGGGGTGAAAAGGCACAAAACTGGTTCAGGACAGTTGGAGATTAGACAACTTCTGTCAGCTGTTGTTATTTTAACTAAGACAAAGGAAATATTCTCTTACAACATTAAGTACAACTCAAGGTCAGCAAGGGCAGTTAGTTCTCTAGAGAGAGCATATGGTGCTGAATCATCAGGGTAGGGGCATGAGCAGTCCATACCTAAAACAGACAAGATCTTCTTCATTGTATACTAACAAAGTTGTTTTATTTACATTTTGATTTTCTTACAATTAACATTTACATATATTTGTCTGAAAAACTGCACTAACTTGCTTCATTCCACACAGTTTGAAAGACTGAATAATAATAATAATAATAATAATAATAATAAGTTCAATTTATATAGGTAAGTAAATAAAATTGACACAAATTGAAACAACTCAATAATTAGCAAATACGGATAAGAAAAGAGGTTATGAAAAGTGTTGGGAAAAGAGGTATGTTTTAAGTTGAGATTTAAAGGAGAAGCATGTAGAGCAGAGACGGAGAGATTGAGGCAAAGTGTCCCATAGTTTGGGGCCGTGACACTAAAGGATCTGGCTCCTACAGACACCAGTCTAAACTTGGGGATGGAGAGGAGACCTGCATTAGAGGACCCAAGTGTATTGGGGGGCAGTAAGGGTGTAAGAGTTGAGCTAGATAGGGAGGTGCAAGACCGTGCAGAGCTTTGGATGTAGGGAGGAGGATTTTGAACTGAATGCGCTCAGGGACAGGGAGGCAGTGTAGCTGATGTACACTAGGAGTGATGTGGACTGATTTCCTTATATGAAGGAGGATTCTTGCAGCTCACTTCTGGACATATTGAAGTGAGCAGATGGTTTTGTTAGGGATGCCAATGAGGAGAAAGTTACAGTGCCAATGAGGAGAGAGTAATCAAAACTGGTGATGAAGGTGTGAACCAAGGTCTCAGCGTCGTGTGTGGAGAGCATGGGCCTAAGCCTAGCAATATTACGGAGGTGAAAATGGCCATTTTTGACCATTAGACTTGACGTGGGGTTCAAAAGAGAGAGAGGACTGAATGATGATAAAGCAAATAAAGCAACAAAAGCTAATGTCACATTTTATTGTATGTGACTGTTTTATCAATATTTAAGTTGTATTATAATCAGGTATAGTCATATAAGAATTGTAGTAACTATGAACATTTAATAGTTGTGTGAACACTGGACATTTAAATGCTTTTAAATGTTCCAAATTGATCTTTAAATTTTTTTTTAGAGTTTCATAATGTAAAGGAAATACTATATGCTTCAGTGATTCACATACAGTCAACAGTGTCGTGGGAAAATGCTTGTGTAAGCAAAGAACGTTAAGGGAGTGTGACAATAGATCAGATAAGCAGGAAATATCTCTCTTGTTTTATTGCCTGCAAAGAAGAAACGACACCCAAGCAGACTGTTACCAGCTGGCCTGAAGAGATAAGCAATGCTTAAAGCTGATTGGTCTATGAGCCATAGCAACAAGAGGGAGGAAGTCCGTGATTGGTCAAAGCATACAGTTAGAATTGTATATTAAGCAACGCTCTGTATGACTCGGGGCTTCTCTTGGTAGTGAGCACCACACTCTGTGGAATCTTTCTTTTCTATTAAAACCTTTTTACTTATTATCCACATCTGACTCCCCGTTTCATTGAATTTCCACCACACATAACCAGAAGGAAAGAGTCCTGCCACTGCTGAGCCAATGTAGGTCATGTTATAAAAATGATCTTTGACCAAGTTAACAAAGATATCCTTGCAGCGGCAGGCATAATATTTAACCTTGCAGGCATAACAGCCATAAATATGCATCTTGGCTCTTCCCCTAGTGTGCATCTCTCTCTCTCTCTTTTTTTTCTTGTTTTGTAACAGTGGCTGTTGCAGTATCACTTCAAAAGAAACATGTTCTCCTTCCCAAAGCTTACATATGACTCTGCTAGCTCTGGCTATACCTCCTATGTGCTGTATAGTCCTATATAAATTAGTAATGTAGGTCTTAGCTGTGGACTCAGTTGCACTGTTGAGGATTCATCACCAACAGGTCTCTCATAGCTTTTAGATCCTTACAATGTCTGCAGAGCTATTCAGCATAAGTCTACGATCATTGAATATCTGCAGGCCTCTTCAGTACAACTCTACCCTCACTAAATGTCTGTGCTGGCACACAAATGACCTGCTGCTGGATGACCAAATCTGCAGTTACCCTGCAGTGCCTATAGCTGTCTTTCCACTTGGCTGTCAGACTTTCATCAAATTTCTCTTAAAATAATTCATGAGGATGAGCATTCATTCAGTTTCAAAATGCAACTTCAAAAAGTTATTTAAAAAACAAAAAAAAAACAAATTGGCTGGGCCTAATATGCCTTTAAATCTGCCAGTTTATATCTGGCATTAACTTGCATCACCAAAAAATGTATGTTTATGAAAGTGTAAACAGTTTTGATGATTCAGCTGACCTGCAATGTCCTTATTCTTATTGAAAATTGTATGTTTGTTTTATAGTATAAAATTCAAAAGGAAGATGGAATCCAACACCATGTATCTTACATATAGCATTATATTGAGGTTATTTCTGCAGTATGGCTTGTGGAAAATTGGGGTTCTGTACGCTTTCTGGGACACACAATGGCTAGCTATGCCTTGAACTATCAATATGACTTTAAAAACCAAGGTGACCCAACTAATTGGCCTTGTAAATGCGTGAACTGAAAAAGACTGGGTGCCTCATTTCTAATTGTTTTTGTAAGTCTATAAGTATAAACTGCACTTTGAAATACTTTTGAAACATCAAGACATTACATACCACCTCAGAAAACACACTGGATAGAAGTGTGTGGAAGAACAAAACTTCATAAATGCTGTTACAAGCAAAATTAACGGTAAACATGAACAAAAACTAAATAAATGTAAAGAAATAAGGGGGAAAAGGGAGTGAAAGGCTTGGACAACCTGAGGAAGAAATGGCAAGGAGGAATAAGCCACACGCACACATGAATGTACAATTTCAACTGTTTTTTTCCATTTTCACTGGAGCCACCAGACAGCTATAAACGTCTTGGTGGTGCTGCGAGCCAGCTTCACTGATAGCTGCTGAAAGCCCAAGCAGTGTCAAGAAAAATGACCCCAGCATCCTCCTACCTAACAAATACCCTAAAGACAAAAAGAAGATTAAGAATCCCAACCACTCTGAACTCGAAAGGGAAATACAATGTCTGGGACACACCCCCTTTCCTAGTGTGATTAAAAACATGCTGTATGTAGTGCGATTCCCGTAGTATAGTAAAATACTCAAAATATTTCACGTATCGTAATATGAAAACCTCTATGTTTGATTGTATCAATGAGTGAAAGAGCATGTGTGCGGCTGCCGCACGGCAACTACATTCACAGCCACATTTATCCTCCAAGCTTCGCCTCTGCTCTCAATTGTCTGCTGAATGCTGACACAAATGGATCTTCAGCAACTCTTAATCAGTGAGATGAAGATGAACAATAAACAAGGGAACTCCATTTTCCATAACAAACCCAGAGTGGGTGGGGGGTTAAAAACAGGTTTATTAGGTTATCATTTACAATTATGGTAAGAGAGGCTTACTGTAACATTCAGTTTAAACTTCCTTATAGCAAATGTCAGCTACAAAATAAAGATATATTGAAATGAGAAGATTACTTTTGTTATACTTCAAGGGTGTTTCCTGCTTGAGAAAATGCTTCCTGGTTATGGCATTTAAATACTGATCAGGTCCAGTGGTATAAACACTTGAAGCCTCATCTGCATCTCTGACCAACAACACAGCACAATGTTCTTCCTGAAGCTCTCTCTACTCATGCGTAAGTTCTGTCCATGTTTCTGAAGCAAAAACTAATTGCACTTTTAGTGCAGGTCATACTGCAACCAATACAGGACTCTTTAAGTATGAAATCTGTGTATTAGCCCAAGGAAAACACCAAATTGCATTGAATGCTACCATAGGACAAGCACCGATTTACATTCAGTTTGGGCTGTTTTAGAGGTAGTTAAAGGAGTCTCTTTTTTTTTCTCGTTTTCTTTTTGTCAGTGTTGGCTGTAGCTCCTGACTTGCTTGTTCATGCGGGTAAGTATTAAATGCACCAACAGCATCAACTCCTCACACTGTTAACATTGTCATGGTCTTTCTTTATTACTTTCTTCTCTGTGTTTTTAAGAATTAATTTCTTTATATTATCAGTGACTACAGTCACTTATCTGTACATGAGCATTTATTTATGCATTATTAAGTTTACATACTGTAACATTATAAATATTAATAATAGAAATATTTTAACAGTATGAATCACATCTCACCTGTCATGTTCAGTCCCTTCAGCGTTCCGTGTTTTCTCTATCATGTGTAGTTTCGTTTTGTACTTACATTGTTTGATTGCGTACACCTGTCGCTCATTGCGAGTTTGGTTGTATTCTCCACATACAATAAAAAGCCTTGTTTAAAAATCTGGCTCATTACAATCTAGATCTTCAGTCTTTGGCAAAGAAAATCTACCTTGGCTTTTAGCATTTTTGAACTATGACTAAACGCAAACAAGGGTAAATGTTTGCAGAAATGTAACTTTGTCTTGGATTGTCACATTTAACAGGAATTAAACAATGATTTCTGCTGTGGTTTCTGTGTCCTGTAGAGACCAGTGTGACCTGTGAAGGAGATAATGCTGTTTTGACATGTGGTTGGTACAGGCTTCTCTTTGACATGTATCCCCTTATATGATGAAGATTATGAGACAATGTCCTATTAAATCCAACTATAAAGCACATTCAAGAAAAACTGAGTAAAGATGTCTGTTTTTAATAATATACATGTATTTCATGTATTCAAGATGATGAGACAATAACTCAGTACCTCCCACTGTTTGTGAGTGCAGACCATGCCTTTAATTAATCAGATACAGTTTGAGGAGTAAACTGTATAACTGTAGAGGGGGAAAGGAACTCCGAGCACTGGATCTGGACTTCTGCTTTGTGTCAAAAAGCCAGATCTCACTTTGGGTAAAGAACCGATGAATAAGTGCAGGAGATGAGGAGAAGCACAGGTGATGGGATGGTTGGGGTGCACAAAGTTTGACACAGAGGTCAGAGGGGAAGTTGGGTATGTATAGGAAGTTGCATAGGAGGCAGGGAGTTAAGATGTGGGCTTTCTCCCAAACTATTACAATCATTTAAATAATTGATATGTTATAAGGAAACTTAAGTAACGATGGTTTCCAAACATACACAGAATTCTTTCAGTGCAGTCTTACTCTCCCAGCACTGCTTATCTCATTTTTGCAACTGATCTGTGCACACATTTGCACACATGCAGTACCATGCACACTGCAAGGTACTGTACAGGATGTAAGCTATCTTCATATATTTTACTGCTGCTTTCCTCAATCATAGTAACCTGTTTTTATACTAAACTCCTTAAATTGTAGGAGCTGGTGTTTTGAATATCCTCAGTGCTAACTATGGCCGAATTGATTCCACAACGTGCTCTGCTGGACGACCCAGCAGCCAAATCACTAAAACCGACTGTTATGCAATCAACACATTGTCTGAGGTTACAAACAGGTGAGTCCAACTAAACTTCAAATTCAATGTATGACCATCGTACTTTTATATTCATTTCTAAAGGGCCAATCTAAATGGAGAAAACAATACTAGAATCTCACATACTACAATGACTAGACTTTCTTAATTTATCTAAATACTCAAATGATAGAATAAGTAAAACATTTTACAAATACTAGAAAATACATTTTTAGCCACTGCACAAATGTGGCAGTGCAAAATCCAAACATTTAAGTCCATGACTATCATCAGTGCAAAGGTGATCAAAATGAGGTAAGAACAAAGATCCAGGTGGATATTATAAAGTAATAATTAACAATGGAAATCGACTTTTTTTTTTCATTGAGTTTTTTTTTTATTTCTCTTTACATTTTTTCCCTCCACAGATGTGACGGCAAAAGCAGCTGTGTAGTACCTGCCACAAACTCTGTCTTCTCTGACCCCTGTTATGGCACTTACAAGTACCTGAGCATTAAATATTCCTGTGTGGTGCACAGTGAGTTTCTCTTTTGTCATCACCCATTTATATTGTTCACTGCTCTCAGTTTACCACTGAAGTGGCTTAGACCCTGTTTACACCTGTTCAATTATGCAAATTGTTTGTATTCTCCACATACAATAAAAAGCCTTGTTTAAAAATCTGGCTCATTACAATCTAGATCTTCAGTCTTTGGCAAAGAAAATCTACCTTGGCTTTTAGCATTTTTGAACTATGACTAAACGCAAACAAGGGTAAATGTTTGCAGAAATGTAACTTTGTCTTGGATTGTCACATTTAACAGGAATTAAACAATGATTTCTGCTGTGGTTTCTGTGTCCTGTAGAGACCAGTGTGACCTGTGAAGGAGATAATGCTGTTTTGACATGTGGTTGGTACAGGCTTCTCTTTGACATGTATCCCCTTATATGATGAAGATTATGAGACAATGTCCTATTAAATCCAACTATAAAGCACATTCAAGAAAAACTGAGTAAAGATGTCTGTTTTTAATAATATACATGTATTTCATGTATTCAAGATGATGAGACAATAACTCAGTACCTCCCACTGTTTGTGAGTGCAGACCATGCCTTTAATTAATCAGATACAGTTTGAGGAGTAAACTGTATAACTGTAGAGGGGGAAAGGAACTCCGAGCACTGGAGCTGGACTTCTGCTTTGTGTCAAAAAGCCAGATCTCACTTTGGGTAAAGAACCGATGAATAAGTGCAGGAGATGAGGAGAAGCACAGGTGATGGGATGGTTGGGGTGCACAAAGTTTGACACAGAGGTCAGAGGGGAAGTTGGGTATGTATAGGAAGTTACATAGGAGGCAGGGAGTTAAGATGTGGGCTTTCTCCCAAACTATTACAATCATTTAAATAATTGATATGTTATAAGGAAACTTAAGTAACGATGGTTTCCAAACATACACAGAATTCTTTCAGTGCAGTCTTACTCTCCCAGCACTGCTTATCTCATTTTTGCAACTGATCTGTGCACACATTTGCACACATGCAGTACCATGCACACTGCAAGGTACTGTACAGGATGTAAGCTATCTTCATATATTTTACTGCTGCTTTCCTCAATCATAGTAACCTGTTTTTATACTAAACTCCTTAAATTGTAGGAGCTGGTGTTTTGAATATCCTCAGTGCTAACTATGGCCGAATTGATTCCACAACGTGCTCTGCTGGACGACCCAGCAGCCAAATCACTAAAACCGACTGTTATGCAATCAACACATTGTCTGAGGTTACAAACAGGTGAGTCCAACTAAACTTCAAATTCAATGTATGACCATCGTACTTTTATATTCATTTCTAAAGGGCCAATCTAAATGGAGAAAACAATACTAGAATCTCACATACTACAATGACTAGACTTTCTTAATTTATCTAAATACTCAAATGATAGAATAAGTAAAACATTTTACAAATACTAGAAAATACATTTTTAGCCACTGCACAAATGTGGCAGTGCAAAATCCAAACATTTAAGTCCATGACTATCATCAGTGCAAAGGTGATCAAAATGAGGTAAGAACAAAGATCCAGGTGGATATTATAAAGTAATAATTAACAATGGAAATCGACTTTTTTTTTTCATTGAGTTTTTTTTTTATTTCTCATTACATTTTTTCCCTCCACAGATGTGACGGCAAAAGCAGCTGTGTAGTACCTGCCACAAACTCTGTCTTCTCTGACCCCTGTTATGGCACTTACAAGTACCTGAGCATTAAATATTCCTGTGTGGTGCACAGTGAGTTTCTCTTTTGTCATCACCCATTTATATTGTTCACTGCTCTCAGTTTACCACTGAAGTGGCTTAGACTCTGTTTACACCTGTTCAATTATGCAAATTGTTTGTATTCTCCACATACAATAAAAGGCCTTGTTTAAAAATCTGGCTCATTACAATCTAGATCTACAATCTTTGGCAAAGAAAATCTACCTTGGCTTTTAGCATTTTTGAACTATGACTAAACGCAAACAAGGGTAAATGTTTGCAGAAATGTAACTTTGTCTTGGATTGTCACATTTAACAGGAATTAAACAATTATTTCTGCTGTGGTTTCTGTGTCCTGTAGAGACCAGTGTGACCTGTGAAGGAGATAATGCTGTTTTGACATGTGGTTGGTACAGGCTTCTCTTTGACATGTATCCCCTTATATGATCAAGATTATGAGACAATGTCCTATTACATCCAACTATAATGCACATTCAAGAAAAACTTAGTAAAGATGTCTGTTTTTAATAATATACATGTATTTCATGTATTCAAGATGGTGAGACAATAACTCAGTACCTCCCACTGTTTGTGAGTGCAGACCATGCCTTTAATTAATCAGATACAGTTTGAGGAGTAAACTGTATAACTGTAGAGGGGGAAAGGAACTCCGAGCACTGGAGCTGGAGTTCTGCTTTGTGTCAAAAAGCCAGATCTCACTTTGGGTAAAGAACCGATGGATAAGTGCAGGAGATGAGGAGAAGCACAGGTGATGGGATGGTTGGGGTGCACAAAGTTTGACACAGAGGTCAGAGGGGAAGTTGGGTATGTATAGGAAGTTACATAGGAGGCAGGAAGTTAAGATGTGGGCTTTCTCCCAAACTATTACAATCATTTAAATAATTGTTATGTTATAAGGAAACTTAAGTAACGATGGTTTCCAAACATACACAGAATTCTTTCAGTGCAGTCTTACTCTCCCAGCACTGCTTATCTCATTTTTGTAACTGATCTGTGCACACATTTGCACACATGCAGTACCATGCACACTGCAAGGTACTGTACAGGATGTAAGCTATCTTCATATATTTTACTGCTGCTTTCCTCAATCATAGTAACCTGTTTTTATACTAAACTCCTTAAATTGTAGGAGCTGGTGTTTTGAATATCCTCAGTGCTAACTATGGCCGAACTGATTCCACAACGTGCTCTGCTGGACGACCCAGCAGCCAAATCACTAAAACCGACTGTTATGGAACCAACACATTGTATGAGGTTACAAACAGGTGAGTCCAACTAAACTTCAAATTCAATGTATGACCATCGTACTTTTATATTCATTTCTAAAGGGCCAATCTAAATGGAGAAAACAATACTAGAATCTCACATACTACAATGACTAGACTTTCTTAATTTATCTAAATACTCAAATGATAGAATAAGTAAAACATTTTACAAATACTAGAAAATACATTTTTAGCCACTGCACAAATGTGGCAGTGCAAAATCCAAACATTTAAGTCCATGACTATCATCAGTGCAAAGGTGATCAAAATGAGGTAAGAACAAAGATCCAGGTGGATATTATAAAGTAATAATTAACAATGGAAATCGACTTTTTTTTTTTCATTGAGTTTTTTTTATTTCTCATTACATTTTTTCCCTCCACAGATGTGACGGCAAAAGCAGCTGTGTAGTACCTGCCACAAACTCTGTCTTCTCTGACCCCTGTTATGGCACTTACAAGTACCTGAGCATTAAATATTCCTGTGTGGTGCACAGTGAGTTTCTCTTTTGTCATCACCCATTTATATTGTTCACTGCTCTCAGTTTACCACCGAAATGGCTTAGACCCTGTTTACACCTATTCAATTATGCAAATTGTTTGTAGATTTTCTTGATAAGATTTTAATCATGGGTATTTACACTCAGCAGTAAAATGCATCTCTGATTAGCCAGAGTGAAATCTGATTGGTGAAAAATTGATAGCATGAAAAATTCTAAACAGCTCATACCTTTCAATATTTTTTGGAGAAAGATACCAACTGCAATATTTATGCTTTGGGGAGGATTATGCACAGTTATGTGGTGTGACAACATGTTGGGAGGGGTTTTGGTTGTCAGGTGTGGTTCAGAGATACCAATGTACATATGTAGCATCTGGCTAAAATGTACTTCAGACAACTATATATATATATATATATATATATATATATATATATATATATAGACACACACACACACACACACACACACACACACACACACACACACTTCAAGGTATACTTTCTTTCTTTAACTCTTTCAATAATTTGAACAGTAAGGACATTGTTGAGAAAATCATCTTTCTCGTTACTGCTATTGACTGCTCTTTGTTTTCTTACAGAATAACTGAAGACATTTCAGCTTCTTCCCTGGTGTCCTCTTCAATTTGAAAAGGATTCAGATTAAGTTAAAATATGTAACCCTTCAGTATCCCATCCTGCAGAGGCATTGATATACTACATATATTAAATGACTGTAATGATTGTACTTTAACACCTTACTTCAGGGCTGATGAATATTTGAGGGATCCGCCTGGCACTAGTGGTTACAATCAACATTTGGTATGGACAATGACATACATAATTGTAACTGAAAAAGATACAAAAATACTCTACCATCAGCTAAGACAAATGATATGAAAGCATATTTGCCAGCAGGGAAATACATATTACTTAAACAATATTTTTGGTATATAGCATAAACACATTAGCAAAACAAGTTAGCAAAAAAAGGGGGTGTTTTTTTTTCATCTATCCTTTTGTTCTCTGAGATTTGCTTGCTCTGTAGCCTTTTCAAAGGATGGTGAAGGTGCATGTTAATAAATGCATAATCAGAGTGAAGATTATCTTCCTTTGTCTTTGCCTCTAGAAATACTAGAATGACTAAAGGCTTTCTGTAAATTCTAGAAAATACATAGATCATAATTTCTAGAAAAAAGTACAGTTGCAGTGCAGTTTGCCAATTTTTCAGTCCCTGACTGAAGTGTAAAACTTAAAGGTAATACAAATGCTATTAAATAATAACAGAAATATAAGGCAAGTTACTTTACAAAGAAATTAAGATTCAGCTTTTAGAATTCTATAATTGTTGTGACATGATGTATTGGGATGGGTTTTGCTTGTCAAATGTAGTTCAGACAGACCAGCGTGTTTATATTCATATTTATGTAACACCAGGGCGTGAGGTGATGTTCCATTCCAAGGTTGGGTTTCAGTATTGCAGAATTGTTCATTTAGTCATTTTGTTCCATTTCTTCATAAAACTTCTCAATTCCTTCAGTCCCAGTTCCCTCTGATAATATTAAGCTAAGGGGTGTTGGCTCTTCTATTTTCTGCTTTACTGATTTATTTCCCATAATGTATCTTTTTTTGAAATGTTGAAATTATAGAGCGGAATGATAAAATAAATGGAATGGAATAAAACTGTAACGAGGAGGCTTTAAGGAGGATGCGGGGACGAGTAGCGTGGAACACCAACGCCCGTTTATTTGACATTCAGACACGCACACTATCAGAAGCAAAAACCAAACTGGAGTAACTGGATTAACTTTCAACAGGCAAAGCAACTGAAACTTAAAATCATCGACGTCTGTAAACAATTTATTGAAGAACCATTAAAGAATCTACAAGACATGCAGCAAAGATAAACGTAGTGGCCAGCTGCAACGGCTGCTTGCACATGACCAAAATGTGACAAATGTCAACCATAATAACAAAATAACTATGTTACGACTGACCGAGAAATGCGACATAACCACAAAGCTTTTACCATAGCCTCCTGGGAAATTAACGGCCAACCAGAAAATAAAGGAGTCGACAAAGCATTTTAGTGTTTCGCTACTAAGAAGACAATGAAAACGTAGGTTACGATTATTTTGTCAGTTTAAAGTTAGGCCGTCAAGTCGTAAGCCATACCTTACCTCTAGGCTATACGTATAGAAACTTGAGAACAGTTTCCAAGCGTGAAACCGACGTTGTCCGTATAGCCGCGGTTAATTGTTTCCTTGCTGGTTCCTCAGAAACGTTTCTCAGACTCGGTGCACAACGCCTACCACAGTCTCCGTATACGTCACTACAGGTGAGCGGACCCAGCCTGCAGCGCGAGCCGGGCTAAAGTACAAGTGGCACTCGGCCATGTCTAATTCCCGAGTGTTACACATATTACGCTGTTTTTGCGGTTTCCCCCTGGATACGAATTGAATTGAGAGTGCCTCTTAAACCTTTGAACTTAATCAGGTAGCAAAAAGGAGAAAACGGAGCGCAGCATGGAATTCCAAATTCGCATTTAATGAAGGAGAATACAAGTAGAATTAAATTCAAAGTGAGCTCTATAGAACATATAATTAATCCATTTTGGTTGAAATAAATATATATAAATATATTTACTACAATTTCTGTTTTGTGACTGCAGCAATTTTTGGAATTAAATTTGTTCTCATTCCATTTCAGATTCCAATTCAATTCAAATTACAACTTGAACTGAATGCAGGCCAATTCTTTAATTATGAGTTTCGCGCCGCGCTAATTTGCTGCAGTCTAAAAGGCCTGATCTAGGCCTATCTCATTAGCCAAAGTAATTTATGAGCTGAGTCAGCTGTGATAAAGCTGATGTAAGCAATTTAGAACTCTCGCTAAACGAGCTTTACATCGGGATCGCGTTCACTAAAATACCTGTTCTAAGGGGAAAAAATGTCTGTGACTGCCCCCTGTAATCAGCAACTAAGCACTTCAGCCTGGTCCATCTGCAATAGCTAACACATCAGGAAACGTCTTTATGGAGAGAAGGTCGTCCTTGTTCGTCAGTTATTTTTTATGTACATGCAGCACACAGAACAGAAAGGTGGGGCCCTAGCTGCAATATCACAACCCCCCAGTTAACTGATTGATGCGGTCAGTGGCAGTCTGGGGACCCCAGAGTCAGGGTTCTTGTCTCAAGGTCTCCAACCCTGAATGCAAGTCCCCTTGTCTCTGGGTGGTCCTGACATTTCTCTGGTGCCCACAGAGTACTGAAACCTCCAAGAGGTGTTTGTAGAATGTGAGAATATACCCTACAATCATGCCTGTGTGGGCCCACTGTGGGCTACCTGGGGACTCTGACAGTTAGGGCTAACCCACAGAAAACTCTGTGGTCTGCATCCTTGCACCCCAGGGGGCCCTTAATAATTTTATTTGGGCAGTACACTGTTCAGCTAACCCACAGATAACCCAACACAGGCCTGCGGTGGGTCACTGCACACTGGGTCCATGTTATTTTGCATAGCCTGGATACTGTGACAAATGTCTTCCAGCTGCCTAGATGGGATTATCATTTATATCAAGTAAATTACAACTTGAAACTTAAAACAGAGCACAGTACTAAAATTTGTGCACCATAACTCCTATCAAACTAAAATATATGTGAATTAAAAAGTTCCAAATAAATTACAAAAAAAAACAAAAAAAACAACCCTTGTCCAGATCTACTGGGGGGAATAACACTAACAGACAAAAGATAAAGGAAAAGCCAACATGAGGTGCTGTTAAGCCAAAAGCTTCCCAAAGAGCTTCAAATGTACCTTTAGCATTGATTCTACAGTGTCTGGAATTATGAAGGTCGTAGCATATGATTTACATAACTCATGAGATCATTCAGTATTGTAGATTAGTTGTTGCAGCCCTAGGAAATGTATATACAACTTTATTCAATACCTACAGTAGCCTGAATTGAAAAGGTAACTTAACTGTTAACTAGTAGTATAGTTGCATGCAGAGCTTCCTTAGTCTTTTTCTTTAGTTTGACATTTGTTAAGAAAAATTGGTAAATTGTCCCCCATTAAGATTTTTTTTATGCATTTGATTTTTAACAAATTAATCGAGCTTTGCATGGGTGGTTTGCCTGATGCAGAGATCAAAACATTCCCTAATAGATAAAGGAGCTTTAGAATAACCAGCACGAGAACAGCTGTATCAGACTCTGGTGACATGTGCAGAGACTTTAATTTTTTTGTGTTCTGTTTATTACCATAATGGCTGCAAACATGTCAGGAGTGTTGATCTATCATATCTTTTAAAAAAAAATTCATGATATTTTTGTTCTCAGTATTCTAGTATTTTGGCCTTAATTTTTAAAGAGCCTTAAGGGATTCTTTTATTGAACTACAAGAGAGTGACATTTGCTTGCCAAAAGCAGCTTTATCCATGAAAAAGGAGCGGTAGTCACAAGGAGGTAGGTCTAGCTTTAACAGAATGCCAGATCTACCTGTAACAGAGTAACTTAAAAGTGGAAGAGCCAGAATGTAGACAGACCTGAGGGGATCTGTGAGATTTCAGCACCCAATGGGTAAAAGATCTGCTAATGTTGTTAAAATGATGTTATTCAAGTGAGATCACATGCTTGTTTATTTTCATCATGTAGTTGTTACAGCTCTATATGGAAAAGCCTATAAACGAACATGAAGTCACTCTGTCATTTTGAAAAGTGCAGTATATAGCATTCCCCAAACAAGGTCAAATATGGTTTATATGAATATAGTTCAGTACTAGATAAAGTTCAGTTAGTCTTGAGGGAGTGGTATTAAATTCAGTACATTAAGCAACAAGTGGCTTTTAAAATCTCTTCAGGTGGTGATATGTCATGGTCATCAAAACGATGTTCACACTCCTTGAAATTGACCTGTAAGAAAATTATACTATATAGGATGGTATAGTTTAATTTTATACTGTTTTTCATCTCTAAGGGAATTATGTTTTATATAATCATATAGTGGCACCAATTGGCACCCCTGTAAAAGCCCCAATATAAATGTAGCATCATTATAATGATTAGTCTAAAGGAATGCCAGCTTATGACAGCTATATTACAATCGATCTTTTGAAAGCAAAACAGTAAACAGAATCACGAGTCATCTTTCAAATCATGTTCAACGAACAAATGTGAATTGGAAAATAAATGTTTAGCTTTACTACAACTGCGCAGATATAAAGCTTGTTCATATCAAATTATTCAAATGATCAAATAAATGATCAAAAACCAAACAATTTGTTTTAGCTATTTATTATGAGCCAAAATGATCTTCTGTCAATTTGTCATGATCAAAAACGATCTTTTTAGCTGTCTAAACTTACTAAGTTAACTAATTCATTCATAGCACCTCATTTTAGAACTGATTTGAATAAAAAATGAACAACTGAACAATCTAAACTAACTAACCTTTAACGTTTTGGCGACCAGCCCTTTTCTCATTGCCACTGTTCATGGAGTCCATTGAACTGAATTGAGCCCTTGTGTTCGAAACTGGTATAGCATGCTAACAGTTAGCCCTTCGCTCCTATGTGATACATTTTCTCATCTGGTTCGGGAAGGTTAAGTTGGACAAATGGAGTGTTTGTATTGAATTGAATTGAATTTGCTTAATAAAGTCAATTTAAAAATGGTAAGGGGGACAAATTTCAGCCGCTCCTTGCTTGTCGAAGTTGGTGTAACATGCTAAATGTTAACGAAGATTTATTTTACATGGGACCTCAACAGCAGAAAAAAAAAAACTGGGTTAAATTGTTCCACTTAGGATTTTTTTTTACATAGGTAAAAAATAAACTAGATCTTTGACTCTGGAACACACTTCCAGGAATGATTTTTACAGTAAACCTCAGGGCTTCCCAATTACATATATATAGTGTTTTATTGTTTGTAAAACAAGACACAATAAAGAGGCCCAGCATTTAAATGTCCTTTTAGTGCAAGTGTGTTGTGCATGAATGTAGACAAAACACACACCCCAATTATGTTCGTTTTTTTTTTTTTTTTTCTATTTTTCATTGGCCTGTTGTTATTTGCATTTGTTCAGTAGTATGCAATCACTCAGGTCCTAAAAGAACAGACATGTGACCTTTGTTGCAACTTTCTCACTGCTTCCACTGATTGTCATGTATGTACTTATGTTTGTAAAATTTTTTACATGCAGAAATATTTATGACAGTTGCATGTAGTTGGCACTTAATGTTGTCATTACATCCTGCTCCGTGAGCTGGAGGTAGCTGGATATAGAAAAATGAAAAATGGCAGCAGGCGCAAGAAAAATAAATTATTATGCATATAGTCGAATGCCACAGCTGATACGTAGATTCAGAATCAGATTTAAATCGGAGGTCCGCTAAGTCAGTACCCTCCATAACTCACAGGAATACCACAGAGCCAAAACAAAAGTCAAGAGTATACTAAACAGACAAGGCTAACCAGAGAGACACATCAAACAGAAGAAGAAAGCAGGGCAGTAGTATCCCGCCCTTCATATAAACAAACCCACAAAGCAATGCAAAGATTATAGGAGACAGCTGATAGGAGTGATGAGTAAGAAATGGGGTGGAACTAAAATCAGTGAGCACAGTAAACTATGTGGAGACACACAATGGTGACAGGAGAACACATGCTGAATATAAACAACAAGCTTAAACCAAGGCCTGCTGGAAAGAGAACTTAAAAATCATCCAATACACAGTCCTTACTGCCTAGCTGAATGGCGGTGTTACAGGAAGGAAATCTCACAGTTGCCTTCTTTCCACAGGTCAAGGACTTTGAAAATTTCCCACATGAAATGCTGAAAAGGTACTAATATACAACATGAAAACAACAGTGACAAGAATTATGATATGGCATGAATCAACACTGGTTAGAAATGTATATCATTAAAAAAAGAACTGGTATAGGGATCCATCATTCACTAAACGAAGCTGAGTAACACAAAAAGCTCACACTACATGTAAAGAGAAAGCAAAGGATTGAAAGTGTCATTTACCAAATTACACTTAAAAACAATCACAAGCTTTTACTCAGACAGAGTAAGAGGATCAGAACTGAAAGTGTTTAATATTCCAAAATGCAACAGTATAAAATCTCATATGCAAAATAGTCATGTAAGGATTAAGCAGTATATTTGGTGAAGTTCTTACAGGATATAGTGTTGGAGGATATTCAATCCAGTATAGCAGATACAGTGTTAGAACAACTTGTATCTGTTAATAGAAGATGTGATCTTTCATCACTAGAACAGAGTCCCAGTATATTGTCTGTGGCCATAATTGTGCACACAATTATCATCATTGTTTTTCATGCCCTGTTTCCATCATCTTTGGCCTCTGAATGTAATTTCTGCTGCTCTTTTATGGGCTGACAGTGTGTGTCTCCTGCTCCTGTTGATGAACCATCCACCTCTTCCAGGACCATCCCTAAGCCCAACAGAAAGTCTTTGTTTACCAGACTCGCAACAGCTTTCTCTAAGCTCTGTGGAAAATAAGGAACAACACTTACTTAGCTGAAAATTTGTTGTGCAATAAAAGTTAAAAACGAAAAAAAAAAAAATGTTCCTTGTTCATTAAGCTACAATTCTTATTTTGATCGCACAGAAACTTAAAACTGTACCCTTTGACATGCTTATACAAAACAAAGACCTGCTGGTCACACCTGCTTTTGGTACATGGCAGAAGGGACAGCTAGTGTTGCCAGATTGGAATGGTAATTTCCAGGCCAACAATTATTCACAATTTTACTAAATGTATGAAAAATTGCCGAAATCAAAATTCAGCAATAACAGTAAAGTACAATGGCTTCCATAACCAAAAATAAATAACATTGATCTAGTTCTACCCCATGTTCTGTAAACCATGACAGTAAAAACCTTGAAAGTTGCTAATAACATTTAAGCACTTATACATGCAGAGAGAAATAGAGACAAAAATGTTATCAATAATAATAACTCTAAAAATTATAATAAACTTTATTTGTACAGCACTTAAAAACAGTTTACAACATTCTTTACAAAAAATAAAGAATTATTAGAAGGATAATAGATCTTAGGTCATCTTGAGATGATGGAAAAATAAAAGGCAAATATTACAAAAACAAGTGATTAAAATAAAGTTAAATATGATAGATTGAAATAAAGGCTAAACATACTTTCCATATTTTTTTTGATAAATGAAAATATGTGAAGATATGTTTTAATATCATATGGTTTCAGCATCACTAAACTGAAATCACAGCAAAGTTGCATCCTTCTTTCTGATCCTACCTTGTCAAAAGTCAAGGAACACAACATAGAAGTTGTCACACTGGGTTAGAAAATGCAAAAAAACAAAAAAAAGTCTGACGTTTTACTTTTCGCAGGGCTGTTTTGGGGCTTCACTGTTCTTCATTCCCAACACTCATAATTGGGCCCAGGACTGGAAATGTATAATTTATAACAAAATCGTATCAAAACCGGTCTGAATTGACACCGACGCTGCATGAATGTGTGGCTAATTAACTGTCTTTCTAGGTAGCTTAACCTAGCTATGATAGCTAACGCCAGTAGTGATGGTTGATTGATGTATCATTTTCAAATTGGCCCATTTTCACCAAACATGTTGGTTTCCATGTCATACAATTACTGACAGGTTTTAGTAAATATTTATTTCTACAACTAGTCTCAGCACAAATTGATCTTGATCTCCAGTAGCCCTCGTAATGTGGTGCATGCAGAGACAAGTGATTCTTCCTCTCAGGTGATCTGCAGCCAGAGACATGTTGAGAAGAAGAGCAGCAGTTGTAGCGTCTCTCTTCTTTTAATGTCTGCTTCTCCATGCAGGTATGTCTGTACTAATTCTGAAACTTTGTGATGAGTATTTATTTATCTAGGAATGGGCCACATTAGCTCATTAAAATGCAGAGGCACTGGAATACAAATCCACCAGTGCTGATTGTCATAGTTTTTGCTGGATTTCTAATATAATCAAGCCCATGATTGCCTTATGCACTCTGTAATTTATTGGGAAACAACTTCAGTACCGGGTTTGAAGTGTGTCCTAAAGAAACAGCAGAACATCTCTGCAAGAGCCTCTCAGGATCTTGGACTTTCAGTGCGCTGTGTGCAACATGTTTAGTTATTCTTCGTCTGTCGTTAGTGATAGTTTTATATGTGTGAAATGTAGATTAATTGCTAGTCTGATGGAGAAGATTCTAGCGCTAGCGCCCTTAGAAAGCGTTAGACCTATCGAGGAGCTAGAAGTACAGCTCTGGATGTCTTAGGGGAAGTTAGCAAACCCTCAACCCCACCACTACAGCCCTTGCAGCGGGGCGAATGGGTGAGGTTTTGGTGAAATAGCCAAGCTTCGACTCCCCCACGGGAGCACTACACATCCGAAATTCGCGTATCCAACAGGTTTGCCCCACTCAGCGAGGCACCTGTTGAGAAGGGTTTTGAAAGAGCTCTGGTTGTAGGAGACACTATTTTTGCGACACGTTAAATTAGCTATAGGCCTTTAGGGACGCCAGCAGCAGTAGTTGGCTGTATACAAGGAACCAGGGCGCCAGACATTGTAGGTAATCTTAAGGTTTTAGGCAAGCATAGGTTCTCTAAAATAGTTTTTCACGTAGGAGCTAACGATTTACACCTTCGTCACTCAGAGATTACTAAAAATAATATTGAAGAGGTGGGTCAATTAGCGAAGGCGATGTCCGATGCTGTAGTATGCGCTGGTCCCATCCCAATGCGGCACGGCGATATAACATACAGCCGGTTATCTTCGCTGAACTGCTGGATGACCAAGTGGTGCTCACAAAATAATGTGGGGTTTATAGATAAATGTAACACATTCGAGGGCAAGCCTGGCCTTTTAGGGCAGGATGGTATTCATCCTACTAGGGAGGACGCTGTTCTCCTTTCTTGTAACATAAACCGTAGTCTCATGACAGACCTAGTTAATTTATGATAATCCAGAGCGGAGGCCAGGCAGCTAAAGAGGCTAAACCAAAGTCACCTAAAGTTCATCATATTGACACAGTGTCTGTTCCCCGAGCTTAGCAGAAATACAGAAAACAAAGAAAAACATGCCTTAATAACATAATTAGTATTAAAGTTACTGATTCACAGAACACTGCCTGCACCTTTTATCTAAAGCTGGGTTTATTACATGTTAGATCCCCAACATCTAAAGCACTCATGATAAATGTAATCCTAACAGATCATAGATTATTATTATTAATAAACAATAAGTACTAGAGTTTGTTAGACAACATCAGTTTAAAACAATACCCTACAATAAGTATTAATTTAGTTAGGCAATATAGGAGCGGGGTCAGTTGTCATTTAAATATTCTATGAATAGATGGGCCTTCAGTCTGCATTTGAAGACTGCAAGGGACTCTGCTGTTCAGACAGCAAGTGGAATAATGATCCACTTTACACCTATCCAAGAGTCAGAACTTGTATCTCTGATATCATACTCAAAATCCTCCACTTGCATACTAGATTCACTGCCCACACACTTTCTTAAGGAAATCCTACCTGAATTGAACCTTTACTAAATTTAATAAACTGATCTCAAAACTTCCATTTATTTCCAAGATTCTAGAAAAAGATGTAGCTCAGCAGCTAAGATCGTATCTGAATCAGAACCACATACATTAAACCTTTCACTGAGGGTTTAGGCCTAATCACAGTATGGAAACAGCACATTAAAGCAGTTAAAGACCTGTTGTTGGCTTCTCACCAGGGTTGTCACTTTGCTTATATTGCTTGATCTGAATGCAGCATTTGACACTATAGATCACAACATTTTACTAGATAGACACGAAAATGTTGTTGGGATTAGGGGAACCGCCCTTTCCTGGTTTAAATCTTATCTAGCCGGTTGCCACCAGTTTGTTAACATACATGGAGACTTCTCAGCATACTACAAGGTTAGCTATGGTGTCCCACAAGGATCTGTTCTAGGGCCTTTGCTTTTTTCTTCTTTTTTTCTTCTTTTTTCTAAATCCACAGAAAAGGCATATAGCAGCACATTGTTTATCCTATAGCAGGAAAGGCATTATACATTTGACAAATAAACCTATGTTGTTGCAATCATATGTCATGAAGAATTTGTGATTGAGTGAAGAGAGATTACTGAATGTCCAGTGGCTGTATTATTTGCACTTACATTTTAAAACTTCCTCTCTAGTCTTGGGTTCAAAGGGCGGCAATGCTTCCACCTTTGTACCTTTAGAAACAAGGAAGCAATAACTGCTAATGCAAATGTTATGACAGAGGTATTAAAATGTTTTGGGGTAAAAGAAAAGCCAAATATTCTGTATTTTCTTAAGGCAATCTGTGACACCTGTTACATAGACCTTATAGAGGACCCTGAAGGTCTATGTAACAGGTGCAGAATGGTGCAAGACTGTGTTTGAAAGCATAAATCTTAATAATGTTTCTGCAGTATCTTATGGTCATGGTACAGAGATCTTCAAGGCCACTGAGTAGGACCAAAAGCAGATTATTCTGGTTTGGCCTAGCAACAGATACCAGGTGGTACATGAAACACTGTTATCAATAGTAGGACACATGTTATAATATTTGTTCTTAAAAAGAGAAGATCCCTGGTTTGGATATAATGGTGCCAAACTCTAAATGGAATAGGTATTGATGTTATACCTTCCCAACCACCTGGTACACTACACTGCCCAGCAGGCTGTGTGTCACCCAGATGGCGACTCATCCAATCAGAGACACACTGTCAGATCCTCATCACCTGAGTACTGATTTTACCTGCTTTCACTTAGGTCAATGTATAAAAGACTGCTTAGAGTGCTTCTATGTCACAAAGTATTGCCTCCAGTGTTTACTCTTCATACTGGTGTTGTTATCTGGTTTTGTCCACTGTGTTTTGTATTTGGTTTCTCTCTTTTCTGATTTTTGCCTGTCCCCCTTTTGGATTTTGCTTGGTTACCTATTGCTCTCTGTTTTTTTGACTCAGACTGGTTTACTTCATGATTTGGATTGTCTTTTTGGTTTTGACCCTGGCTTGTTCACTCAGCATCGATTTGAGCTGCAAAAAATCCCCCAACCTTTTATCCACGAGCATCTGACCTTGCTTGTCACATCACAGTTGAAAATCAATTTTCCTTATGATAATAATGTATGTGCATCTTAGTGTTATATTTGAATTTATAAGTACAACATAATGCTATATACTGAAAGAACAACAATTAAAATGGGCTCAGAAAAGCTTTTTCATATAAAGAATGACATTACATTTCACCTACCTACATGATATATTTTGTTAAATTCTTCCATGCAGATCTGATCAATTTGATTTTTAAGTGTAGAGACTAAGTTCTTCATGTCCACAAATGAGACATGAGGGTTGAGATGCTAGGTACCTGTTTCAATCCAAGTGAGGCAGAGTGTGGAACTCCTATAGCAATAAACACAAGATGAACAAAAGTAAAAACATGTGAAATTTCCAACATCACATTTAATTTTAATGCATCGTATTAACATATTTTTCCTTCACTCTTGTGAAGCTCACAACATCAAAGTTATAACAGAAATGGAATTTCAGATTACATTATATCAGAGGAAATTTATTTTAAAGGAAAAATAAGTTGGAATTCTCAGCAGTTGCTGGGAACTGAGAGGTCCATGCCAAGGTTGACAGCTGCAGCAACTGATGTGGCATGAATTGTATGAATTGGATGTGGTCCTCAGTGCATGAAAGCTTCTGCCAGACCTCTTCCCTTCTTGTCAGCTCGCCGATCTCCTGCTCCAGGTGCTGAAGGACTCTTTCGGTGCTACTTAGCTGAACATCCTCCTGTTCTACAATATTCGACAAATGTAGATAAATCTTTTTCCCCTTTACCTTTAGCGGCAAAGTATTTATCGATACTTGAGATTATGCGAAAACAAAAACTCCACTGGTTTTTGTCGGGACAAATATCATATTTAGCCTACACATAAATGTGTTATGTGACAAGATTTCACACATATAAGCTCTTACAAAAACACAAATGGCCTGTAGATGGACTGGTGAGTGTTTCTCAGTCTCTTGCATCAAAATCAGTTAGCGTCAGTTAAGTGCTGCCACATTTCACCCTCTCCCAGACACGATCCACTGAAAAGTGAACAAATGTGGGCCCCCTATCCCCCCATGGAGATGTTGGAGCACACGAGGCACAAGGGCTTGGGGTATCATGACCTATACCTGTCTCTGTCCTGCCAGAGACTTAAGCACAGTCTGACACAAAAGACCATTTATCACAGACGGGCGACTGAACTCTGTCCATAGTTTATGGAGATTAAGAGAAGACTCTCATATATGTCAACAGGTGGAAGCTCATAGCCCACCTTGATCCAGGCCAACACCGTGGCAATATCTGAGTCCTATCATTGCAGTGACCTTATTTCCAAGCCATCATGTGAGAGGGAGTAGACCAGGCTTAGCTCCACCTCAGGATCATTGTCAGAACAAGCAGACTGTAACCCCTCAACACTGTACACCTCAGCAATCTGTTTCTCTCAAATGTAGACCATTGCTTCTGAGCTTTGGTCAAAATCTGGCTGGCATAGGATACAAAAATGTCGCTCAGCAATGTCCTGTGCTAGTACTGCCCCTACAGACACTTTAGAGGCATCTGTATGTATCTTGAATGTATTAGCAAAGTTAGGCAGTATCACAAGAGGGGCAGTGGTTAGCACCCCCTTTAAGTACTCAAAAGCAACCAAGAATCAGTCCATTCCAATGGCACATTTTTCCCAGCTAGATGATGCAAAGGAGCAGCTGCAAAGTTGCTGCAAAGTTTATCACAAAACGCCTGTAGTACAACCACAAGCCCACTTCTGAGGGAGAGCAAGGAGTGGGCCAGGACTTTACCTTCTCTGGGTCAGGTTGGAGGCCATGACATGACCCAGGAACACCACATGATCTCTGGTCAGGTGACATTTCTTAGTATTTAGTCTCAGCCCAGCAGACTGTATTCTGGAGAAAACTTCCTCCAGATGGATATGGTGATCCTCAAATGTACGACTGTAAATAAAAATGTCATCTACATAGACCATGCAAGCATGCTATGCCTTGACATCTCCATTTTCTGTAAAGAACTTTGTAAACTGCGTTTAAGAAAGTGTTATACAAATAAAGTTTTTTATTATTATTATTATTGATATCATTTTTTTTCTAAATTTCTCTCTCTGCATGTATAAGTACACAAATGGTCTTAGCAACTTTCAAGGTTTTTACTTTGGTCATGGTTTACAGAACATGGGGTAGAACTAGATTACTGTTAGTTGTGGCTATTTGTGGATAAGTAAGGCATTGTACAGTACTGTTATTGCTGAATTTTGATTTTTGATTATTCATACATTTGGTCAGATTGTGAACAATTGCTGGCCTGGAAATTACGCATCCACTCTGGCAACACTAGTTGTGCCTTCTGCCATGTACCAAAAGCAGGTGTTACCAGCAGGTCTGTGTTTTATATTAGCTTGTCAAAGGTTACAGTTTTATGTTTCTGTGCATTGTTTAACATTATTGAATATTTTTTGGTTATTATTTTAATTAAATAACAAATATTAAACTTCAAGAATCACAGTTCAAGAACTGTAGAATCCATTTCATCTTTTTTTTGTTTTTTTAAACCTCCCAACCCAACACATAATCCGAGTAGGGTACACAGAGATTACTGAGGGGATAATTATTGAGTTATTTTTATCAAATATAACATTAAGCCAGTAATGCTAATACATGAATTATGATAATCACATTTGTTATACATAAATTGGTGGTGCAGGGGATACAATATGTGGTGTGCCACCGGGAAGATTAATAATCATTAATCCTTCTTGTTCATGCAACCCCTTTCTTTTTTCATTTCAAAGGCTTTGGAGGATATAATACTGTCATGAATTAAAGAAATACTAAAACAAGTAGCATTTGGAATATGTTTATCCAGCATCCGGTCCTCTTTGTTTTTGAGTTTTTTTACAAATTTTAATTTGATTAAAATTGTTCAATATATGATACTGATAGTAATATATAAATGTACAATTGAAAATATTTTCAAAGAGCAGAATCTAAAGCTACTAATGTCACTGGAGAGGAATAAATAGAAGACCTTTTAGAGAATAACCTTTTAGAGAATTGACAGTATCCTGTCAATTGCTTTCAAGGTAGACTCCTCAAGGGCTGCACTGTTTGTCACTTTTTCAGCAATCCTTTCAAAAACATCTACTGACATTTAAAAACCTCTACTGAGGACTTCTAAATGTATCACAGATGGTGTTAATAGCTGCATTAGGTAAATAATGTCCAGATTTTCATTCAAAGATTCTAGGAATTCTTTTGTTATCATCCTTATAGAACTGTGCACGTCAGAGCATAGTAGTATTGACACAATGCATTCAATAATGTTCTTTGTTTTTTTTTTTGCCCTTGATATGAGTTTGTAGCTCAGGTTGGCACTATTTTGGGCTAACACTGTTTCAGTCCTCATGAGGTTTTTCACCAAACCTTCCTTGAGTTTATCCTGGGTGGATCTCACTATGTTTTCTGACACCACTTGAACTTGGATCTGTACAATTTTGGGGCAGTGAAAGGATGAGCCAACTTCATGTCTAAATCCTCACCAAAAGTACATCTGAACACGTAAGTTCACTTAAAACTGATGCTGCTGAAGGAAATGCACTGCTTTTCAGCTTAGCTTCTGATATGTGTTCATATATGAATTTTTAAAGCTTGATTCTTGGGCTGTAATGGCATCTGACACTTTGATCAAAGAGGTCTCACTAATGATATCGCTAACCCGCTTGGAAGCCTCTAGCTTGAAAGCCTTCTGGAGAGTACCTGTGCATTTATCTCATTATTGTCTGTGCCTTGGTTGTGATCCTCACTTGCGCAGTCAAAAATGATTGACTCCAAGACCCTTTCACAATGATTCATATACTCCTGCAGCTGCAGAGACTGGTAAATCAGATATTGTTTTTCCAGTGTAGAAATATAAGACATAAGATTGGTGAGAAGGTCCTGTGCAGTGATTTCCTCCTCATTTTCACCATTCTGCCAAAAGACAGCCACACCTGATTTTGGAGACCAAAATCTCTGGGATAATTGGGGAGATACTTGGCTTGCTGTCTCCAAAGCATCAATCGCATCATATGCAGTGGACAGCTGGATTAAACTTTCATCAGATGACCCCTCATATGACAATTAACTTTGGCACAAACCTAAGCAGCCAGCTACCCCACAGCCAATTAGACCTATTTACTCCCCACAACTCAACCACAACTACCCCAACTGCTAAATAACCCCTTAACCTTAACTACCCCTCAAGACTAATTACCCCCCCATATAGCCCTCATAAACAACTACCCAACATCAAAATCAAAATAACCCAAGATCAAAATAACCCCTCTACTACTACAACCCTTTACTACAAATTACCCCACAGTTACTCAACAACTACACCATCAGCCAAACTGCTCTCAACAACTTCCTCCACATTTTAATAATCCCACAATTACAACTATCACAACAGCTACCCCTAAGAAACAATGACCAGATTAGGCTATTAGCCCTGAAGCACAATTACCCCAACATCTAAATACCCCCTCATCTTCAACTACCCCACAACCATAGCAACGCTCTTGGAATGTCCTGACATTCCATAGCAACCATCTAGCAAGACCATAGCACCCACTTGGTAACACTCTAGCAATGACTAGCGACCACTTAGTAACAAATTGGTAACACTAGGGACCACACAGCAAACCACTTGGTAACACCCTAGCAACAACTTGATACTCCATAGCAACCACTTGGTAAAACCCTAGCAACAACTTGAGACCCCATAACAACCACACAGCAACATGCTAGCAACCACTTAGCAACACATTAAACACCACTTGAGACTTTATAGCAACCACCTAGAACTTGGGACTCCATAGCAACTGCTTGGTAACATCCTACTAACCACCTGGTGCTCCATTGTATCTCAGCATGCTTGACTGACATTGCATCATGGATGACAGCCCACCACTTCAAGCTCAACCCCAGTAAAACTGAGCTTCTGTACATCCCAGATACTCCCAACCCTTACCATGACCTCACAGTTTCCTTCAAGATCTCCCAGGTGTCACCATCTGATGCTGTCCATAACTTGAGCATAACTTTGGACAACCAGTTGTCGTTCTCAACTCATGTTTCAAATCTAACCCGGTCTTGCGGATTTCTCCTTTGTAACATATGAAGGATTCAGCCCTTTCTCTCGCAGGAAGCTACCCAGGTGCTTGTGCAGTCTTTTGTGATCTCAAAGCTAGACTACTACAACTCGCCTTTTGCTGGTCTTCTTCTAAGAGCCATCAGACTACAACTTGTCCAGAATGCAGCAGCATGACTGGTCTTCTATCTTCCAAAGTTCACACATGCCACTCCACTGCTGGGCTCCCTTCATTGGCTTCCAGTAGCTGCACACATCAGATTTAAAACCTTGATACCTGCCTACAAAGCCAAAAATGGACCAGCCCATCCATACATGAGGTCAATAGTCAAAGCCCGATCTGTATCTCAAGTACTTTGTCCTGGCTCCTAGATGGTGGAATGAACTTGCACTTGCTGTCGAGACAGCAGTCCCTTGCAGTCTTCAAACGCAGACTGAAGCCCCTCTATTTGTGGAATATTTAAATGACCACTGAAACTAACTGAATGACTAACTGAAACTCGTACTTATTGTAATGTATTGTTTATTACACTGATGTTGGCTAATAAACTCTAGTACTTATTATTTAATGCACTTATCATTGTCTAAGATAGGGCTTATGTATTTTGTACTTCTAGGCATCAGCACTGATCCCTGTATTTCTATAGTATTCTAGATCATTGGTATATCAGACTCTAACCTACTTTACTGGCTAGGATGTATTCAATGAGTAAATGACAGCACTTTTGTAAGCTGTTCTGGAAAAGAGCGTCTACTAAATGGCGTAAATGTAAATGTAGCAGCGAAAAACACATTTCCCATTTCTCTTTATGATCCTTACCACCTTAGCAGTACAACAGTTTTTACCACTGTCAGTGGAGCTTTTAAGAACTGAATACAAACAAACAAAAAAAAGGCTATTTAACAAACCATATAATCTCATTTATATTGTAATTCATTACATTCCATAAAGTAAATAAAGCAGCTAGCTAAAAACTTAGTGGCTTATTTACTAGCACTTTTTGTAACACAGCTGTAACTATTGGTATAGTTAGCTAACTAGCTACATAACTGCAAGTTTGTCTATAGTTGCAACTCATTGCACCCATAAAGTGTCATTAGGAGCATCATGGCTCATAAATTAAGAAGGTAGGTAGCTATCTTTAATTGTAGCTATCTTTAAAATCAACTTGTCTTATTACTTTAAAGTTTGTGATAACCTGAATTGCTAGCTACCTTCAGGTACAGGCAGGGTCTTGTTAGCTACACTTGTTCTCTGCTGCCGATCACCATACTTGAAACTTAGCTCCAAAAGCAGCAGTGACCATGCAGCCACGCACGGAATGGGGTGAAAATTCGGACCCATCATTTGACCAGTAAACCTGATGTGAAACAAGAGGAAAAAGTGTTATGGGCAAGTTGAAAAACACAGGTGTTTTCTGTGGTTGTCAATATTCTTTTTTTGCCATTTTAGAACGTGTGGAATTACATCAAGCAAACTAAGGACGCACAGATTCTACTGTACATCCTGCTTGCATGGGCCATCTGGCCGAATCAACTGACTCTGGTAAGTTGTAGTCAGAAAAACTTTAGTTTATTAGCAGCAGGGCTGTAGGGCTGAGGTGTATGTGAGAAAGAAGGAACTGGTGTGAGAAGCAGAATGTGTGTGTCTGTGACTGTTATGGAACTCAATTAACTTTGTGTGTTTCTACAGTCACAGCATATACTTAGGCAGTAACAATGCAACAGTTGAGTTTACATAACCATTATGTGGAGTAAACAGGATAAGCTGACAGAACATTGCATTGCGACAGAGGAAGTGTAGGGTCGTAACCAACCGTTTCACATGAAGCCTCTCTATCTGTTTTGTGCCAATAGGGCTCAGCAACAGGGTAGACAAAGACAAAGGAAATATTCTCTTACAACATTAAGTACAACTCAAGCTCAACAAGGGCAGTTAGTTCTGTAGAGAGAGCATATGGTGCTGAATCATCAGGGTAGGGGCATGAGCAGTCCATACCTAAAACAGACAAGATCTTCTTCATTGTATACTAACAAAGTTGTTTTATTTACATTTTGATTTTCTTACAATTAATATTTACCTATATTTGTCTGAAAAACTGCACTAACTTGCTTCATTCCACACAGTTTGAAAGACTGAATAATAATAATAATAATAATAATAATAATAATAATAATAAGTTCAATTTATATAGGTATGTAAATAAAATTGACACAAATTGAAACAACACAATAATTAGCAAATACGGATAAGAAAAGAGGTTATGAAAAGTGTTGGGAAAAGAGGTATGTTTTAAGTTGAGATTTAAAGGAGAAGCGTGTAGAGCAGAGATGGAGAGATTGAGGCAAAGTGTCCCATAGTTTGGGGCCGTGACACTAAAGGATCTGGCTCCTACAGACACCAGTCTAAACTTGGGGATGGAGAGGAGACCTGCATTAGAGGACCAAAGTGTATTGGGGGGCAGTAAGGCTGTAAGAGTTGAGCTAGATAGGGAGGTGCAAGACAGTGCAGAGCTTTGGATGTAAGGAAGAGGATTTTGAACTGAATGCGCTCAGGGAGAGGGAGGCAGTGTAGCTGATGTACACTAGGAGTGATGTGGACTGATTTCCTTATATGAAGGAGGATTCTTGCGGCTCACTTCTGGACATATTGAAGTGAGCAGATGGTTTTGTTAGGGATGCCAATGAGGAGAAAGTTACAGTGCCAATGAGGAGAGAGTAATCAAAACTGGTGATGAAGGTGTGAACCAAGGTCTCAGCGTCGTGTGTGGAGAGCATGGGCCTAAGCCTAGCAATATTACGAAGGTGAAAATGGGCATTTTTGACCATTAGACTTGACGTGGGGTTCAAAAGAGAGAGAGGACTGAATGATGATAAAGCAAATAAAGCAACAAAACCTAATGTCACATTTTATTGTATGTGACTGTTTTATCAATATTTAAGTTGTATTATAATCAGGTATACTCATATAAGAATTGTAGTATCTATGAACATTTAATAGTTGTGTGAACACTTGACATTTAAATACTTTTAAATGTTCCAAATTGATTTTTTAATTTTTTTTTTAGAGTTTCATAATGTAAAGGAAATACTATATGCTTCAGTGATTCATATACAGTCAGCAGTGTCGTGGGAAAATGCTTGTGTAAGCAAAGAACGTTAAGGGAGTGTGACAATAGATCAGATAAGCAGGAAATATCTCTCTTGTTTTATTGCCTGCAAAGAAGAAACGACACCCAAGCAGACTGTTACCAGCTGGCCTGAAGAGATAAGCAATGCTTAAAGCTGATTGGTGTATGAGCCATAGCAACAAGAGGCAGGAAGTCCGTGATTGGTCAAAGCATACAGTTAGAATTGTATATTAAGCAACGCTCTGTATGACTCGGGGCTTCTCTTGGTAGTGAGCACCACACTCTGTGGAATCTTTCTTTTCTATTAAAACCTTTTTACTTATTATCCACATCTGACTCCCCGTTTCATTGAATTTCCACCACACATAACCAGAAGGAAAGAGTCCTGCCACTGCTGAACCAATGTAGGTCATGTTATAAAAATGATCTTTGACCAAGTTAACAAAGATATCCTTGCAGCGGCAGGCATAATATTTAACCTTGCAGGCATAACAGCCATAAATATGCATCTTGGCTCTTCCCCTAGTGTGCATCTCTCTCTCTCTCTTTTTTTTCTTGTTTTGTAACAGTGGCTGTTGCAGTATCACTTCAAAAGAAACATGTTCTCCTTCCCAAAGCTTACATATGACTCTGCTAGCTCTGGCTATACCTCCTATGTGCTGTATAGTCCTATATAAATTAGTAATGTAGGTCTTAGCTGTGGACTCAGTTGCACTGTTGAGGATTCATCACCAACAAGTCTCTCATAGCTTTTAGATCCTTACAATGTCTGCAGAGCTATTCAGCATAAGTCTACGATCATTGAATATCTGCAGGCCTCTTCAGTACAACTCTACCCTCACTAAATGTCTGTGCTGGCACACAAATGACCTGCTGCTGGATGACCAAATCTGCAGTTACCCTGCAGTGCCTATAGCTGTCTTTCCACTTGGCTGTCAGACTTTCATCAAATTTCTCTTAAAATAATTCATGAGGATGAGCATTCATTCAGTTTCAAAATGCAACTTCAAAAAGTTATTTAAAAAACAAAAAAAAACAAATTGGCTGGGCCAAATATGCCTTTAAATCTGCCAGTTTATATCTGGCATTAACTTGCATCACCAAAAAATGTATGTTTATGAAAGTGTAAACGGTTTTGATGATTCAGCTGACCTGCAATGTCCTTATTCTTATTGAAAATTGTATGTTTGTTTTATAGCATAAAATTCAAAAGGAAGATGGAATCCAACACCATGTAGCTTACATATAGCATTATATTGAGGTTATTTCTGCAGTATGGCTTGTGGAAAATTGGGGTTCTGTACGCTTTCTGGGACATACAATGGCTAGCTATGCCTTGAACTATCAATATGACTTTAAAAACCAAGGTGACCCAACTAATTGGCCTTGTAAATGCGTGAACTGAAAAAGACTGGGTGCCTCATTTCTAATTGTTTTTGTAAGTCTATAAGTATAAACTGCACTTTGAAATACTTTTGAAACATCAAGACATTACATACCACCTCAGAAAACACACTGGATAGAAGTGTGTGGAAGAACAAAACTTCATAAATGCTGTTACAAGCAAAATTAACGGTAAACATGAACAAAAACTAAATAAATGTAAAGAAATAAGGGGGAAAAGGGAGTGAAAGGCTTGGACAACCTGAGGAAGAAATGGCAAGGAGGAATAAGCCACACGCACACATGAATGTACAATTTCAACTGTTTTAATTCATTTTCACTGGAGCCACCAGACAGCTATAAACGTCTTGGTGGTGCTACGAGCCAGCTTCACTGATAGCTGCTGAAAGCCCAAGCAGTGACAAGAAAAATGACCCCAGCATCCTCCTACCTAACAAATTCCCTAAAGACAAAAAGAAGATTAAGAATCCCAACCACTCTGAACTCGAAAGGGAAATACAATGTCTGGGACACACCCCCTTTCCTAGTGTGATTAAAAACATGCTGTATGTAGTGCGATTCCAGTAGCATAGTAAAATACTCAAAATATTTCACATATCACATATTGATTGTATCAATGAGTGAAAGAGCATGTGTGCGGCTGCTGCACGGCAACTACATTCACAGCCACATTTATCCTCCAAGCTTCGCCTCTGGTCTCAATTGTCTGCTGAATGCTGACACAAATGGAGCTTCAGCAACTCTTAATCAGTGAGATGAAGATGAACAATAAACAAGGGAACTCCATTTTCCATAACAAACCCAGAGTGGGTGGGGGGTTAAAAACAGGTTTATTAGGTTATCATTTACAAAAAGGAATACATACAATATCACAGATGTGTGTCAGAAGTCTGTTTTCTTGGATGTGTAAATTTGATACTTGGATGTAAATTCAATAATGTTGCAGTTATTCTTCAGTTTAATGTGGAGTGATTGTGAGGCAGATGCACATGCTGACAAGAGCGAGATTTATTAAAGGCAAATCCATATTCAGAGTTGTAAGAACGAGCCAGGGTCAGTGAGCCAACACGTGCCAACATAGTGTCTGGGAATACATATAACAAACAAACAAACAAACAAACAAACAAAAGCACAATGAAAACCAGTAACAATACTTTAACAATAACCAGCAAACACACAGGAAACAAGGCAGGGTTTAAATACATGAACTAATAAGTGAAACCATAGAGACAGGGATGGTAGGAGGGGCTTACCGTAACATTCAGTTTAAACTTCCTTATAGCAAATGTCAGCTACAAAATAAAGATATATTGAAATGAGAAGATTACTTTTGTTATACTTCAAGGGTGTTTCCTGCTTGAAAAAAATGCTTCCTGGTTATGGCATTTAAATACTGATCAGGTCCAGTGGTATAAACACTTGAAGCCTCAACTGCATCTCTGACCAACAACACAGCACAATGTTCTTCCTGAAGCTCTCTCTACTCATGCGTAAGTTCTGTCCATGTTTCTGAAGCAAAAACTAATTGCACTTTTAGTGCAGGTTATCCTGCAGCCAACACAGGACTCTTTAAGTATGAAATCTGTTTACTAGCCCAAGGAAAACACCAAATTGCATTGAATGCTACCATAGGACAAGGACCGATTTACATTCAGTTTGGGCTGTTTTAGAGGTAGTTAAAGGAGTCTCTTTTTGTCTCGTTCTCTTTTTGTCAGTGTTGGCTGTAGCTCCTGACTTGCTTGTTCATGCGGGTAAGTATTAAATGCACCAACAGCATCAACTCCTCACACTGTTAACATTGTCATGGTCTTTCTTTATGTCTTCTTTGTGTTTATAAGAATTAATTTCTTTATATTATCAGTGACTACAGTCACTTATCTGTACATGAGCATTTATTTATGCATTATTAAGTTTACATACTGTAACATTATAAATATTAATAATAGAAATATTTTAACAGTATGAATCACATCTCAGCTGTCATGTTCAGTCCCTTCAGCGTTCCGTGTTTTCTCTATCATGTGTAGTTTCGTTTTGTACTTACATTGTTTGATTGCGTACACCTCTTGCTCATTTCAAGTTTGGTTGTATTCTCTACATACAATAAAATGCCTTGTTTATAAATCTGGCTCATTACAATCTAGATCTACAATCTTTGGCAAAGAAAATCTACCTTGGCTTTTAGCATTTTTGAACTATGACTAAACGCAAACAAGGGTAAATGTTTGCAGAAATGTAACTTTGTCTTGGATTGTCACATTTAACAGGAATTAAACAATTATTTCTGCTGTGGTTTCTGTGTCCTGTAGAGACCAGTGTGACCTGTGAAGGAAATAATGCTGTTCTGACATGTGGTTGGTACAGGCTTCTCTTTGACATGTATCCCCTTATATGATCAAAATGATGAGACAATGTCCTATTAAATCCAACTATAAAGCACATTCAAGAAAAACTGAGTAAAGATGTCTGTTTTTAATAATATACATGTATTTCATGTATTCAAGATGATGAGACAATAACTCAGTACCTCCCACTGTTTGTGAGTGCAGACCATGCCTTTAATTAATCAGATACAGTTTGAGGAGTAAACTGTATAACTGTAGCGGGGGAAAGGAACTCCAAGCACTGGAGCTGGAGTTCTGCTTTGTGTCAAAAAGCCAGATCTCACTTTGGGTAAAGAACCAATGAATAAGTGCAGGAGATGAGGAGAAGCACAGGTGATGGGATGGTTGGGGTGCACAAAGTTTGACACAGAGGTCAGAGGGGAAGTTGGGTATGTATAGGAAGTTACATAGGAGGCAGGAAGTTAAGATGTGGGCTTTCTCCCAAACTATTACAATAATTTAAATAATTGTTATGTTATAAGGAAACTTAAGTAACGATGGTTTCCAAACATACACAGAATTCTTTCAGTGCAGACTTACTCTCCCAGCACTGCTTATCTAATTTTTGCAACTGATCTGTGCACACATTTGCACACATGCAGTACCATGCACACTGCAAGGTACTGTACAGGATGTAAGCTATCTTCAAATATTTTACTGCTGCTTTCCTCAATCATAGTAACCTGTTTTTATACTAAACTCCTTAAATTGTAGGAGCTGGTGTTTTGAATATCCTCAGTGCTAACTATGGCCGAACTGATTCCACAACGTGCTCTGCTGGACGACCCAGCAGCCAAATCACTAAAACCGACTGTTATGCAATCAACACATTGTATAAGGTTAAAAGCAGGTGAGTCCAACTAAACTTCAAATTCAATGTATGACCATCCCACTTTTATATAAATTTCTAAAGGGCCAATCTAAATGGAGAAAACAATACTAGAATCTCACATACTACAATGACTAGACTTTCTTAATTTATCTAAATACTCAAATGATAGAATAAGTAAAACATTTTACAAATACTAGAAAATACATTTTTAGCCACTGCACAAACGTGGCAGTGCAAAATCCAAACATATAAGTCCATGACTATCATCAGTGCAAAGGTGATCAAAATGAGGTAAGAACAAAGATCCAGGTGGATATTATAAAGTAATAATTAACAATGGAAATTGAATTTTTTTTTTCATTGAGTTTTTTTTATTTCTCATTACATTTTTTCCCTCCACAGATGTGAAGGCAAGAGCAGCTGTGTAGTACCTGCCGCAAACTCTATCTTCTCTGACCCCTGTTATGGCACTTACAAGTACCTGAGAATTAAACATTCCTGTGTGGTGCACAGTGAGTTTCTCTTTTGTCATCACCCATTTATATTGTTCACTGCTCTCAGTTTACCACCGAAGTGGCTTAGACCCTGTTTACACCTGTTCAATTATGCAAATTGTTTGTATTCTCCACATACAACAAAAGGTCTTGTTTAAAAATTTGCCTCATTACAATCTAGATCTACAATCTTTGGCAAAGAAAATCTACCTTGGCTTTTAGCATTTTTGAACTATGACTAAACGCAAACAAGGGTAAATGTTTACAGAAATGTAACTTTGTCTTGGATTGTCACATTTAACAGGAATTAAACAATTATTTCTGCTGTGGTTTCTGTGTCCTGTAGAGACCAGTGTGACCTGTGAAGGAAATAATGCTGTTCTGACATGTGGTTGGTAAAGGCTTCTCTTTGACATGTATCCCCTTATATGATCAAGATTATGAGACAATGTCCTATTAAATCCAACTATAAAGCACATTCAAGAAAAACTGAGTAAAGATGTCTGTTTTTAATAATATACATGTATTTCATGTATTCAAGATGATGAGACAATAACTCAGTACCTCCCACTGTTTGTGAGTGCAGACCATGCCTTTACTTAATCAGATACAGTTTGAGGAGTAAACTGTATAACTGTAGAGGGGGAAAGGAACTCCGAGCACTGGAGCTGGAGTTCTGCTTTGTGTCAAAAAGCCAGATCTCACTTTGGGTAAAGAACCGATGGATAAGTGCAGGAGATGAGGAGAAGCACAGGTGATGGGATGGTTGGGGTGCACAAAGTTTGACACAGAGGTCAGAGGGGAAGTTGGGTATGTATAGGAAGTTACATAGGAGGCAGGAAGTTAAGATGTGGGCTTTCTCCCAAACTATTACAATCATTTAAATAATTGTTATGTTATAAGGAAACTTAAGTAACGATGGTTTCCAAACATACACAGAATTCTTTCAGTGCAGACTTACTCTCCCAGCACTGCTTATCTCATTTTTGCAACTGATCTGTGCACACATTTGCACACATGCAGTACCATGCACACTGCAAGGTACTGTACAGGATGTAAGCTATCTTCATATATTTTACTGCTGCTTTCCTCAATCATAGTAACCTGTTTTTATACTAAACTCCTTAAATTGTAGGAGCTGGTGTTTTGAATATCGTCAGTGCTAACTATGGCCGAACTGATTCCACAACGTGCTCTGCTGGACGACCCAGCAGCCAAATCGCTAAAACCGACTGTTATGCAACCAACACATTGTCTGAGGTTACAAACAGGTGAGTCCAACTAAACTTCAAATTCAATGTATGACCATCGTACTTTTATATTCATTTCTAAAGGGCCAATCTAAATGGAGAAAACAATACTAGAATCTCACATACTAGAATGACTAGACTTTCTTAATCTATCTAAATACTCAAATGATAGAATAACATTTTACAAATACTAGAAAATACATTTTTAGCCACTGCACAAATGTGGCAGTGCAAAATCCAAACATATAAGTCCATGACTATCATCAGTGCAAAGGTAATCAAAATGAGGTAAGAACAAAGATCCAGGTGGATATTATAAAGTAATAATTAACAATGGAAATCGACTTTTTTTTTTTTCATTGAGTTTTTTTTATTTCTCATTACATTTTTTCCCTCCACAGATGTGACGGCAAGAGCAGCTGTGTAGTATCTGCCACAAACTCTATCTTCTCTGATCCCTGTTATGGCACTTACAAGTACCTGAGCATTAAATATTCCTGTGTGGTGCACAGTGAGTTTCTCTTTTGTCATCACCCATTTATATTGTTCACTGCTGTCAGTTTACCACCGAAGTGGCTTAGACCCTGTTTACACCTGTTCAATTATGCAAATTGTTTGTAGATTTTCTTGATAAGATTTTAATCATGGGTATTTACACTCAGCAGTAAAATGCATCTCTGATTAGCCAGAGTGAAATCTAATTGGTGAAAAATTGATAGCATGAAAAATTCTAAACAGCTCATACCTTTCAATATTTTTTGGAGAAAGATACCATCTGCAATATTTATGCTTTGGGGAGGATTATGCACAGTTATGTGGTGTGACAACATGTTGGGAGGGGTTTTGGTTGTCAGGTGTGGTTCAGAGATACCAATGTACATATGTAGCATCTGGCTAAAATGTACTTCAGACAACTATATATATATATATATATATATATATATATATATATATACACACACACACACACACACACACACACACACACACACACACACACACACACTTCAAGGTTTACTTTCTTCCTTTAACTCTTTCAATAATTTGAACAGTAAGGACATTGTTGAGAAAATCATCTTTCTCGTCACTGCTATTGACTGCTCTTTTTTTTTTCTTACAGAATAACTGAAGACATTTCAGCTTCTTCCCTGGTGTCCTCTTCAATTTGAAAAGGATTCAGATTAAGTTAAAATATGTAACCCTTCAGTATCCCATCCTGCAGAGGCATTGATATACTACATATATTAAATGACTGTAATGATTGTACTTTAACACCTTACTTCAGGGCTGATGAATATTTGAGGGATCCGCCTGGCACTAGTGGTTACAATCAACATTTGGTATGGACAATGACATACATAATTGTCAATGAAAAAGATACAAAAATACTCTACCATCAGCTAAGACAAATGATATGATAGCATATTTGCCAGCAGGGAAATACATATTACTTAAACAATATTTTTGGTATATAGCATAAACACGTTAGCAAAACAAGTTAGCAAAAAAAAAGGGGGTGGTTTTTTTTTCATCTATCCTTTTGTTCTCTGAGATTTGCTTGCTCTGTAGCCTTTTCAAAGGCTGGTGAAGGTGCATGTTAATAAATGCATAATCAGAGAGAAGATGATCTTCTTTTGTCTTTGCCTCTTGCACAAACGTGTCAGAAAGAGTTTATCTCTGCCATGATTCAGTGAAGAAGGAGTCAAAGCAGAAGATGGTCGGTGAGTTCAGAAAGCTGATGTCTAAGCTTGAAACCTGTCACAAGTTGGAGATATCAGTAATTCATCTTTGCTAGTCAAAATTACATTTCCATATATCTGCATAATCTGTGGCTGTTCTAGAAAAATGTAGATACACAATCTACAGCTGCATTTTGATTAATCATCATGATGATTCAAGTTATCCATACATTCAAATTAGTGAGAAAAACAATGAGATATTTAAAAACCCAGTCTGATCTACTCACATTCCAGTCATACATTAATCAGTAACACTTTATTTAGATGATTATCATTGTGGAGTTTGTGATAAATATATTTTTGAATTTGTGCACAAGGCAAATAATATATAATTGAAGTCAATATAAATATTATTACAAAGAATTAGACATAAAATTTCACTTCAGAAAAGGAATTAATAAATTTTAGGAAAATAACCCTTGTCAAGTAAATGTGAAACCCAAATTTCTAAACTTCAGAAATGTTGAATGTTTTGGTTAATATATGACACTTTTTAAAACAAGAGGTTATTACGTTATGGCTGCTCCCCCCAAACATCTCCTAAGTATAGGTGGCGTCGATGTTTGAACCAGGTTAGTTCACTAACCATGTTGTCGTCTTTGTTTGAAATAAATGTTTGTTGTGTTAGACACGGCTCATCCCCGCATCCTGCTTTGCTGCCGCAAAAAAAAATAAAAAAAAATAATAAAAAAAAAAAAATATATATATATATATATATATATATATATATATATATATATATATATATATTATATTTATATTTATATTATAATGGGAAGAACAGATGTCACCTATCTTTGGGTGGGAAAATTCCCCATAAAAGTCCCCTTCAACACAGGCTACGTTTTCTATTCCCTCCAAAACAACATGGAAGTCTCTCCACAAAGATAATCACAGGTAAGTTCATTTTTTAGCTTTCATTTGTTCCTAGCCTCTTCGTTTTAGCCAGCTTCCCCTCTCTCGTCGTGTGTTTTGTTTCCTTTTGGTTAGCTATGTATTCCTTGACTCTACATGCTGGCTCTATGAGTCTGGACTGTTCAAACAATTATGACTCTGGATTTGCCCATAATAAAACTTGCTCTTCTCTGCACATGCGTCCACCTCCTTACCGCAGAACATTACCTACATACATGCAATGTCCATAGTACTTTTACATTATTGATTTATAAAAGGGCCATCTAAACAAACAAAAATACTAGAATGACTAAAGGCTTTCTGTAAATTCTAGAAAATACATAGATCATAATTTCTAGAAAAAAGTACAGTTGCAGTGCAATTTGCCAATTTTTCAGTCCCTGACTGAAGTGTAAAACTTAAAGGTAATACAAATGCTATTAAATAATAACAGAAATATAAGGCAAGTTACTTTACAAAGAAATTAAGATTCAGTTCCTCATGCTTTTAGAATTCTATAACTTTTTTTTCCCTCCAGAGTTGTGAAGGTAGCAGCTGTGTGGTATCTTCTCTGACCTCTGTTAACACACCTAGAAGTACCTTAGCATTAAGTGTTCCAGCATGGTTCACATTGGGTTTCTCTTTTATCACCCATTTATACTTTTCAATTCTTTCAAAACATCACTTGTTACTACAAAATTGGCTTTGACCCTATTATTAGCCAGACTGAAATATGATTGGTATAGCTTGAAAAATGCAAATCTCCTCATATCATTCCATTTTATTGGAGAAATAACTGCAATATTTCTACTTGGGGGTGGAACCTGGATTGTTGTGACATGATGTATTGGGATGGGTTTTGCTTGTCAAATGTAGTTCAGACAGACCAGCGTGTTTATATTTATATTTATGTAACACCAGGGCGTGAGGTGATGTTCCATTCCAAGGTTGGGTTTCAGTATTGCAGAATTGTTCATTTAGTCATTTTGTTCCATTTCTTCATAAAACTTCTCAATTCCTTCAGTCCCAGTTCCCTCTGATAATATTAAGCTAAGGGGTGTTGGCTCTTCTATTTTCTGCTTTACTGATTTATTTCCCATAATGTATCTTTTTTTGAAATTATAGAGCGGAATGATAAAATAAATGGAATGGAATAAAACTGTAACGAGGAGGCTTTAAGGAGGATGCGGGGACGAGTAGCGTGGAACACCAACGCACGTTTATTTGACATTCAGACACGCACACTATCAGAAGCAAAAACTGACAACACAAACACGTAAACGACAGACCTTTATACAAATGATAACGACACAATAAGGAGCAGGTGTGAGACACAAGGAGGGCGTGGCCACATTGACGAACACACATACCCATGCATGGAGACTTCAAATCACTGACCACAAATCTCTACAAATCTCTACAAATAACTGACCTTTTTAACATGCATTTTTAGTAAGCTCACAAATGGTAACATTTCTACTTAATATATTAGATCTTTGTCCTTCCTAAATCCCCCAGTCAGCTAGTCTTAAAGTTAAACCTTCAAATATAAAATGAAGATGCAGACTTGAGAATTAGATAAAGAGAATATCCGGTCCCGTCCTTTTTTGCAGGTTAACATTAACAAGCATTATTGAGGCACTCTCCAGAGAATCTCTAACAATTAAACAAAGAACCCACATTTTTATACATTTGTCAGAGGTGATTATGCATTCACCCCAAATTTTACATATTCATGTTCGCATTCACCGCCATCACATACAAACTGGACATTAGCCAATATATGCAAACTGATATTCAACACCCACACCAGTTGGAACCTGTTACCACTACATTCCAAGAGAAGACTTCTCTTAACCTTGTCCTAAAGAAGATTGTTTTTCTCTGTGGTCCTGAGACTGGTGGAGAGGTCATATATCTTACACTGAGGTCCGCTGAAGCCTACACATGTTCCTTTGCAGAAGCTTGCAGAGACCTCTACAGAGTTATTAATGTTGTTAGTATGTCTAATGTTATGTCCTGTGTTCGTTTGGTGTGGGTGTGTTCCATTCCAGATCCAGTTCCATATTCCAGTACAGAGATTCATGTTTGCAGCAAATCAGGAGACAAGACTCCACCTGCCCCAAAGGAGTAAGAAAAGGAGGATGAATCTAGAGAGAGGGAGGCAGTGATGTTTGGTTTGAGATGTCTGTGTAATAGTGTATGATATGTGGCCTAGTGTATGCGCTTGCTTCGGTTTTTGACTTTGCTCCTGTCTTTCCCTAATAGTTAGTTTTTCCCTTTGTATATTTGTATATATTCCACTTTGTTCCTTTTGTTGTGTGTTCACTGGTTAGTAGGGAGTGACTGCCATCTTGTTTGGTGTGTGGGTTTGATTTGTGTTTTCCACTTAGGGTGTAAGTGTAGTTGTGTGTTGTCTTTTGTCTTTGTAGGTTTAGTGAGTCTTTTTGTTTCTAATGTGGATTTGATTGTTATTTTGGCCTGGGTCAATCCTGATGTTATAGTCCAGTGTCACACTGTCTCTTGTATATATCTCACTGTCTGTTGTACAATACACTGGTTATCATTGAACTACTTTGGTCTGTTGCAATCTGATTTCATTTCCACTACACACTTGGTTTCCTCACACTTCCTTTTATGGCCTTGAGCCTAGACAAAGTCATAACACTAACTCAACGTTAAACCTCTTTTCCCTGTAAACACTCTTTTTATTACCTCACATATTTTGTTTAATAATCTCTGTATCATGTCTACACTGAGCAGCAAACAGGACACACAGACCTGTGTTTGAGTCTCTGGTAGGGTGGCTGCTTTCAGCCTTTGTTACAGGAGGAAAGTAATTGTTTGAGAGGCATTCTGATTTCTGCTTCCTTACTCAATTTTGGAATACATAAGATGGTGAGACTGAGCGCTCTTTCTCTGACCCCCAGCAAACAATGGACTTTGGTGAATATGATGGGGGTGTGGATAATGATGCATCCGCAAGTTTATAAAGCATGCAAACTATAACTTTATAAACTCTTGTAAATAAATAAATGTCCATGTAAATAAATGTACATATACAAGGAGACCAGCAGAAGTATGCCTGTCGTTAAAGGAACTACAACTGCTGTGCGGGGATGGCGTGAAGACCAGTGAGAATCCTTCGAGAGGGACATGGGTGTAACTCTGAATAAAAGCTGGATGTGTGAGGTACACAGAGGAGGTGTGAAATGCAGGGATATGCTCACTGAAAGTAAGGGCAGAGCAACAGAAACTGTGACACCCTGAAGGAGAGAGCAACGTGTCAGAGTCTACTGTTGGTAGTTTGCTCAGAGTCCATGTTTACCACATGGAAGACCCAGTATCAGCATTATTATGAAACCTGAGGGAAGAAACTTCACCCAAAATGTATTGTTGTACATTTAACAAGTGCTTACCACCTATGAAAAATAATCAATGTAAGAAAATATCTTGTGTATAGCAAAAAAACAGAGTAGCCTTTGGGTATTGGGTTTAGAAAATGCAGTGACATAATCCTCTCATGTCAAAATATCAGTTCATAGGTCTTATGGAGTCCATGCTTCAAGGGGTCATAGTTTTCAATGATTAAGCCTAAAATAAACTTAAGGAATCAACATTTACTTGGATTACTTGGTCCTTTCTGGATCATGGCTTTGTCATGGTAGAAGGGCTTGGGTGATCTAATGATCTCCAGGGCCATGTCATTGGCAGTGTTCATCTCTCAGGACAGACATATTTGGGGTAAAGATGCAGACATGATCCATAAGCACCCTGTATGGAAGCAGGTTACCAGGACCTATCTCTGAAACCAGACCTGGGGGTAGTGTGTGCCAGTGAGCACCTGGTGGCTGCAGAATATGGTTCTTGGTACATGGAATATAACCTCTCTAAGGGGGAAGGAGCTGGAGTTGGTGTATGAGGTAGAGAGATACTAATTACTTATTGTTGTGCTTACCTCTAGACACACTGTAGGCTCTGGAAACAAATGCCTCAATAGGGAGGCACTGACTGGTGACCATAGTCTCTCTGCTACTCAGGAGAGTACCATGAGGTGAAGCACAGGGCATGTGTTTGATTGCTCATAATTCCCTGGCTGATGACTACAGATTTAAAGGTTTTTTTTTCTGTTAGCAACTTTTTTGCTGAGAGGAAAACTCGTGACTGTTGTGTGCACATATGCATCCAACAGCATTGCAGAGTATTCAGCCTTGTTGGAGAAAGTGTAAGAGTTACAAACACTGACTCCATTGTTTGGAAGGAGGACTTCAAAGCTCATGTGGGCAATGACCGGGAAACCTGAAGAAAAGCTAATTGAAAGGAATGGCCAGAGTGATTGGAACCAAAGCATTGAGAGTGAGTTATTGATATTATTGACCTTCTGTCCTGGCCATGGCTTGTCCATATTAAAAACCATGGGGCAAGCCAATGATTTGACTTTCTGTTTTTCAATTAACCCAAGTACATATGCTTTGGACATTCAAGTGAATAGAGGTGATGAGCTGTCAACTAATCACCATTTGGTGGTGAGTTAGTCTGGAAAAACCACCAAACAAACATGGAAGGACCAAATGTGTAGTGAGGGCCTGCTGTGAAAGACTGGCATAAGCTCTGTCTGGAATGATTTCAAGACCCAGTTCTGAGAGAGCTTCTGCGCATTCTGGGGGAAGTTGTGCTCAGCAAGGTTTGTGAAGCTCTGCACTTCAGTGGAACACATTGAGAAATTCCTTAACCCATGAAACAAGCCTCCTGTGTAGAATGTAGGACCAGAAGCTACTAGGGGTGAGATTCCATTTCCCTGGCCAAAGTTACTGGGGTATTTGGCAAACAACCGGTGGTGGAAGAGGTTAGCCAAGAATTGCTAAAGGACCTGGATGTTGAGGGGGTGTCTTGCCTGAATTGCCTCTATAATATCACATGGACCTCAGGAACAGTTCCTCTGGATTGGCAAACTGGGATGGTTGTCCCCATTTTTATGAAATGGGACTGGAGAGCATGTGCAAATTATAGAGGTATCAAAGTCCTTGGCCTCCTTGGGAAAATTTATGGCAGGGTATGGAAAGGAGTCTTCATCCAATTGTCAAGGCTCTGATTCAGGAGGAACAATGCAGATTCTGTCCTGGTCATGTAAAGTTGGACCAGTTCTCTTCCCCCCCCAGATAGTTGAGGGAGCATGGGAGTCTGCCACTGCAGTATACATTTTTTTGTGTATCTGGAGAAGGCATGTGCCCAAAGATGTTCTGTGGGAGGTGCTCCAAGAGTGTGGGGTATTGGGACTGCTAATGCTGGCCATTTGATGCTTGTATTCTTGGAATGAGAGTTGTCACAAACTTGTTTGTCACAAATGCAGTAATGAGTTCAATTCATAATTAGTAACCTTAAAGCTCATTGTAAGCTGCTGTGGATAAAAATGTCAGATAAACTTGTAGTGATTTGTACAGTGTAATGAATAACTGTGCTGCCTCCTACATAGCAGACTCATGGTTCAGTCCTCCATCTGGGCAAGTGCACCACCCTATACCAATCAGAGGCCTTGGGCAAGACTCCTAAAGCTACATTGCCCTCCCTCTATAACATAATTAAAATCACAAGTTCCTGTGGGTAAGAGCATTTCCCAACTGTACTGTAATGTGTTTGGAGTTGAGCTTGAGGGTCTCCTGTTTGAAGGAGTTTAAGTGGCTGAGAACAGTATCTTGATCTTGTTCATGAGTGAAGGGAAAAGGAATTGTGAGATCTAAAGGTTAGGAACAGTAATGCTCTCACTACACTGGATTGTGGTGGTGAAGAGATAGCTGAGGTATAAAACAAAGCTCTCAATCTACTAGTTGATAGATGTTCACACTTTCACAAGTGAGCAATGAACAAAAGAACAAGGTAATGCATACAAGCAGCCAAAAGGAGTGGTGACCAATTGTCCAAGATTTAGCAGGTCACTAATTGCCTATTCCTGTTACCAGGAGAATTTTGACACTTATTTGAACCAGGGATTCTCTGCTCATCCTATTACCACCGTGGCCTTGAAGTTAAATAGACTAGGCAGAGATAAGATTAAGTTTTACCTGTACTTGTCTGAAAAACTGCACTAGCATGCTTCACTCCATACAATTCGAAAGACTGAAAGATTGTAAGGAAAATAAAACACCAAAACATAATTTAACCTTTTACTGAATGTGACTATGTTATTAATATTTATTTAATATTAAGTTATTGTATCATAATCAGATATAGTTATACAAGAATTGTAGTAACTATGAGAATCTAATGCTTGTGTAAGAATAAAATTCTTGTTAGAATAACAGTACTGTGTTCATCTAGGATGAAGAAGATATGCTCATTTTAGGCATGGACTGTCCATGCCTCCACTCTATGGTCACCTCCTGACGCTAAGTGGTACTCTATGTTGCTGTAAGTAGATTTTCTTAGAACTTATCAGTAGCAGTTGGCTGATCTCCAACTGCTCCCACCGCTTATCACCCCTTACCTGAACTTTTCTCACTCACTCACACACACACACACACACACACACACACACACGCACAAACGCACGCACACACGCACACACGCACACACGCACACGCACACACGCACACACACACACACACACTCACGCACACGCGCACACGCACACACGCACACACTCACACGCACACGCACACACACACACAGACACAAGCACACGCACACGCGCACACGCACATACACACACAAACACACACACACACACACATACACACACTCACACACACACACACACACACACACACACACACACACACAATCACACACACACACACACACACACACACACACACACACACACACACACACACCGCTTTCTCCTCCCTGTATCACTTCCCTCCTCCTCTCACACCTCAACCCTACAAATACCTTCCCTTTGCTGTAAATAAACTAGAGCTTCTGTAACTACAAGTAAGATTTCCCTAAAACTCTCTTAATTTGGTTGCTCTCTCAGCTCGTACAGAGAACGGACTGCACAGAGAGGGGTAGCTGTTACACTGGGGCTGCTCTAAGGGCCTAAACAAGAGCTTTTTGCATTATTAATTGTAATCAGTAATCAGTGGAATTAGTCAGTCGCATTTATAATGAATATGTGACTAACTGTCCATCTGCCTGTAGAGTCAGCTTTCTAGTAGAACATGACGTGTTGGTTAGTGAAATGATTGACACACTTTTCAGGCAATCGCAACAATCTTTATCTTTTCATCTGTAATATGAAGAAAAAATCAAATCAGATAATATTCAGTTCAGGACTTCAAAAGACATATATAAGAATTGTGTATAGATAATTGTTTAGAATGTAAGTGATATTAACATTTAACATGTTTGAATAGAAATTTAGATCACGAAGCCTCTTGTGGCCAATTATGACACAGCATTTGATTTTATAGGATGTGGTAATAAATAGAGTAACTTGTATCAAGAATCATTGCTTCATCAGTAGTTTCATCTGAAATTGTAAATACAGTAGAAAACTATAATGCAGTTGATATACTTAGGGCATAACCATGTCCCTAGAATAGGTACACATTCAATGGCTACTGAACAATGGACTACACTTCCTCCTCTTGTGTCATATGTCTACTTCTGATGTTCTCCTGAACCAGGAGAGACATGAAGCACTATCAGGTGCCACTGCAGCTCATGCAGGTGTTTCTTGAAGGTGTTATTCAATATTGGGCCTTGATGAGTGAAAGTGGGTTGTAAGTTGCCATAGGGCAGAATGACACTTAAAAAAGCTTTCTTTTTTGCGGAAAAGTCAAAAGTGAATTAGTTGTTTTCACCACTTACTACTCTGTTTGTGTCCTTAAACGTCAAGGTTATTAGGCAAACCCTTTAGGAAACTCGGTTACAGTTGAGGCAGCAGTGTTTGTTCACCTTATTTTGGTCGAATTAACAAGAGTGTGGGGTTACATTTTAGTCCTGTTTTAGAATAGCTTAGCTCACTCAGTACAATTAGCAACATAGCTTGCACAGACCAGACTCTCAGTAACATGTGGCTGGAAGGCAACAACACATGCAATTATAGTCCAGAGTGAGCCAGAAACTGTGCTCTTTCATGGATTCAGGATTGATTTGCCCAAAAGTGGCAACTTAGCAGTGGTGGGGCTTGAACCAGCAACCTTCCAATTACAAGGCAAGTACCTTAACCACTAATCTACCACTGCCTGGTTAAGATTACGGAACAGGGTGAGCATGCCAGAGAAACTCTGAAAGTAGATGGTGTGAGAATGCATCCCAACAGTTTCTTTGTGGGAAAGAAAGTGCCTGTGCAGTCGGTGTCAGATAGTGGCTTTCGCTTGCTTTCTCGTTCCCGATGCAACTATACCTGTGGCAGGCCGGGATGCCAGTCTGGGGAGAGTCAGGAAGCTCAGAGTGGCTGTTCTCCAGATAAGACATCCTCATGTAAAAGCAGCTACAGGCAGCATGCACAACAACATGAGCCAGTGCATCCCTCCTCCTCTAGGACAGTGGGATGATGCAGCCCCATCCCGGGATTGCGTACTCACCATGAGGACAAGACCATGTAGCATGCGTTTCCTGTCACTACAACCTGTCCACAACATCTCTCACCAGGGACATGGGATGTAGCTGATGTTAGGGCACAGATATCAGCTTCTTCCTCAAGGAGCCACTTAAACAAGGATGTTCCAACACACATGGCCACACATGGCTGTGGTGAGGTGAGCGAGAAGGATCCTACTTCATATGTCAGAGGAGTGGTGGAAGGCACAGAGGTCTCAATGCTGGTGGATTCAGGGGATACTGTTTAACTTTTTAGTGCAGATTTTCATATGTCAGTTCCAGCTTTGCACAGTCGGCCTTTGACCAAAAGTTATATAAGCTCACATGCTGTTAGGCACTATGACTGTGGCTTTTAGGTTGGGCTCAGTGATGTGGCAGCATGTGTTTCATGTCCTCAGGAAATCCACTCAGGCAGTCCTCCTTTCCTAATAAAAAATCATGCATGGCTAGATTTGGACGAGGGGGTGCTACAGTTTGGGAATGACTGTATGCCCATTTTGTGGAGTGCAGAATTGGTATCTTAATGCTGTGATGTTTGTCTGGCCAGTACATTGTCTATCCCTCCACTGCCCCTTAGTAAGACACTAGTGCCAGTGAATATGTGCCCTCCTAGCACTGTTAATCTGACCTCATTGAATTTTGAGGTTTACTAGGAGCCAAATGTGCCAGAGTCTATGAATGTGGTAATTGCACATGCAGTGACGGGAATGCAGTGAATCAGGAATGGCATCGTGGTGGCCTGTGTTTTAAACCCTACTATGAAAAATGTAATGCTCAAACAGGGGGTGCATTTGGGTGAGCTTTATCACTTTAGACAAACGGACCTTGCTCCACTTCCTCAGCCATCTGATATTGCTATGGTGGCTTCACCCTCTTATGCCCTACCTGTCACACTGGATGTGTCTCCCATCGCAACACAGCAGCGAGCGCAGCCGACTACACTCATACAGACATTTTCAGGGTCTTTAATGTAGCTGATAGAAATTCAGGAAGATGCAGGCTGATTAAGCATCACATTAGGACTGGTGATTATCTCCTGCCAGGTGGAATGGGTAAGGAGGACAGGTAAAAAAATGGCCTTCACCACAGGATGGGGCCTATACCACTGGAGGAACGTGCCAATGGGCCTTATGAACTCACCCACTACATTTCAATGCAAAATGGAACTCATCCTAAGTGGGCTGCCGTGGCAAATTTTGCATGGTACATCTAGATAATATTGTGATTAACAGTCGTACATTTGAGGATCATGTTGTCCGTCTGGAGGATGTTTTCTGCAGAATACAGTCTGCTGGGCTGAGACTCAATGCTAAGAAATGTCATCTTTTAAACTGAGCATGTCTGGGAGATGGCGAGACAGACATGTTACTGGCCTTTCATGCTGAGGGAAGATGAAGAAGATGTTTATGATTGAGAGTTGTCAACGAATCTGTTTAATAACAATTTATTGTGAAAACCTCTGTGTTGGCTGCGTTGGCTTAAACGCTAGCTAGTTCGTGCTGAACACAGAAGCTAGCAGAGGCTTGCATTGACCAGAAAGCAAAACAGTAAAATGAATATTCCTTCACATGCGAAGGCTCCTGTCCTTTTCATGTGTGCAACAATATGCATCTCTACATCATGATGACACACAGCACAACAAACATTTGTGCAGTTCGCTCACTCTCTCGTGCTCTCTCTCTCTCTCTCTCTCTCTCTCTCTCTCTCTCTCTCTCTCTCTCTCTCTATGTAGCTAGCTAGCTTTGTAACAGTGGCCATTGCAGTGTCACCTCAAAAGAAACTGGTCCCCCTTTCCAAAGCATGCGTACAACTCCGCTAGCTCTGGATATACCTTCTGTGTGCTGTATAGTCCTGTTAAATTAGTAATGTAGGTCTCAGCTGTAGACTCAGTTGCACTGACTGTTAAGGATTCATCACCAACAGGTCTCTCATAGCCTCAAGATGTCTGCAGGCCTCTTCAGTACAAGTCTACCATCATTGAATATCTGCAGGCTGCTTCAGTACAAGGCTACCATCACTGAATGTCTGTGCTGGCACCCAAGTGACCTGATGCTGGATGACAAAACTTGCAGTTACCCTGCAGAGACTATAGCCATCTTTCCACTTGGCCGTAGGATTTTAATCAAATTTCCCTTAAAATAATTCATGAGGATGAGTGTTTATTCAGTTTCAAAATACAACTTGGAAAAAAAAACAAAAATAAAACAAACTGACTGAGCCTAATGTGCCTGTTTACATCTTGCATTAACATGTATCACCAAAAGATGTATGGTAATACAGGTGTAAACAGATTTGATGATTCAGCTGACCTGCAATGTCTTTATTCTAATTGAAAATTGGATAATTGTTTAATAAAATAATATTCAAAAGGAAGATGGAATCCAACACCATGTATATTACATATAGAATAGTGTTGAGATTATTTCTGCAGTATGGCATGTGGAAAATTTGGGTACAGTTCTCTTTCTGGGACACACAACAGCTATGCCTTGAACTATCAATATGACTTTAAAAATTAAGGTGAACCAACTAATTGGCCTTGTAACTGAGTGAATTGAAAAAGACTGGGTGCCTTATTTATAATTGGGTTTTTTTGTTTGTTTTTGTAAGTCTATAAGTATAAACTGCTTCTTTGAAACACCTTTATAACAACAAGACATTATATACCACCTCAGAAAACACACTGGATAGAAGTGTGTGGAAGAACAAAACTTCATAAATGCTGTTACAAGCAAAATTAACGGTAAACATGAACAAAAACTAAATAAATGTAAAGAAATAAGGGGGAAAAGGGAGTGAAAGGCTTGGACAACCTGAGGAAGAAATGGCAAGGAGGAATAAGCCACACGCACACATGAATGTACAATTTCAACTGTTTTAATTCATTTTCACTGGAGCCACCAGACAGCTATAAACGTCTTGGTGGTGCTACGAGCCAGCTTCACTGATAGCTGCTGAAAGCCCAAGCAGTGACAAGAAAAATGACCCCAGCATCCTCCTACCTAACAAATTCCCTAAAGACAAAAAGAAGATTAAGAATCCCAACCACTCTGAACTCGAAAGGGAAATACAATGTCTGGGACACACCCCCTTTCCTAGTGTGATTAAAAACATGCTGTATGTAGTGTGATTCCCGTAGCATAGTAAAATACTCAAAATATTTCACATATCATAATATGAAAACCTCTGTGTTTGATTGTATCAATGAGTGAAAGAGCATGTGTGCGGCTGCTGCACGGCAACTACATTCACAGCCACATTTATCCTCCAAGCTTCGCCTCTGGTCTCAATTGTCTGCTGAATGCTGACACAAATGGATTTTCAGCAACTCTTAATCAGTGAGATGAAGATGAACAATAAACAAGGGAACTCCATTTTCCATAACAAACCCAGAGTGGGTGGGGGATTAAAAACAGGTTTATTAGGTCATCATTTACAAGAAGGAATACATACAATATCACAGATGTGTGTCAGAAGTCTGTTTTCTTGGATGTGTAAATTTGATACTTGGATGTAAATTCAATAGTGTTGCAGTTATTCTTCAGTTTAATGTGGAGTAATTGTGAGGCAGATGCACATGCTGACAAGAGCGAGATTTATTAAAGGCAAATCCACATTCAGAGTTGTAAGAACGATCCAGGGTCAGTGAGCCAACACGTGCCAACATAGTGTCTGGGAATACATAAAAGAAAGAAACAAACAAACGAACAAAAGCACATGATGAAAACCAGTAACAATACTTTAACAATAACCAGCAAACACACAGGAAACAAGGCAGGGTTTAAATACATGAACTAATAAGTGAAACCATACAGACAGGGATGGAAGGAGGGGCTTACCATAACATTCAGTTTAAACTTCCTTATAGCAAATGTCAGCTACAAAATAAAGATATATTGAAATAAGAAGATTACTTTTGTTATACTTCAAGGGTGTTTCCTGCTTGAGAAAATGCTTCCTGGTTATAGCATTTAAATACTGATCAGGTCCAGTGATATAAACACTTGAAGCCTCACCTGCATCTCTAACCAACAACACAGCACAATGTTCTTCCTGAAGCTCTCTCTACTCATGCGTAAGTTCTGTCCATGTTTCTGCAGCAAAAACTAATTGCACTTTTAGTGCAGGTCATCCTCTAGCCAACACAGGACTCTTTAAGTAGGAAATCTGTTTACTAGCCCAAGGAAAACACCAAATTGCATTGAATGCTACCATAGGACAAGGACCGAGTTACATTCAGTTTGGGCTGTTTTAGAGGTAGTTAAAGGAGTCTCTTTTTGTCTCGTTCTCTTTTTGTCAGTGTTGGCTGTAGCTCCTGACTTGCTTGTTCATGCGGGTAAGTATTAAATGCACCAACAGCATCAACTCCTCACACTGTTAACATTGTCATGGTCTTTCTTTATTACTTTCTTCTCTGTGTTTTTAAGAATTAATTTCTTTATATTATCAGACTAGAGTACAAACATATGCATGCTGTATGTAACTATTACTTTGTTTATAATATAACAAAAACTTGTCATTGCAAAGTTTTAGATTGTCTTAACAGTTATAACATTTATTTAAGTAGTTGTCCATGATTTTTGGTTATTTCAGAAAATGTGATCACCTGTTATGGCAGTGTCCAGCACCTCAGCTGTGGTAAGCTTAAATCTTTAATTCTCAACATTAAAACATAATACATACTAACAACATAATAACAATATAAAAATATATAATTAATGGAGGGAATTAAAATGGAAATTCTCTAATAGTTTTAAGAAAGTAGTCTGTAAAGTGTCTTACTGTAGTGGTAAATATGAACTAGAATTTATGAAGGTTGACAATGTAAATATACAGTCACTTATCTGTACATGAGCATTTATTTATGCATTATTAAGTTTACATACTGTAAAATTATAAATATTAATAATAGAAATATTTTAACAGTATGAATCACATCTCAGCTGTCACGTTCAGTCCCTTCAGCGTTCCGTGTTTTCTCTGTCATGTGTAGTTTCGTTTTGTCCTCACATTGTTTGATTGCGTACACCTGTCGCTCGTTTCGAGTTCATGTATTTAAACCCTGTTGTGTGCCTTGGGCGTTGCTGTTCATTATTTGAATTACTGTTTGACGGTTGCTTCCTAGCCCTGAGTTTTCCCCTGCCTTGGTTATGGCCTGCTTCCCTAGTTTGCCTTCGTGTGTTTTTGTTTTGTAATGTATCCCAGTACTCTCCGTGTCGGCTCTATGACCCTGAACCATATTAACGATTCTGATTTTGGATTAGCCCCTATTAAATCTCGCTCCTCTCAGCCCATGCGTCCGCCTCCTTACTGCTCAATGCTACAGAATGAACAGCCCAACAAGGACGCATCGAGAGAGCGAGACTCTAGGAGGTGTTTTTGCTGGGATGAAACTCGTTACGTCTCAGCGCCACCAAATCCCCTGGCGCTGCGGGTACACGGGCATCTTGTCGTACCCGGAAAAAGCAGGATCACATTTATTTTGTTGACAAGATCCCAGTGAAGTGCCAAGAGTCTACCCGTCTTGACCAACGCTGCAGGGGGGTGCGGTCTGCAGCGCAAGACTTGAGTAAGCAGAGTGAATGCACAGATAACCTGTCTAAAGTCACTCAGTTTGCACTCAAGCGCAAATATGAGCTCTCTGTAGTGCGTATGCGCCTTGAGAACCGCCGAGAAGGTTCTGTGTCTGTGTGTTCCTCCAGAGTCATCTCGCCAGTATCTGTAGCGTTGAGCGTTAAGGAGGCGGACGCATGTGCTGAGAGGAGCGAGATTTAATACGGGCAAATCCAAAATCAGAGTGGTTAATACGGTCCAGGGTCATAGAGCCGACATGGAGAGTACTGGGATATGTTACAAAACAAAAACACACGAAGGCAAACTAGGGAAGTAGGCCATAACCAAGGCAAGGGAAAACTCAGGGCTAGGAAGCAACCGTCAAACAGTAATTCAAACAATGAACAGCAACGCCCAAGGCACACAACAGGGTTGTGGAACATGGAAGGAACTGAACGTGACATCAGCACTGCAGAGAATAAACTTCACATTTGTATCCATACTCGCATGCCTACAGACACTGGACTGATAAACGTGACGTCTGCTATATATGGCCGGACAGACAAACGCATCTGCACTACTGGTCGCCCTTATTCTGAAATCCAGAACACCGCATGTGTCTTGAAGATTCCTATTATCTCTGCTAGGTAGAGTAAACATACACAGCATGTAAAAATCTCTTATTTTTTGTATCCCTAATGAGCCTGAAAAGGCCTGTCCCATAAAAGAAATTAAATATATTAAATATTAAATATTACTGATTAAAGAAAGTGGAAGGTTGGTTTAAGAGACTCCTGGAAAAGTTGGACAAATTAGATTAAAAATTTTATAACCTCTTGAGTCAAATCTGAATCGAAATAGTGACAGTCAAGCTGCTAATTAACTTTGTTATTAAAGAAATGATTTTGATCCAGAATACACTTTAGGGTGCAAATCTGGTCACATTGTCATTGAATGCTAGATGATTTCGTTACCTTGTGTTCTCTCATACAAGGAACTCAAACTGCACAAGTCCCTCCCTCACCCAACACCATAGAAATACATAGCCACTTGAGCACATTTATTCAATGGATAGCTATATTAAAATTCTGTAAGAGCATTTCTCTCTTTTGGACAGTTAACTGCAGAGGTCTACTATTAATTCTTAATAAACAAATCCATATCTGACACTTAATAACCATTGTAATAAACAGGTGCAATGGGCTTAGACAATGTGAGTTTAAGACTGATGCGCTTGGCAGCCCTGACCCATGTTATGGAACGTACAAGTACTACAACACCACCTACAGCTGCATTGAAGGCCGTAAGTATACTGTACTTGATTAGGTCTGCTAGGTTTGATATCTACAGTACTGTTCTAAGCCTTTCCACACCTGCTGCACTGCAAACCTCCATCTCTTACACACCTGATATATATAATTAAAATCCTAAACATTGGACTGACAATTTAATTCATGTTAGACATCTGCAGAGTGGTAGACCTCCAGGTCCATGTTTTGCTTCCTTCCTCCAGATGTCAGTGTAACGTGTGAAGATGGCTACAGCACACTGGACTGTGGTGAGGACACACTCCTTCCTTATTGCCTTATTCATTTCAAAGTACAGTTGATCTGCAGTAAGTTTCTTATGGAAGTACAATGTTCCAAACATTTAATTGTGTCTCTGTACAGGGAATGATGTGATTCAGATCATCAATGCTAACTATGGGCGCACAGATTCTACAACCTGCTCACATGGGCTACCTGGCACGATCCTGGCTGACACCAACTGCTATGCTTCTGACACACTTTCCATTGTGGCTGCGGAGTAATATTCTGTACTTTTCGTAGAAGACACGATGTTGTTGTTCAGTGACCACTCTTGGTCTTGGTTCAATTAAAAGATCTCACTTTAAATCACAGGTGCAATGGGAAGAGCAGTTGCACTGTACGAGCTTCATACACCATCTTTAAAGATCCGTGCTTTGGAACTTCCAAGTACCTCACTGTCTCCCATCATTGTCTCCCACGTCCAGTTGGTAAGTAATTAATCCCCCTTTCAGTTACTCTTTCCTATTCTCCACATACAGTAAAATGCCTTGTTTAAAAATCTGGCTCATTACAATCTAGATCTACAATCTTTGGCAAAGAAAATCTACCTTGGCTTTTAGCATTTTTGAACTATGACGAAAAGCAAACAAGGGTAAATGTTTGCAGAAATGTAACTTTGTCTTGGATTGTCACATTTAACAGGAATTAAACAATTATTTCTGCTGTGGTTTCTGTGTCCTGTAGAGACCAGTGTGACCTGTGAAGGAGATAATGCTGTTTTGACATGTGGTTGGTACAGGCTTCTCTTTGACATGTATCCCCTTATATGATCAAGATTATGAGACAATGTCCTATTAAATCCAACTATAAAGCACATTCAAGGAAAACTGAGTAAAGATGTCTGTTTTTACAAATATACATGTATTTCATGTATTCAAGATGATGAGACAATAACTCAGTACCTCCCACTGTTTGTGAGTGCAGACCATGCCTTTAATTAATCAGATACAGTTTGAGGAGTAAACTGTACAACTGTACAGGCAGAAAGGAACTCTGAGCACTGGAGCTGGAGTTCTGCTTTGTGTCAAAAAGCCAGATCTCACTTTGGGTAAAGAACCGATGGATAAGTGCAGGAGATGAGGAGAAGCACAGGTGATGGGATGGTTGGGGTGCACAAAGTTTGACACAGAGGTCAGAGGGGAAGTTGGGTATGTATAGGAAGTTACATAGGAGGCAGGAAGTTAAGATGTGGGCTTTCTCCCAAACTATTACAATCATTTAAATAATTGTTATGTTATAAGGAAACTTAAGTAACGATGGTTTCCAAACATACACAGAATTCTTTCAGTGCAGTCTTACTCTCCCAGCACTGCTTATCTCATTTTTGTAACTGATCTGTGCACACATTTGCACACATGCAGTACCATGCACACTGCAAGGTACTGTACAGGATGTAAGCTATCTTCATATATTTTACTGCTGCTTTCCTCAATCATAGTAACCTGTTTTTATACTAAACTCCTTAAATTGTAGGAGCTGGTGTTTTGAATATCCTCAGTGCTAACTATGGCCGAACTGATTCCACAACGTGCTCTGCTGGACGATACAGCGAGCAAATCACTAAAACTGACTGTTATGGAACCAACACATTGTCTGAGGTTACAAACAGGTGAGTCCAACTAAACTTAAAATTCAATGTATGACCATCCCACTTTTATATAAATTTCTAAAGGGCCAATCTAGAAAGTCCATGACTATCATCAGTGCAAAGGTGATCAAAATGAGGTAAGAACAAAGATCCAGGTGGATATTATAAAGTAATAATTAACAATGGAAATTAACTTTTTTTTTCATTGAGTTTTTTTTATTTCTCATTACATTTTTTTCCCTCCACAGATGTGAAGGCAAGAGCAGCTGTGTAGTACCTGCCACAAACTCTGTCTTCTCTGACCCCTGTTATGGCACTTACAAGTACCTGAGAATTAAACATTCCTGTGTGGTGCACAGTGAGTTTCTCTTTTGTCATCACCCATTTATATTGTTCACTGCTCTCAGTTTACCACCGAAGTGGCTTAGACCCTGTTTACACCTGTTCAATTATGCAAATTGTTTGTATTCTCCACATACAATAAAAGGCCTTGTTTAAAAATCTGGCTCATTACAATCTAGATCTACAATCTTTGGCAAAGAAAATCTACCTTGGCTTTTAGCATTTTTGAACTATGACTAAACGCAAACAAGGGTAAATGTTTACAGAAATGTAACTTTGTCTTGGATTGTCACATTTAACAGGAATTAAACAATTATTTCTGCTGTGGTTTCTGTGTCCAGTAGAGACCAGTGTGACCTGTGAAGGAGATAATGCTGTTCTGACATGTGGTTGGTACAGGCTTCTCTTTGACATGTATCCCCTTATATGATCAAGATTATGAGACAATATCCTATTAAATCCAACTATAAAGCACATTCAAGAAAAACTGAGTAAAGATGTCTGTTTTTAATAATATACATGTATTTCATGTATTCAAGATGATGAGACAATAACTCAGTACCTCCCACTGTTTGTGAGTGCAGACCATGCCTTTAATTAATCAGATACAGTTTGAGGAGTAAACTGTATAACTGTAGAGGGGGAAAGGAACTCCGAGCACTGGAGCTGGAGTTCTGCTTTGTGTCAAAAAGCCAGATCTCACTTTGGCTAAAGAACCGATGGATAAGTGCAGGAGATGAGGAGAAGCACAGGTGATGGGATGGTTGGGGTGCACAAAGTTTGACACAGAGGTCAGAGGGGAAGTTGGGTATGTATAGGAAGTTACATAGGAGGCAGGAAGTTAAGATGTGGGCTTTCTCCCAAACTATTACAATCATTTAAATAATTGTTATGTTATAAGGAAACTTAAGTTACGATGGTTTCCAAACATACACAGAATTCTTTCAGTGCAGACTTACTCTCCCAGCACTGCTTATCTCATTTTTGCAACTGATCTGTGCACACATTTGCACACATGCAGTACCATGCACACTGCAAGGTACTGTACAGGATGTAAGCTATCTTCATATATTTTACTGCTGCTTTCCTCAATCATAGTAACCTGTTTTTATACTAAACTCCTTAAATTGTAGGAGCTGGTGTTTTGAATATCCTCAGTGCTAACTATGGCCGAACTGATTCCACAACGTGCTCTGCTGGACGATACAGCGAGCAAATCAATAAAACCGACTGTTATGGAACCAACACATTGTCTGAGGTTACAAACAGGTGAGTCCAACTAAACTTAAAATTCAATGTATGACCATCCCACTTTTATATAAATTTCTAAAGGGCCAATCTAAATGGAGAAAACAATACTAGAATCTCACATACTAGAAAGACTAGACTTTCTTAATTTATCTAAATACTCAAATGATAGAATAAGTAAAACATTTTACAAATACTAGAAAATACATTTTTAGCCACTGCACAAACGTGGCAGTGCAAAATCCAAACATTTAAGTCCATGACTATTATCAGTGCAAAGGTGATCAAAATGAGATAAGAACAAAGATCCAGGTGGATATTATAAAGTAATAATTAACAATGGAAATCGACTTTTTTTCATTGAGTTTTTTTTTTTTCTCATTACATTTTTTCCCCCCACAGATGTGACGGCAAAAGCAGCTGTGTAGTACCTGCCACAAACTCTGTCTTCTCTGACCCCTGTTATGGCACTTACAAGTACCTGAGCATTAAATATTCCTGTGTGGTGCACAGTGAGTTTCTCTTTTGTCATCACCCATTTATATTGTTCACTGCTCTCAGTTTACCACCGAAGTGGCTTAGACCCTGTTTACACCTGTTCAATTATGCAAATTGTTTGTAGATTTTCTTGATAAGATTTTAATCATGGGTATTTACACTCAGCAGTAAAATGCATCTCTGATTAGCCAGAGTGAAATCTAATTGGTGAAAAATTGATAGCATGAAAAATTCTAAACAGCTCATACCTTTCAATATTTTTTGGAGAAAGATACCATCTGCAATATTTATGCTTTGGGGAGGATTATGCACAGTTATGTGGTGTGACAACATGTTGGGAGGGGTTTTGGTTGTCAGGTGTGGTTCAGAGATACCAATGTACATATGTAGCATCTGGCTAAAATGTACTTCAGACAACTATATATATATATATATATATATATATATATATATATATATATATATATATATATATATATATAGACACACACACACACACACACACACACACACACACACTTCAAGGTATACTTTCTTCCTTTAACTCTTTCAATAATTTGAACAGTAAGGACATTTTTGAGAAAATCATCTTTCTCGTTACTGCTATTGACTGCTCTTTGTTTTCTTACAGAATAACTGAAGACATTTCAGCTTCTTCCCTGGTGTCCTCTTCAATTTGAAAAGGATTCAGATTAAGTTAAAATATGTAACCCTTCAGTATCCCATCCTGCAGAGGCATTGATATACTACATATATTAAATGACTGTAATGATTGTACTTTAACACCTTACTTCAGGGCTGATGAATATTTGAGGGATCCGCCTGGCACTAGTGGTTACAATCAACATTTGGTATGGACAATGACATACATAATTGTCACTGAAAAAGATACAAAAATACTCTACCATCAGCTAAGACAAATGATATGATAGCATATTTGCCAGCAGGGAAATACATATTACTTAAACAATATTTTTGTTATATAGCATAAACACGTTAGCAAAACAAGTTAGCAAAAAAAAGGGGGTGGGTTTTTTTTCATCTATCCTTTTGTTCTCTGAGATTTGCTTGCTCTGTAGCCTTTTCAAAGGCTGGTGAAGGTGCATGTTAATAAATGCATAATCAGAGAGAAGATGATCTTCCTTTGTCTTTGCCTCTTGCACAAATGTGTCAGAAAGAGTTTTGGTTAATATATGTTTGGTTAATATATGACACTTTTTAAAACAAGAGGTTGTCACGGTATGGCTGCTCCCCCCAAACGTCTCCTAAGTATAGGTGGCGTCGATGTTTGAACCAGGTTAGTTCACTAACCATATTGTCGTCTTTGTTTGAAATAAATGTTTGTTGTGTTAGACACGGCTCGTCCCCGCATCCTGCTTTGCCGCCGCAAAAAAAATAAAAATAAAAATAAATAAATAAATAATATATATATATATATATATATATATATATATATATATATATATATATATATATATATATATATATACATATATATATATATATAATCTTTTTTTTAATTTATATTTATATTTATATTTACATTATAAAGGGAAGAACAGATGTCACTTATCTTTGGGTGGGAAAATTCCCCATAAAAGTCCCCTTCAACACAGGCTACGTTTTCTATTCCCTCCAAAACAACATGGAAGTCTCTCCACAAAGATAATCACAGGTAAGTTTATTTTTCTCTTAATCTACTCTTATTTTACCTATTTAGTTAAAATATACAAACTTTCCTAGTCAGAGAAACATTAAACTTAAGTTCTAGAAACATATTATATGAACAATATTTAATCTCACCTACTTACAATAACTTTCTATTCCCCTGCCAGTCCTCACTGAATAACACTTTTTCCATGCACATCACTCAATAAATCACATCAATAAAGTTGATCAAACAATTCCTGTCTGTTAATTTACATGCACACATATATAAATATATATACATACCAAGCATACATGTGCATCTCTTATACAAAGTCAATATGAACACTGTGGTCTGCTCAATCACAGTCAGTCAATCCTTTTTCTTGACCCAGATCCCGACCCTCCAGGACACTGACTTACATGGGTACCCTCACTCTACCATGACCTGTGGCAGGTGTTCAGTACTCTGCAGACAAAAGTCCTTCCCCCCACACCAATCTTTTGACTGCTCCATCAACCTACACCTAGATACCACTCTCCCCGGGGGCCCAGAGAAGGAGGCCATGGATAAATATATCAGGGAGGCTCTGGAGCAGAGGTTTATTAAACCATCCATTTCAATGGCCGGTGTGGACTTCCTCTTTGGAAAGAATGATGGTGGGCTGAGACCCTGTGTGGATTACCAGCAGTAAAATCACCAACACAGAGTGCTATGCAAACAACACATTTACTGAAGTTACACCCAGGAGAGTTCAACCAGCAGTCAAATCACCGAAACCATCTGCTATGCAACCAGCACACTACCTGAAGTTACATTTTATGATTGGCCACCCTCCTAGCATCCCTGTCTCCATGATTTACCTGTCTCGTGTCTTTCTTCATTTCTTCGTTGTTGTTCCCATCATTAGTTTCTTTTTCTCCCTCTGTTTGTGTAGTTTCGTGGCTGGTCATGGTTAATCCAAGCCTCTGTGTGTAATAACCCTGCCCCTCGTTTGTAATTCCTAGCTGTTCATGTTTCCTAGCCTTGTGTTTATTCTAGCTTTCATTTGTTCCTAGCCTCTTCGTTTTAGCCAGCTTCCCCTCTCTCGTCGTGTGTTTTGTTTCCTTTTGGTTAGCTATGTATTCCTTGACTCTACATGCTGGCTCTATGAGTCTGGACTGTTCAAACAATTATGACTCTGGATTTGCCCATAATAAAACTCGCTCTTCTCTGCACATGCGTCCACCTCCTTACCGCAGAACATTACCTACATACATGCAATGTCCATAGTACTTTTACATTATTGATTTATAAAAGGGCCATCTAAACAAACAAAAATACTAGAATGACTAAAGGCTTTCTTTAAATTCTAGAAAATACATAGATCATAATTTCTAGAAAAAAGTACAGTTGCAGTGCAATTTGCCAATTTTTCAGTCCCTGACTGAAGTGTAAAACTTAAAGGTAATACAAATGCTATTAAATAATAACAGAAATATAAGGCAAGTTACTTTACAAAGAAATTAAGATTCAGTTCCTCATGCTTTTAGAATTCTATAACTTTTTTTTCCCTCCAGAGTTGTGAAGGTAGCAGCTGTGTGGTATCTTCTCTGACCTCTGTTAACACACCTAGAAGTACCTTAGCATTAAGTGTTCCAGCATGGTTCACATTGGGTTTCTCTTTTATCACCCATTTATACTTTTCAATTCTTTCAAAACATCACTTGTTACTACAAAATTGGCTTTGACCCTATTATTAGCCAGACTGAAATATGATTGGTATAGCTTGAAAAATGCAAATCTCCTCATATCATTCCATTTTATTGGAGAAATAACTGCAATATTTCTACTTGGGGGTGGAACCTGGATTGTTGTGACATGATGTATTGGGATGGGTTTTGCTTGTCAAATGTAGTTCAGACAGACCAGCGTGTTTATATTTATATTTATGTAACACCAGGGCGTGAGGTGATGTTCCATTCCAAGGTTGGGTTTCAGTATTGCAGAATTGTTCATTTAGTCATTTTGTTCCATTTCTTCATAAAACTTCTCAATTCCTTCAGTCCCAGTTCCCTCTGATAATATTAAGCTAAGGGGTGTTGGCTCTTCTATTTTCTGCTTTACTGATTTATTTCCCATAATGTATCTTTTTTTGAAATTATAGAGCGGAATGATAAAATAAATGGAATGGAATAAAACTGTAACGAGGAGGCTTTAAGGAGGATGCGGGGACGAGTAGCGTGGAACACCAACGCACGTTTATTTGACATTCAGACACGCACACTATCAGAAGCAAAAACTGACAACACAAACACGTAAACGACAGACCTTTATACAAATGATAACGACACAATAAGGAGCAGGTGTGAGACACAAGGAGGGCGTGGCCACATTGACGAACACACATACCCATGCATGGAGACTTCAAATCACTGACCACAAATCTCTACAAATCTCTACAAATAACTGACCTTTTTAACATGCATTTTTAGTAAGCTCACAAATGGTAACATTTCTACTTAATATATTAGATCTTTGTCCTTCCTAAATCCCCCAGTCAGCTAGTCTTAAAGTTAAACCTTCAAATATAAAATGAAGATGCAGACTTGAGAATTAGATAAAGAGAATATCCGGTCCCGTCCTTTTTTGCAGGTTAACATTAACAAGCATTATTGAGGCACTCTCCAGAGAATCTCTAACAATTAAACAAAGAACCCACATTTTTATACATTTGTCAGAGGTGATTATGCATTCACCCCAAATTTTACATATTCATGTTCGCATTCACCGCCATCACATACAAACTGGACATTAGCCAATATATGCAAACTGATATTCAACACCCACACCAGTTGGAACCTGTTACCACTACATTCCAAGAGAAGACTTCTCTTAACCTTGTCCTAAAGAAGATTGTTTTTCTCTGTGGTCCTGAGACTGGTGGAGAGGTCATATATCTTACACTGAGGTCCGCTGAAGCCTACACATGTTCCTTTGCAGAAGCTTGCAGAGACCTCTACAGAGTTATTAATGTTGTTAGTATGTCTAATGTTATGTCCTGTGTTCGTTTGGTGTGGGTGTGTTCCATTCCAGATCCAGTTCCATATTCCAGTACAGAGATTCATGTTTGCAGCAAATCAGGAGACAAGACTCCACCTGCCCCAAAGGAGTAAGAAAAGGAGGATGAATCTAGAGAGAGGGAGGCAGTGATGTTTGGTTTGAGATGTCTGTGTAATAGTGTATGATATGTGGCCTAGTGTATGCGCTTGCTTCGGTTTTTGACTTTGCTCCTGTCTTTCCCTAATAGTTAGTTTTTCCCTTTGTATATTTGTATATATTCCACTTTGTTCCTTTTGTTGTGTGTTCACTGGTTAGTAGGGAGTGACTGCCATCTTGTTTGGTGTGTGGGTTTGATTTGTGTTTTCCACTTAGGGTGTAAGTGTAGTTGTGTGTTGTCTTTTGTCTTTGTAGGTTTAGTGAGTCTTTTTGTTTCTAATGTGGATTTGATTGTTATTTTGGCCTGGGTCAATCCTGATGTTATAGTCCAGTGTCACACTGTCTCTTGTATATATCTCACTGTCTGTTGTACAATACACTGGTTATCATTGAACTACTTTGGTCTGTTGCAATCTGATTTCATTTCCACTACACACTTGGTTTCCTCACACTTCCTTTTATGGCCTTGAGCCTAGACAAAGTCATAACACTAACTCAACGTTAAACCTCTTTTCCCTGTAAACACTCTTTTTATTACCTCACATATTTTGTTTAATAATCTCTGTATCATGTCTACACTGAGCAGCAAACAGGACACACAGACCTGTGTTTGAGTCTCTGGTAGGGTGGCTGCTTTCAGCCTTTGTTACAGGAGGAAAGTAATTGTTTGAGAGGCATTCTGATTTCTGCTTCCTTACTCAATTTTGGAATACATAAGATGGTGAGACTGAGCGCTCTTTCTCTGACCCCCAGCAAACAATGGACTTTGGTGAATATGATGGGGGTGTGGATAATGATGCATCCGCAAGTTTATAAAGCATGCAAACTATAACTTTATAAACTCTTGTAAATAAATAAATGTCCATGTAAATAAATGTACATATACAAGGAGACCAGCAGAAGTATGCCTGTCGTTAAAGGAACTACAACTGCTGTGCGGGGATGGCGTGAAGACCAGTGAGAATCCTTCGAGAGGGACATGGGTGTAACTCTGAATAAAAGCTGGATGTGTGAGGTACACAGAGGAGGTGTGAAATGCAGGGATATGCTCACTGAAAGTAAGGGCAGAGCAACAGAAACTGTGACACCCTGAAGGAGAGAGCAACGTGTCAGAGTCTACTGTTGGTAGTTTGCTCAGAGTCCATGTTTACCACATGGAAGACCCAGTATCAGCATTATTATGAAACCTGAGGGAAGAAACTTCACCCAAAATGTATTGTTGTACATTTAACAAGTGCTTACCACCTATGAAAAATAATCAATGTAAGAAAATATCTTGTGTATAGCAAAAAAACAGAGTAGCCTTTGGGTATTGGGTTTAGAAAATGCAGTGACATAATCCTCTCATGTCAAAATATCAGTTCATAGGTCTTATGGAGTCCATGCTTCAAGGGGTCATAGTTTTCAATGATTAAGCCTAAAATAAACTTAAGGAATCAACATTTACTTGGATTACTTGGTCCTTTCTGGATCATGGCTTTGTCATGGTAGAAGGGCTTGGGTGATCTAATGATCTCCAGGGCCATGTCATTGGCAGTGTTCATCTCTCAGGACAGACATATTTGGGGTAAAGATGCAGACATGATCCATAAGCACCCTGTATGGAAGCAGGTTACCAGGACCTATCTCTGAAACCAGACCTGGGGGTAGTGTGTGCCAGTGAGCACCTGGTGGCTGCAGAATATGGTTCTTGGTACATGGAATATAACCTCTCTAAGGGGGAAGGAGCTGGAGTTGGTGTATGAGGTAGAGAGATACTAATTACTTATTGTTGTGCTTACCTCTAGACACACTGTAGGCTCTGGAAACAAATGCCTCAATAGGGAGGCACTGACTGGTGACCATAGTCTCTCTGCTACTCAGGAGAGTACCATGAGGTGAAGCACAGGGCATGTGTTTGATTGCTCATAATTCCCTGGCTGATGACTACAGATTTAAAGGTTTTTTTTTCTGTTAGCAACTTTTTTGCTGAGAGGAAAACTCGTGACTGTTGTGTGCACATATGCATCCAACAGCATTGCAGAGTATTCAGCCTTGTTGGAGAAAGTGTAAGAGTTACAAACACTGACTCCATTGTTTGGAAGGAGGACTTCAAAGCTCATGTGGGCAATGACCGGGAAACCTGAAGAAAAGCTAATTGAAAGGAATGGCCAGAGTGATTGGAACCAAAGCATTGAGAGTGAGTTATTGATATTATTGACCTTCTGTCCTGGCCATGGCTTGTCCATATTAAAAACCATGGGGCAAGCCAATGATTTGACTTTCTGTTTTTCAATTAACCCAAGTACATATGCTTTGGACATTCAAGTGAATAGAGGTGATGAGCTGTCAACTAATCACCATTTGGTGGTGAGTTAGTCTGGAAAAACCACCAAACAAACATGGAAGGACCAAATGTGTAGTGAGGGCCTGCTGTGAAAGACTGGCATAAGCTCTGTCTGGAATGATTTCAAGACCCAGTTCTGAGAGAGCTTCTGCGCATTCTGGGGGAAGTTGTGCTCAGCAAGGTTTGTGAAGCTCTGCACTTCAGTGGAACACATTGAGAAATTCCTTAACCCATGAAACAAGCCTCCTGTGTAGAATGTAGGACCAGAAGCTACTAGGGGTGAGATTCCATTTCCCTGGCCAAAGTTACTGGGGTATTTGGCAAACAACCGGTGGTGGAAGAGGTTAGCCAAGAATTGCTAAAGGACCTGGA